>NW_004567106.1:37609638-37636904 GCF_000260355.1 Condylura cristata | reverse complement strand
AAAAAAAAAAAAAAAAAGACATTAACTAAAACAGAGATGCTCTACAGATTGAGGGAAAAAAACACACACAATATTACTGACAAGGGATTGATCACAAAGAGCTACAAAGAGCTGACAAGACTCAACAAAAATAAACTAAACAATCCAGTCAAAACATGGCACCAAGAGCTAAAAAGACACTTCTCCAAAGAGGAAATGCAAATGGCCAACAGATACATGAAAAATGTTCAACATCACTTGTAATCAGGGAAATGCAAATCAAAATCACAGTGAGATACCACATCACTCCAGTGAGAATGGCACAAATTAAAAACAGGAAACAATAAATGTTGGAGAGGATGTGGAGAAAAATGAACTCTCCTGCACTGCTGGTGGGAATGCAAACTGGTCCAGCCACTATGAAAGCTGTGTGAAGGTTTATCAAGCTACCAAAAATGGAGCTTCCATATGATACAGCATTTCTACTACTAGGAATCTATCCTAAGGACACAAAAAAACATTAATCACAATAGATATCTGCAGCCCTATGTATACTACAGTACTATTTACAGAAGGTAAGATATGGAAACAATCCAACTGTCCAAAAGAGATGATTGGATCAAGAAGATGTGGTGTATATACACAATAGAATACTGTTTAGCAACCCAAAAAGATAAATTCCTGCTATTTGCAGCAATATGGGTGGAGCTGGAAGAGATTACACTCAGTGAAATAAACCAAAAAGACAAAGAAAAATATTGGATGGTATCATATCTAGGAGGAATGTAGAGCAATCAAATAAGGGATCAGGGAAAGAAAATAATTACAATAAATTAAAAAAAAACAAAGTTATTAGCAACCATTAATCAAAACACATTCTGCAGATAATGTGAAGAGAGGAATTGAAAGAGGGAAGAGAAGATCTAAAGGGATTAGGGTGATGGTACATGGGTGAATTGGTGGTGGGAACTGTACAGGGACTACACCTGAGAGGACAAAGCACTGTGCAAAAAGACAAAAAGGAAGTATGATGTAATATATATTTAAGAATAAAGAAGCATATTCTAAACACATACATATACCACTTATTAGCATGCTTGCCTCAAGACCATTACAAAATATCTATGTCAACCTTAATTTTCTCTTCAATAAAACAGTGATAATGAGAATAACTCAAGTTTTATGAAAATAAAGGTAATGCATTCAAAGCAGGCAGTATAAAAATAAAAATAGATCAATAACTATTAGTTATTGGGAGTGTAGTTACTATTACTGATGTTTTCATCAATTTCAAGCCAGATATTCATGTGTATGGAAGCTCACTGAGGGCAGGTATTTGTGTGTATGTTCTGTGCCATTACTATTCTGATCTTGCTAGAAAAAATAATTCTCAAATTTTTTGTAAGGTTAATTGCATCTTTATTGAATCCTTTATATGAACACAAATTGCTTTCAGAGTCACCTCGGCACTGAGTATAGCAGGTGAGCAGAACTTTAACTACAGATCTGAAGATCTAAATTTTTATGTTCAGCCTCTATTGTTTCCTGGTAGTCCCTCAAATCTATTTCATAAATAAAATCTCTACTCAAGAGAATCTGGTTTTCTCATTATATCTTCTCTTTTCACCTCAGTGCTATTTTCACATCTCATGCTGATTTTCATCACCAGCTTTTGCTATTTCTACTTTCCCCAACACATCCCGCTTGAATTGACTCATCATGTAGTGCTGCAGTCCAGTCTCACCTTCTCTATGGGTACACCTGATGCTCTCCCTTTTTACCCCATGAATTTGTTCTTCATGGTCCTTACTGTACTTATAGTCAGTGCAGTCAAACACATATAGTAATTTATATAATGGTATATTTCCACAGTCATTATAATTACATGTGTTGGCTTTTAAAACAGACAGTTCAAGATCCATAAAGACAGGTGCTTTCTGCATGAATCTGAAGTAGAGTTTCCACAGTTTGAAACAAACAAATCTAATCACATCATATTCACCTCCAGGAAAGCCAGTGATTGTCTCCTCTTTTCTTTTGAAAACAAGGAGCTCCTCTATGTATTTATAAATTGATGAATGACAGTAGACAGCATATAATATTAGAAGTTTTACTCAGAAAGATCTGAAAAATTAGCATCATCTTAAAACCATTGTACATTTGGGGCCCTCCCTGGTGGCACAGTGAGTTAAAGCACAGCACCAAGAAGCTTAAGCCACTTCAGCGTGAGTTCAATTCCCGCCTGCCCCGGAGGAGATCCACAAGGCGAGTCAGACCTCTCCTGACCCGCCCGCTGCTCCCCTCAGCAGTGTACTTCGTCGATCTGCCTGTTCTGCTTGCTCCCCGCTCTGTCTCTGGTGAATCCTCTCACCCTCCGCATCTCTGGCCTGTACCCCAGTTCAGTATGCATAAATAAATCTTTAAAAAAAAATTGTACATTTGTAAAACACTGCTTTGTTCCCCCTCCTGAAGTTAAACAGTACAATGTTTAGGATTACTAGATTACTGTTGAGTTGATTCTAAGGCTATATCCCATTAAGCTATGGGGACAATGTAAATCTAAAATAGTCTAAGTGATATTATAATCAGCAACAATTTATATTAAGTATAAGATAGTTTCTTGCACAAATGCCAATGGGGATATAATGACCTCATCCTCATCCCATTATTGCTTTATCTTCTGTCATTGGAATCTCTATATGAAAGCGGCTAGCTACAAGCACCAACTGAGTTCCTGCCACATGGGGATTGACTGAGGTGAGAGAGAAATGTAAAATGCACTCTAAATTTCCAAGATAGTACAAAAATAATGTAAATACTACTAATTTATTATTATTACACATTGAAATGATACTTTTTTATATACTCAATATATTATCAAAGTTAATTTGCTAACTTTTACTTTTTAACACGACTACCAGAATAATTAAAAGTACAGGCAGTTTGAATTAAATTTCTATTGGACAGAACTGACTAAAAAATACGATGCAGAATATAACAAACATGTTTTATGCTTTGTTGGATATTAATCCTAGCTCTACCACCAATACCTAGTGACTTGGATTTAACAAAGCAAATTTACATGATTAATTTAAAGATGCCAATGAAGTGTCAGGTCCCTAGATGTAATTAGTAATCTATTTATCTGCCAAGTTTTTGACATATTCTTTAAAATCATGTGATATTTCCACTTATGAAATATATATTCTATTCTTTTTTTTTTTCTTCTAATTTCAGGTTAGCTGATTCTAGCTTTGGAATATGATTGGCATATTCAAAGTGGATGAAACATTCCCGAGTAGTAACAGTGCAGTGTTGCAAACCATGCAGACCATATGTGTTGACTGGAGCAGTTGGGAACCATAAGGAGCCCAAAACCACAAGCCATTATACTAGGATGAGGGGGTTGTCTTCAGATGTGAACACAGGAACAGGTGACTAGCTGTTTAAAAACCAACACAGGGCATCTTTTTATGCCTTTGAGGTACCACTATTTTATATTTTCTAACAATAATTAATGCATGAAATTATAAAATTAATTATATTAATTACCTATAAAGGAGAAACACTGTTACAATTGCAGTTAGCAATTGTAATGTGACCTGATAGTGACATTGTGAAAAGTAAACACCTTGGCAATAAGAATGTGGTTTTAGTGATCAGAAATTATAGTTCTCGGAGTGGCAGCTCCTTTGTGCATTGATTGGGATGATTTAGTTCTCGAATCACTTTCCTCTCTTTGAACCATAGCAAAATCTTCTTTCCAACAGTTGCTCTGACCTTTTTTCACCTTTGCTTGCCATGTATACAACATGTACAACTGAGTCAAACTTTGTTTTCTTACTAGCCTACAGATATTAATAGAGCCTTCTTAATGCTCATATGATCATAAACACAAACAAATAAGAACACCAAAGCCTTAAAATTTTATATAAATATGAGGTAGCTATCCAAAATAATGAGAATGTGTTTACATGTATTTTTCATATCATCTTCAAAGTAAGCCACATTTTCTCTAATCACATTGACTCATGTCAGCAAGGCAAAATAGGTATACACTATCTCCTGTAGAAATGATGATTAACTGGGAATAAATCCCCAAGGAATTCTGACTTTTTCTACCCAGGTTAGCATACTACAAAGTAAATATGAGCTGAGAAAGATGGAAAGGGGTTAACTACACAAAAGTAACTTTTTTTTTACACAAAAGTAACTTTTTTTTTAAAGATATCTAATTTCTGCTTTAGTATCTTCACTTTAGAAATAAACTCATGTGCCCTTGTGCCACTGGACTAAATAACAATACATTAAGAGAGAAATCGCAATTACTAGGTTAAATTCGATGGATACACTGGTTAATAGAATATTAGCTATTACTTTCATAGAATTTTGGCCTTGGAGAGTGTTAATAAGAGTTGATGAAAAGTCTTACATAAAAACTATTCTTATGGACCCTCCCTGGTGGCGCAGTGGGTTGAGGCACAGCAGTGGGAAGCTAAAGCCACTTCCGTGTGAGTTCAATCCCGGCCTGCCCCAGAGGTGATCCACATGGCCTGGCAGACCTCTCCTGACCCACCCGCTGCTCCCTTCAGCAGTGTGCTTCATTGATCTGCCTGTTCTGCCCCCCTCTCTGTCTCTGGTGAATCCTCTCACTGCCCCTACACCTCTGGCTTGCACCCCAGTTCTGTATGCATAAATAAATAAATATTAAAGAAAAAAAAACCTATTCTTATTCTTGATGTAAGGGAAGAATCAGAGAAAACTTTTTTACTTTATATACACTTGCATTATTTGTCATTGTAGAAATGATCTTAATGATGACTATTGAATATCACTGAAATTTATTAATGTTCTTTTGTTCTGTCATAAATTAAGATCATGGCATTCTGAGAGTATTTAAAGTTATTATTTGCCAACTCACATTTAGGCCCGACTTTAGATTTCCTGCCTATTATATAGAGAAGGCCCATTTGGAATATGAGAAAACAGTAGAGACTTCTTTGAAAATCTATACTCCTCCTAAATTCATGCATTTTTTATTAACAGATGTAAATTTGAAGGGGAAATACCATATTCAATAAGCCATTTGGGAATAGTCTGTCTCTTAAGGATGAGTTATATTTTTCATTTGGATGGCTGGGAACTTAAACTAAAAAATCATCTGTATTCTAGCTCTGAATCATTCCTCCTGTGAACTCTGTATGCATTTTTATGATAAACACACACATGTGTATGAAGTATGTGACCTCACTGGTAGTTATCTGCAGTGTCAAAGTAGTTCTGGCAGATACCCAAGAATTGATTGACATACATCTTATAAGACTGGAGTTAATTAATATGTCTACCAATTCCCAAGCGTACCACAGGAAACAGAAAATCTGTTTAATATAGCAATCAATGACAATCTGTGTGTGGTCAGAAGACATTCAATATACAGTGAGAGTAGATTCAAGAATACAGTATTCAGGAATGTAAATATTGCTGTTAAATATTAGGAAAGTACAACAAGGTCTATTAACTAAATGCTAATTAAGGGGTTAAAAAAATGATCATCATCTAAAAGGAATTAGTAATTTCTTCCAATAAGAGCTGAAACTATTAAATGATGAAAGGAGTCTTAGTTGGATAGTTACATGTGTTTGTTTGGTGGATAGGACATGGTAAAATATATCTGAAGAGGTATAAGATGAACCTAGGCATCTAAATTATATAAAGTATTATAAACCACTAATCTCCAGAAAAAAATAATACAGTTATAAAAAGGACTTAATGCCTTTACTTCTGTGGTATTCATCCACTTGGAATAGTAAGTCCATAATGTCATTTTTTATGAGTGGATTTCAACAATTTTGTGAATTTGTCATAAACCAGTTAATTATTTTACTTTGAAAAATGTTGTGGAGGGCATACTTTTTAAAAAATTGCTTCCATTAATTTATTTATTGTTAATTGAGGTAATATTTGCATACCTCCATCAGGTATTACCAGCTAGGTGTTACCACCTACCATTAAATCACTTATACACCATTACCAAAGGTCACTGAACTTCCTTCTCTCATTGTTCTTATCTCCCTCCTCACTCTCGCCCTGCCTTGGTACATTGGTACTTTAGTTCTGTAATCAACTTTTCAGGGTTAGTTTTTAAGCTTGACTTTATCTTACTCTTACTTTAGTTACTTTATAGTCTACCTATTAGTTACCCATTAGTATTTACCTTTCACTTTCTGACTTATTTCACTTTGCATTATCCTTTCCAACTCCATCCATGTTGCCACAAATGCTAAGAATTCATCTTTTGTGATTGCTGAGCAATATCCCATTGTGTATATATACAACATCTTGATCCATTCATCTGTTTTTGGACACTGAATTTGTTTCCATAATTTAGCTATACTACGTTGTACTACAATAAACATTGGCAATGCAAGTTTCCATTCAAGTTAGTATCTTTGAATTTTTTTAGTAGATGCAAAGGAGTGGAATGATTGGGTTGAATGGCAGATCCACTTTTAATAGTCTGAGATCCATCCATACTCTTTTCCATATGTATTCCCACCAGCAGTATAGGAGGGTTCCCTTTGCTAAACATCCTTGCCATTACTTATTGTTTCTGGTCTTTTTAATATGAGCCATTCTCACAGATGTGGGATGGTATCGCCCTGTGGTTCTTGTTTGCATTTCCCTAATGGTGAGTGATGGTGAACATTTTTTCATGTGCTTATTTGCAGTCTGTTATGTCGTCTTTGAAGAAGTGTCTGCTTAGTTCTCCTGCCATTTTTTGATAGGGTTATTTATTTCATTTTTGTAGAACTTTTATGAGTTCTTTGTAGATCTTTGATATTAGCTCTTTGTTAAATGTATGGTATGCAAGTATTTTCTTCTCTTCAATACATTAGATAATATGTTATTTTAAAAGAAAAACACTGCAAAGATAAATTGAAGTAAAAATGTCCACAAAAATCATTATCAAAGCAAAAAAGTAACTTTTTCCACAATAAAGTTACTTGTGATGTATATAGACAGGGCAGTAGTCAGAAAACTATTTTGTTATTTAAATAGTATGCGGTGGATAAACAGAAAAATACAAAAGCTACTTCTGTTTTACTAGACTCTAAGAAAAGATGTGTCTAAATTCTATCTGAGAAGTTATCCTTGTAAATACAAGTTACTAAATTCAAACTTCAGGAGTTTATGAACTCTAATCATACACTTATGGCCTCATTCCTGATTGCTATTTTATTTCTTACTTTTTCAATCTTTTCATTATGGTCATTCTTTCCTTAAGTGTATGAAGAACACATTGCCTCTTTTGCTAAACTCCCTTACCTTATAACAGTTTAAATATAAAAGCAGTACTTTAAGTATCAGTATAGATCAATTTGATGCAGATTCTCTCTTAAGGCAGCTTAAGCACTGAAAATTAAATTTTATGTCGTCTAGACAAGCTATCTTGATAATATCTTTTCCAGAATTTCCTAGGTTGACTGTCTAGACTGCTCCAAATTCTCCAGGTAATTGTATAATCATCTTCCCTATGACCTCATGAAGAGTTTGAAACAATATTTCCCAACATGTAGCTGCCACGCAAATCATGATCACTAAGCTTCTAAAGGAGCTCAAAGGCTCTGCATTTTGGGTCTTAGGAAAATACTAATACCACCTCAGAGGATCATAAAGGAAGCTTTACTCATTTGTTTACTTCACTGGTGGAAATGTCTTCCTCTACTTTCCTAGCTCCAAACCCATAACTGTCTATTCACTATCCCAGCCCCCCACGCATAAGACCACAAAAATACAGTTGATGATTTGAGAAGGAAATATGCTGCAAAGTATACTAAATAGCATTTCAAAGGGGAAAATGTTGGCTTTTTTTTTTTTGGCTGGAAGAACATTATATGGTGCTTAACTCAAATTGTCATCAAGGTCATATCAGCATTTTAAAAGTGGGAAATTAAGCTAAGTGCAGAATTATCTGGCAACAATGCAAGTCCCAAGCAGTGATTTACAGCTTGTGATAAAGAGAGGTACATTTAAGAGATCAGGTAACAATTACGAACATGGAAGACAGCAAATGTTTCAAACTGAGATGTAGACATATTTTTAAAATGATAACTGTTTTCAGCACCTACTACCTACTACACAAAGTCAAACTGTCCACAGCCTTCTAAGGCAGAGACCATTCTCAGAAGTACTCTACATCGGAAACAGACACAGAGGAAGAAAGTTGCTTGCTCTAAATCAAGCATCTTACAGAATGAGGTCTAACAAAAGCCTTGAAGCTTAAGACCAACGGTTTGCTTTTAACAATGACAGGACTAGAACTCTGAGTTTAAACTGCAAAAAAATCAGCTGATCACACCCTGCTAAAAGGTTAGAGGCAACTGGAGGTATTAAGTCAGCCTCTCCCATTCAATGTAGATATTTAGGATCAAAGAGGTTGATTCTAAATATAGTGTAAAAACTAAGACATTATAGTGTAAAAACTCTCAGTGAGGTTATGTATTTTCCAATTGTTCTCCATGTAGTAAGGTGTAGAACAAGATCAAAAGTACCTTGTGTCAGCCCTCCCTGGTGGCGCAGCGGGTTAAAGCACAGCACTGAGAAGCTAAAGCCACTTCCGCATGAGTTCGATCCCCGCCTGCCCCAGAGGTGACCCACATGGCGAGGCAGACCTTTCCTGACCCGCCCGCTGCTCCCCTCAGCAGTGTACTTCATCGATCTGCCTGTTCTGCTCCCTGCTCTGTCTCTGGTGAATCCTCTCACCCTCCGCATTTCTGGCCTGTACCCCAGTTCTGTATGAATAAATAAATAAATCTTTAAAAAAAAAAAAAAAGTACCTTGTGTCACCAAAGCCCAAGCTGTTTCTACCAGCCTTTGCTAGCTCAACTCTCCTGACCCCACTTCACTATGTAGCGTGGGGCCAGCACCTGGAAAAAGTGCAGTAACGTGTGGAGAGAGTTGTCCACAGCCATCTCCAGCCTCTAGGAAAGTGGAACCACCACTTAGGCCCAAGTTTTACCGTTCCAGCTTACAGGGAAAAGCTGAGAAGGAAGCCAAGTGGGAGTGATTTATCCAAAGGAGCTATAAGTATCCAGGCACCTATGTAGCAAATGATTCTAAATTTCGCCAACATGAAACAAACAACATAAGTAGAATTGCCTTTATTTAATTTTTATTTCAATTTCTTGAATATGTTAACAAGTCACTGTATGTTCTTCGTGTAAGAGAAAGAGAAAGGATGTAGTGATGGGGGTCACTTGCCTAAATTAATGAGGCCTTAGCAAAGTGCTATAACCTCCCCAGATTTATGGAGAAACTAATATTTGTAGTTTAATCTACAAGCCATACAGTCTGAAGGTACCTTTTTTAAAAAACATAGGCATGACCCTATTTTGATTCCACATCTTTGCATTCAAAGAGCACATTTTTATCATTTTAGGTACCCTAAATATTATTAAATTAGAATTTTAGTTATAAAAAGTGGTTAACATATAAATTATATTTTAATCTCTAGGATACAAGCAATAGCCCCCAAACAAGATTTTTATTTGTTGAATATTTCTGAATCCCAGTTTGGAAAGAGACTCTGTCACAAATGATTTTCTCATCACACGAATGTGTTTGTTCTCCTAAGGCTCTTGAATGAAGAAATAAAAGATGGCATTGATGGAAGGTTACTGGCAAACCCAATTCACAGAGCTGCTTTCAACATTAGTTAACTTTTCCAATAAATGTTTCCATCATTTCAGGTTTCACTTAAATTTACCTGTTCAGTATCCTCACTAGTTTTCTCATTAACCATCTTTTATGAGCAATAGATTAATTGGATATTGTTTTCTTTTTCTTGCTGCCAAAATAATAACCAAAAATATAAACTCAAAGCTTAGCAGAGTAAGAACACAAATGTGCATAATTTAGAGCAAATGTGAGATAGATAATTGTGCACATGTATGACATCCTTTCTTAATCCCCAGGCAGAAGAAAACAACTGGGGTGGCAGACACTTCTGGCCGAGGGTGGAAATGGCGGGGAGAGCTGGCAGTGCACAAATAAAGGAGAAAACAGTACACATTCAGCCCACTGACAGCTGCCGCACATGCAAACCGGATTGGACTCTGTCAGCCAGGGTGAAGCCAAATGCTCTCTTCCTTCTCTCCTCCTGTCCCATAGTTTTTGTGAGTGATGGTCTCATTCTTTTTTGGACTCACAGACTCAAATTCATAATAGCATCTGAATTTGAAGTAGGTTCCAGTGAATAGCAAACCAGGAGCTAAATGAGCTGAAGAAATTAGTAATGAAGCATTTGAATAGGAAGGGGTCATGGACAAACACCATTTTTTAAAAGCCCGTTTTACCTCAGGATGATGTCCAATTTCAATGTAGGTGCAAATTGGATGAAAAGCCCCTGTTCCACAGGCGTACAAGTGGGTCTGATTATAAGCCTTAAGCACCTTGATGAAATTAGCACATTCTTTCTGCAAGACAAAAGGAAACCAGTAAGTTCTAGCAGCAGCGTGACTGAGCTGTTCTCTAGGGTGCTAAGCATGCTTGAACACATTTCTTTTCTTTGGTGTCCTTTTCACCACATTTTTAGAGCTTATTATTCTATTGTTTGCTCATAGCATTACATGAACTAAAAACATAGAAGTCTTACTCTTTGGGAGGTTAAACATAATGTTCTCTTCTGTAAATCTTTGTTTAAAACCATGTGTAATTTACTTCTATAAATGTGACATGAGGTAGCATTTCTAAAACTGAAGTAACATTAGTTTATAAAACTATGCTTCAGTTTTGCAACTTTAAACTTTGATAATTGCATATGCCACACTATGATCACCACCAAATAATTTAATCAAAAGAAAAACATAGATAACTAATGGAGAACATAGCAGATTATAAGCTTAATTAATAAATTATCTAAGTAATACAGTGGTGAAAATTTCCTTGCAAAGATCAACTTTGAGTTTAATTTTAGAAAATAATACAAAAATGAAAGATAATAAAATCTATTAAATGTGAAGTTTAAATATCATTGTAACCCATCATGATGGGCACTGACTGTGAACCTCACTTGTGCCGCTTCTAGATCCTAAGAAGGTACAGCTTGGTGATTGCTTAAGGAAAAGAGGAGGAGGGTGGGAAGAAAGGATCCCAACAGGTGGGGGAAACTTTGGAGCAAAGGAGAGACTCACTATTTGGACTGTGATGATGATTTCATGGGTATATGCGTATGTCAAAATTTATTAAGTTGTACATTTCAACTATGCATAGTTCATTTTGTCAATTATAATCCAATAAAGTAATTTTTAAAATAATTTAAAAAAGAAAGTAAAGCTGCCTCCTTCAGCTTTACTGAGCCTCCAAGGCAATTTGGGTATATTTAAGATGAGGCAGAGAATATGGCAGAATTTGGAATACCTGTAGATTGATGGTGACTGGTAGAGTGGCTACAATGAATTAACAAATATTTTGAGGTTTATAGACATCCTAAACTCCAATATGGGTCCCTGCCCCATGAGTGATGAACCTCAGTTATAAGAGGAATTTCTAGTCACATCTTATTATTTGTAGGAACATGGCTATTCCTGCCTTTTTATTTTACAACTAAAATATACCTAAAAGATAAAATGGATGGAGCTACTTAATATTCTTTAAATATTTCTTATTATAAACTGTAGATCCTGTGAAAGAAAATATTATCCATAAACAGATAAAAATCATACTAGTTTGCTCCTATTGAAGAAAAATTTGGAAGAAAATTAATATTCAGAATATAGATTGTATAACTATATTGCCAAATAACAGGAATGATACAATTTCATAAAATATTTATTTAGACAATTCCTGATCTGTTATAAATATGACAAAAAAAACCTCAAATTATCAAGGTAGGTCATAATAGAATACTATAGTATATACATCATATAACATATCTTAAAAATTCAATACATATAGTAGAAAATATGAATTCTCCAAGGAATGCCAAGCATTCATTTTGAGTACGCCTATGGTAAATAATAAAACTACATTGGCATTTATTTTATTAATGATCATAGACTTTCTTAAACAGTTTTGTGTTTTGCTCATAAGTGTTTTGAATTAAAACCAATTATGTACCATAAATGCAAACAAAGATCAAAAGCAGGCTATAGTACAAGCAATAATGGCAACCATAACAGAGAAGTGGTCTGATCCTGGACCCTAAGTGTGTTACATGCCCAAAGTCAGCCTCTATGACATGTGGCTTTTCAAGCATTTGGACTTACGGAGTCAGTTAGAATTTTTAACTGAATGCTACGATAATTTCAGTGTATTTCCACATGACGTTTGTAGTCTGTGGTTGCAACTGATGATTTTGGTTTTAATTCTATTCCCCAATAAAAATAAGGGACAGACTACCAACCTTAAGCAGAATAATTGATATTTAACTTACAATTGCTTTCAATCATTGCTGATTTTTCTAGTATGAAACGTAATTATGCACTACAAATATATTGTCCCAAAGGTGAATTCCATCTACTTAACGTAAAATGCAAAACATCAAAGTTACAGTTCCTCATGCTTTTATAACACATGCTGAGGAGTTTAGGGGAGTCACAAAAATAAACATTGCATTTTTCTCATAGTTTTGCTACTTAGATCCTGAATTGGTAAGGTATCAAACATACAAATTAAACTCAGAAATCAACTGATTTTGAAGTTGCTGTAAAAATTCCACAGCTTGAAGTGTGCGGGGAGTTCACCTATGTTTCACTTAGCACAGAGCAACTCTTGGGCAAAACTGTGAAACACATATAACCTAACTCCCAAGACTTTTAACAGCAAATTCCTCATTCTGTAACAGTTTCTCCCCATTCCCAAAGAAATGGCCTGGATGTTAGGCAGAGGAAACAGGTTGAGAAGTAGGAAACATCTGACAAATTCATTTACAAATGAGGCATTCATAGGTCTGACCCAAAGGATTTGTACTTTTAAGAAAATTCAGTCACTTACAAAGAAGTCATTTTAAGGAAACTGTTTTCCTGGTCTCTCTTAACTTCAAGCAGGTAGGTGGTCACATAGTCTCTGCTTTTACTGAAAGACAGCCTTTCTGATAGTGGGCTCAATTTATAGCAGTCAAGATGATAAATAACCAATTCCATCAACGTATGTTGACATCAAGAAATTGGCCATGTGTATTTATTGGTAAGCAAATGAATATCCTACTAAGCAATGGTGGCAGACCCAGATGGAAGTCTTGCTCATTTTAGAAAACAATAAGGTTGCATGTTGCCTGTGATTTCCTCAAAAGATATACATGAAGATTTGAAGACAACCCCAATTCTCTAATCCCATCAAGAACACCTTCACATATCCTACAGATGTGGGAATAGATTCCCTAACTCTCCAATGTACAAAAAGAAGAAAATACAAAATTTAACTAGATACTTATGAACATACAGGAAGGCTCCTATACTTCTGAAAGCAGTAGACTGGAAAACTGATCAGCAATAATAATAATAGCAATAATAAGTGGACATTTCTCAGGTCTTAAAAACTTAAAATTAGGTCACACTAAATGCCATGATAATTTTAATTTGTTCTCTATTAAGTGTCAAAGAGGAGCCACTATAATATTGCTCTGCAGAGCTGCTGGGAAAAACCAATTCCAGGACTATAGCTGTGAAATCTGGCAAATGGTTCTACTGAGAATGCTGATAAGGGAGACTATCTGTGCTACAAAGCAAAAGACCCACCCTATTGGCCTGAGGCCTGGAATGATCCCATTCATTTCCCTACCAAACTCTCCCAGTTGGCAGCAGGCCATATTGTTGCCATGCCCAGGGGCTAGCTCAATATTATTTTGAAGAGAAGGTTGATGCAAATAGAATGGAGAGAAATCTCTTGGTTTTAGCATGTATTTTAAGACACTGAGAGTGAGACAAAGAAATGGCAGGAAATACCTTCAAAATTGGTTAAGATGACTGAGAGGAAATTCATCAGCAACAATGGAGGAGGATACAGTGAATTAAAAGAAATGGACAGAGAAAAACCAAAAAGTTGAAAGAGACATTGCTAGTAAGGATTTGTTCCTGAAACAGAAAACCTACATAAAAGAGTATCACTCCTGTCATTCACTTGCTTCATTCTCTCGCTTGTTACTGCTGCCAAGGTTTTTGAGTGTTCCAAAACAGGATATTCATTTTATTTGGAAGCAGCCGGACTTTACTCTAAAAAAGAAGGAAGTGTGGCAGCAAAAGGAAACACACTTCACACATTTCTGCTCTAGGGAGACAGAAGAAGAGTGTTTGTGACCTTTTCTTGAACCATGATGATTCTTAAAACTCAGAATGTAATGTGCTTTTTGGCATCACACTACTGCACTGCTTTGCTCAGCACTGGAGATTTACAACGTAATAAAGAGAGTGTAATCAGTTCAAAATGGATTCATTTTTCAAACCGTGATACTTTTTGGAATTTAAGTTGATATACACAGAGAAGTTTAGCAACAAGTTGGCTTCCCAAGAGGCAGGCAACAATTGTGACCTCTTATTTTACTGAAATGCACTCCAGACAAACAACATTATAAATTGATAACTTAGCCTAGATGTAAAAGCAAAGGTAGTTCTAAACCAGTAAGCCCCAACGCCACACCTGAGCAGCAATGTTTCATTATCCTTAGTGACAAATCATTTGCACTTGTTTTTAAAAGTGCTTTCAGGTTAAATGGATAGAGGAATTGCACACAGAGATATTAGCCTGCAAAAATAAGTGAGAAAGAAAATGCCTACTGCCTAGAAAAAAGATATAGGAGCCAAGCACAAGTGATTCAAAAACAAACATTACAAATATGTAGCACTGATTAGACTGTGTTATACAGACTTTTCCCGGACGGTTACAAAAATAAAGTCCATCCATCTGTCAAAACAACTGCTCCATGCATGAAAATTCAAATAGAATAGAGGTGTTTTTAACTAACTTCCAATAATTATACTTTCTACAAAAGAATATAATTTACCTCCATTTCCAATTACCTCCTTCCATGTTTTTAAATTATGGATGGAGCAGTGATATTTTATGTTAAATAAGAGAAGAGAAAAAAGAAGAGAAGGCTGTGAAGAAGAACAATCTCTATTCAAATATATTCAGTTTATGATTAAATCAAACAACTTGTTCTGGTTCAAATATAAATCAGCCCAAAAATGAATGGGTGTAGTATAACATTGCCTCGGGTCATTGAACATTCATTTAAAAGGGAAAAATGTCTCTATCCCATCAGTTTATGGAGAAATATTTTATTGTATAACCTAGCAGCTGGGAAAGCAAAGGAAGCCTTTTCCTATCATGATGGGTGGATACATTTCTGCATGAAAATCCATTAATAAGCTTAATTCCTGAAGTTAATCTGTTGACTTTCTTATTCTCTGGTCAATGTATTTGGCAAGCTGGCTGAATACTAGAATCTTTGTGCCAAAGCAGTAATCCATGAGATTGTTCCTGTCACTCATTTCATCCCTTTCTCTGGTTAAGCTGTTCCATACTTATATGGCAATCATTTTTTTGTCATTTTTTCTTTTAACACTGTGTGATTACAGCTGTGATCTGATCATCCACACTCATGTCTTTCTAATACCTTAGCATTCACTAAAGATGTTAGAAATCTCTTCTTCAAAGAGACATGTCTAATAAGATGAAGATTTAACTGTGTTCTAATTATACTACCTTTCTGATGAGAACGATGGCATAATAAAACCAATTGACACTTCTACCTGAATGCTTTGTTTTAACTTTAGAGGACATTTTTAGAATACCATTTCAATAGGGACAGTGAAGTTGTTTATATATGTAGGCCTATTCATACTTGAACTGCATCATATTTAAACATATGTGAATGAAAAATTGAAAAATAGCATGGCTAGTCTGCTGCACTCTTTGAAGACTCCTGCACAAGGTTACCAAATCATTTTACTTAAATGCTCATTTCACTTTAATGTACCATTTCATTTTTTTCACCTCTAGATTGACTATTTGTTTTGAAGTTCTAGAAATACTACTTAGACTCTATAAACATTTTTCTTTCAAATTACTGGAAACCTTCAAACTTTGGTCAAAAATGATTATACATAGGCAAAAACTGTCCAATGGGACTCTTTTCTAATCTTTAAAGGAGCCCTGAAAATTCTGCAATGAAATTCTTTAAGAATCAGAAGGTACCTCTTCATGGCTTATTTTGTTGCCAATAAATGAAACATAACATGTATACCATTCACTGTATATTCATTCATATTGATTGTATGTGTTCAGCATATTCTCTCATTTTAACTGAAATGAATGCACATAATTATAAAATATGTGACAATAATTTAAATATTTTTCTACCAAACCATGAAAACTATTAAGTAGTCAAAATCCTGACTCTGATTTCAATAATGCCATTCTGTGATTTCCAAATCATATGCTAGCTATATGCTCATTAGAATTTGTTCAACAGAATTCTCAAGAAGTTTCAGTCCTCTAACAATGGAGGACAGTAAATTATAATTACTCTTGTAATCAAACTGATATAGGGAATGAATCATTGTTTCAAACAATAAATATAGCAACTGTGCCCCCAATAGTTATGGCAAAAATATACTATTTCTGTTTTAGTAGGCTGGGGCTGTGTTTCTTGCAATTCCCTTTTCTGTGAGTTAGTTAAAATTGGCCATAGGATAATTCTGCATGACATTTGGATGGCAGCAGTTAATTATAAACCATAATATTTGCCAAGCATTCCAATCGGATGTCTACTTTTGTAAACATTCACCTTGCTAACATGGTTTAGCAGTTGGGTCCCAAAGAACTTAGTTATCATCAAACCTCATTCTTTAATTTCTATAAGACCTAGTCTTGGTCCTTGTGAATCCTATAGCAAAAAGCACTAGCTGCTGGTACTGGGCACCAAAAATCATCAAAGTGGAAAGTGATGAAAGACAAATAACGGGTCTACTCTGTCCTTATGAGTTCCAATTTTTATGTGGGTTTTAGTTTACTCTTGCTCTTTCCACTTCATATCCAGCTTTTCTTCCCTTTTTCCAGGCTGGTGACCAAAGAGATTTTAGATCCAATAGCTATCTCAGAACCAGCAGATTCTTCCATACATTTGTTCAGCACTCTGACAGCTACATAAATTCTTGTAACTATAATGAAGTCTCTTTCTCCTTAATATTCACACAGGTCTCTGGTCAAACCACAACTCACACTGGTCTCTGGTCAAACCATAACTAGTAAAAAGGCAAATGTTACTATCACAGAATAGCTAAGAGGAACATGGATCTGACCCATTTAAAATAACATAAAAAGAAAATTATAGGGCTATGGTTGATAATTTATTATTTTCTAAATATGAATTGGTCATCCATCTTAAATTAATATTAGACTTAAGAATCAATTTTTTATTTATATTTTATATTTGTTCTTATATATATCATATGTATTTCTATTAATTAATTAATTCAATTTCTTCCAAATATTATTAAATATCCTGTAGCATATACATAGTTTATTTTATATATTTAGCATGCAATTAAGAGAGACTTCAAGAATACATTTTGTTCTGCATAAAACTAAAAACATAACTAAGATTCTCCTAAAATAGTGTCAAATATTTACAGATACTATAATTTTGCATTATTTTTCCTTACTACCCTAAATAATGCAGTAATTAGGATATGTAAATGACTTAAATAGAAGTTTAGGGGGAATTTTGTGACATCCTGTGAACATAGGGTGATTTTTCTTATTGCCACGTATTTTAAACAAATTAAAGAAAAATTTAAAAGTCAAGTTAAACACATCATTTTCCCCTTTAGTCATATATATTAGAAAAGTATTCCCATATCTATGACAAGTCAGAAATGAGTACAAATCTATTCATGAAATTACCAAACATATAAAAGAGCAAAACACCAGTAATGGCTATTAGAAAGTACAAGTCAGTGGGAACAACCTACTATGTATTCAGAAGATAGTGGCTAAAATCTTTTTCCCAGAGTTTCCCAATTCATTCTATTGAAATTTACAGTGTAGAAAATGCTTACAATTGTACTCTAAAAACATGTACGACATGAGTAAAATATGGTGTCCAACCAAATCTAAATATAAAATTGTTAATCTATGCCAAATATTTAAATATCATTTTAGTCATTTAGAATATAATTGAAATCTCCAATAAGAAGTGACACAACTCAAAATTCCTGAAACCTCTGAAAGTTTTCATGCAATATTTCTATGGTAAATGATCACCTTATTTTGAAAATATAACTTAAATATGCCTTTAAATTTTAATCCAAAATCTGAAAAAACACTAGCCCCCCTCCCCCATAGCAATTTATGTATATGAAGCTTGGTACATGGCAATTCAGACATAAAATTACCATTATAATTTGTTTTATTAGTAAAATGCATTAGTTAAATTTTGCATGATACCTAGTATTTAAAATTACTTTAATGCAAAAAGCTTGATTTCCTATGTATCTCTTACCAAAGTCACTAAACTTTGTTTTTAAAAGACATGTGGATCTTATAACCAAGATGAGTTGCCTAAATGAATCAATAGAAGTAATATATTTAGAACAATATAGTCTACATGTGTTAACTGTTATTATTTCTGAGCTCTAAATTTAAACTATAATATTCAGTTCAGTTTATTTAGTGTTACTTCCAAGTATAAATGCCCATACACTTGTGTATACATGAAAATGCATGTTCATTTCTGTGATATTCAATAAGACAGGTTTTAATAAGACAATTTCAACAAAAGTCAGTGGTCCAAATTGGCACCTTACTTGCTATAAACTTCATCACAGGAGCTATTTATAAAATAGGATAAATCAACCATAGTCTTTGTTTGTTAGCTAATATAAGGTGTCAACAAAAATTTATAATAAATATTGTCAAAAATTACAAGGGGTCTGTGGTTTTTCCCGTGTGTGTGTATAGAAGAACTGGGAAACTGGGATAAGGCCAGAGTTGTGTGTGTGGTGGGGGGGTGGAGGGAGGCTTGAGAGGATTCACCTGAGATGGAGCGGGGAGCAGAACAGGTGGATTTACTGATATACACTATTAAAGGGCACGGCAGAGGGCCAGGCAGGACAGGTATGCTACAGCATATGAGGGTTTGCTCTATGGCTGGGATCAAACTCAGGCCACAGCAGTGATAGTCCTGAGACTTGACCCCTAGGCCACCAGGAAGACCAGGTTTTCCTACTTGTAAGGTAACGTCTTTGTCTTCATGAATGCTGACAAACATACGAGAGATATGGATCGAAGATAAAGGACATAATTACACACAGATAGCAGTATTCAGAGTATTAACATTTTTCATGCCAATTCCCCAAGCTTGAATTTCAATATTTCTACTGGGCACTAAGAGGAGTGTCAGGTGAACCTGCAGATGTAGTGAGTTGCAATGTAAGTGAGGAACCCCGAGTTGAGGGAACATGAGTATTCTATAATGTCGTAAGCATACTGGCCGTTACACTTTGAGAGAGCTATTCTGTTCATTGCACTGGGCAGTGAGCATACCTTTTTTTTTTTTTGCTCCAGAAGGAGACACTAGCTCTACTTCTTACTGATGTTTGCAAACAAGGCTTTTGTTTCAGCAGAGACATAAATTTTAAGGTATCCCCACTATACAGTATCCTAAAATTATCTACAAAAAAGGCAATCAGTGAGTCAGTGCCTTTGCTCAGTTGTGCAAAAGTGTGAGAATTCATGAAAGATTATCTGTATAAAATATCTATCAGGATTTTAAGACTGAATGCAAACATATTTATATAGTAATTTTTAAGCAGATCTTGAAGTTCCTAAAATAAAGTGAAAATATTAAAGTTTGTGTCAACTTTGACCTTTGCAAATTCACCTAAATAGGGCTGTGTTGTATCTTAGATGCATTAGTAGCTTCAATTTCTCAATTTAATTCACTTGGCAAAATGAGTGTTGTTGAGTTCCTGCAATTTGAACCGTGATACTTTGACAGACATGTTATATATAATATATCATAGCATAAGAAATAGATAGCAACTAAAGACAAAATAAAACCCTCAAGAATGTCAAATATGTCCAAAAATTCAGGTGCATGATACCACACTTTGAAATGTATCCAAGGGAGATGTTATGAGAATATGTTTTTTGTTCATCTCAAATGGTTGAAATTCTGATTTCCAATGATGTTCAAAATATTTCTAACAGTCATACGGTTGCCATTTGGTTTTATTGAAACTTAGTGCAGAGAGAGATGCTTTAGTAGGATAAACAAAGAAGATTCAGAGAGCTATTGATTTGAAACAGATTCTTTTTACCAGCTTAGCATGTATTCTATTTTCATTTGCAAAACAGGGTCAAGGAAGTTAATCCCTCAATAGAAATGTTACTGTGAATAACAAAGTAGATTTTAAGCATTAGAAAAATATCAACTATGAAAGTAAAAGCAAGAAAGCTTCAGAATAGATATATTTGAATTGCATTCATTTAGTCTCTCAATAATAATGTGACAGAACACATACTTTTTTTTCAAACAACAACACTCAAGTAACAATAATTGAAATATTGGGTTTGGAACCTACACCATAAAGAAAAAAGGGCATATCAGTAAATATCTTGTATATTCACTGCCATAAAGAGAAAAAATAAATGAATGACAGAAAAGTGGTGTCGGTTGTAGATTCTGAGTTTACCACAAAACCCAACTTTATGGAATAGCTGCTTGAATTCCAGCTGCTAAGTTAGCATATGTATTGTATAAAACTGAGTTTAAGAAATAACTTGCACCATCCCTACTGCATGGAAGAATGGAAAAAGGGTTAAATGTCCTGTTTGATTCTACATTCAGTGAGTGATACAAAAGCTACACAGGTCAGACAGTGGCATGTTCTGACTTCTCAGTTGGCTGTGCCTTCTTAGTCTCAACTAGATCTAAGAATGACCCACACTCAAATATAAAAAAATCAGCCAATGTTTTTTGCCTTGCTTTTCCTTTTCTGTATTTTCTTGTATTAAATCCTTGCAAATGAATCTAATAATAAGATGTTTTCCCAGGATAGTATGCTTAAATAAATTTGTATTCAGAGAACTTTGTGAGAAAAACTAAGATCAGTAGGGAAATAGTAAACCCAGCTTATAGAAACTAGGAAAAGCACTCAAGGAGGTTGTTAGTTTACTTTTCTATAAACGTTAAGGTCAGTTTCTTTCTTGGTTACACTTCTATTTTGGAGTCCTGATGGTAGTAAAAACCTTCAGCCTCCTTCTTGTGGTTTTCAACCTACAAGAAATCTGTGAAAGAAATTATTATCCATAAGTCATAACTGATTATCATTTATCCAAATACAGTACAGGATTTCCATCAAACTGTTCATGAATTCTTTTGCAAATCTGTGCCATGTGGAAAAAAAATTTTTACAATCAATCTTTCTCAAGGATTATTTAAGAAATTGTTGGTAAAAGTGATCATTCTCATTAGTTTTATTTTTTATCAAATAATGTTACAAGTCAATTAGCTGCTTCCCCTCCCCCCAATCATGCATTATTAAAGAAAAGGAAAAAAATGTCCTGTAAAATAAAGTCCAAACATAGCTAAATAAAAGGCTTGTATCTTATTTAAATGCACCAACTTGGGCCTCCCGTGTGGCACAAGGGGCTAAGTCTTAGCACACGAAGCTCTCCAAAGCCACTGCAGCAAGGGTTTGTCCCCTGGCCTTATGGTGCAACAGATCTCTCTTGTCCTGTCGGCTGCTCTACTCAGCCCTCTCAGCAGTGTATTTCAGTAGGTCTGCCTGTTCTGCTCCTCACTCTCTCTCTGGTGAATCCTCTCACCAACCCTCAACCTCTGGCTTACACCTTAGCTCTTGTATGCATAAATAAATAAAAAAAATCTTACAAATATGCACCGACTATTTGTATATAAATTGAAGTGCACTAAGTAGTATTACCTTCAAAGTTCAAACTTTACTAAAACGTATTATAAATGTATAAAAGATACTTTGATAAAAGATTAATGAAGAATAATGTTAAAGGAACAGTGGATTGCAAAAAATAATATTAAATATAATTTAGTACTGTAGATTTTAAAATGTTTTAGTGTTTTATGTTTACAGATAGAGAAAAAATATTTTTCCTAGAACTATAAAGTATGACACGATTATATTTTTCCTTTTATTAAATAGACATTAATGAAAATAAAAATCTACACAAATAAATTGGCTTAACATAGTTTGTAAAGGAATACCCAAAGCACAAACATTTAACTTTCAAAACTTTATGTATCTCAATGCGCACAAAGTTCCCTTTTCTACCATAATATATGGGCCATGATTTATAAATTTTCAGAATCCTTATTACAAGGTGCTATGAAGTGATTAGTTGACATTAGTAACCTGTATCAGATGAACATAAATGTCACCATATGTCTCAGTTCCATAAAACATGTAAGTATTTTGTAGCTGAAAAATACAATAAAGTTGCCCTTCTTCTTAGAGAGGAAGTCTATGAGGTCATGTCTGGAGTTACCCACAGGGCACTTTATTGCATCTGCTGGACCCACTTCATTTGGGCTCACCAAAATACCTCAGTGCCTAGTACTGACAGCCAGTAGGGGAAGGGGGAGGAAGACATTCATGAAAGATCAGGCAAAGTACTAAGGTGAACTTTGGAAGTGACAAACAAAATAGCTATTTCAGCAACTGCATGTGCTGCTTCCCTCATTAAATGTAATTTATAATGTGGTACTTGGCTTCAGTGCTTATTATAAAATCCAGGTAAATTTGTCAGATAAGAATGGTTATTATTTTCGATTATCAAATTGAATTGAATTCAGAACAGTTTAACATAGCAGTTGTCATGATTATTAAAAGGACCAAAGTGATTTTGTTAATATTTTTACTTAAAATTTACCTAAACAACTTTATTATATAGCCAAGAACAATATTAATAATATATAATTGTATATGTAATAGTAATAACTAAATACTAACATTTAGTCAATCTTAAATATTAACATTTAATAATTAATGTGATTTTATATTACAACCTATAAAATAAATTCATTTGAGCTTTTTTAAGTCTTATAATAATTCTCTGAGCTGGTTTTTATTTGATTTATAACTTTGATGATCTCAGAATATTTATTCCGTCTCCATTATTGCTTAACTATGTGTTAATAGGCAAGTTCAAGTTCATATATATATTAAATGACACTGAAATCTCATCATATTATACAGCCATTTTGTAGTACAAATTTATTTAAGGAATGAGTACATGAAAGGAAAGAAAGGAAGAAGGGAAAAGGAAGGGAGAAAAGATACAAAAAGAAAATGACAGATTGTGTTGGAAAGGATAGAAAGAATAGGGAATTTAACCATGATAATTCAAATAGGAAAAATTACATATTTACTCAAAAGAAATTCAAGAGTAATTATCTATATACTGCAAAATCATCTTTGGTTAATTATCTTTTACATATATAAATCATCAAGAATATGTTTTTATTTTATGTCTCAGTTCTTTACTCACTTTCTTTACACAAAGCTTACAGTGCTTCATGTAAAAATGTCAATTTGAAAAATTAAATATTCATAAAAAAGCATAAGGAAAACAATGTGCTTAATGTAATACTGAACAAAAACTCTGGTAAGAGTAATAAACATCTTGCACAATTACTAAAATGATTCACATTACACTTACCAGGATATCTTTGCCGGCCCACTTGCATTCATCTCTTCTGGTATATGATACAGGCCACACAATCTAGGCATAGAAAAGAAACATTATTTTATGCCAAATAATTCCTGTAAGGGGTCCAACAATAAAGTCTTTTAGACCAAGTTGGGACCATGATACTAAGAAAGTTCCATAAAATAGTATGTGGCAGACACCAATGAGTTTAGAGGGGTATCCGTTTATTGGTATGAGCTGAAATTACTATCTACCCACAAAGCTGCTGTATAGAAGAGCTGAGCATCAAAAATGGATGTTTCAAAAATCTAAAGAGTGTGGGATGGAAAAAAACTATAATGCAGGTTGAAAGAGGGACATCATCCTGACAGCATATGAAAATCTAGTAAAGAAAGGGTGATACAGTTAGTTTCCTTTCCTCTTAGAGGTATAGACTGTGGATTATAATTTTCTAAATTAACTGGCTGTTATCAGGAAACAGTAACATTGAAATTTTAACATGGGTACTCTGGATCCATTTCCCAAAAGCAAATGGTAGCATAAAGAGTAACAGATAATGATTAAAGTAATTGCGGTGGCATTGTATACTTTGGGGAGCTAGAGAAAGAAATAGTGAAACAAGTAACTAAGCCTGAAAATACCATCTTCACCGCAGGCAAAACTATGTGAGACTATGTGAAACTAATTGTTTATGTTTTGTCTCTAAGATTTGCTCTTCATTTTTTGAGCGGCTTCTGTATTTTATGAATAGAGCGACAGTGGTAGATGAGCCAGGACATTAGTAGAGGTGCAAGACATAGCTGCATCACCCTCAACAACAGTAATGCAAATATCCTCATGTACATTTTAATACAAAATTTCTCCATTCCCTTAAGCAATTTCAATGACTCATTCCTGTTTTGGAGCAGAACAATTTGGTGTTTTTATTCATCTTTTTCTACTGTAACAGTTAATTTTAGAGAAAGAAAGTCAAATTTAAAAGAAAATCCAGAGATGGTGGCAGTTAATCATTCATGTCTGCTAGAAAGCTTTTAACCTCAAAATGACTGATTATCATTCATTTGGAAACCACTAGATAATTCAAAACTTGGGCAAAGGCTGTGATATTCAATCTAGGGAATTAAAAATCAACATACAATACATTTATAAGAAAGCATTTAGGACATATTGAAATGACCTCGGGTGACAAGACAAATGCATACCAAGTTCATGCACAAGTAAAAATTTCCTGACATTCTTTTCCTTGGATATGTATTAATTTTTTTTTAACCATTTTAAACTCCAAATTTTTGTATTCTTTCCTTTTTTCCCATGTACCTTTATTTTTATATATATGTCTGTGGGGGTACTTATAATTATCATTTAACTAGTTCCACAAGTTATTTATTTATTTTAAGATTTATTTATTTATGCATAAAGAATTGGGGTACAGGCCAGAAGTGCAGGGGTGAAAGTATTCACCAGAGACAAGAATGGGGAGCAAAACAGGCAGAATGATGAAGTACACTGCTGAGGGGAGCAGCGGGCAGGACAGGAGAGGTCTGCCACACCATGTGAGTCACCTCTGGGGCAGGAAATGAGCTTGCACTGAAGTGGCTGCCGTTGCTTGCAGTGCTGCATCCTAACCTGCTGCACTACCAGGGAGGGCCTCTACAAGTTATTTAAAAATGTAGTCATATAAATTTAAAAAAAAAAATCCAAGAATATAGCACATTTTTAACCTTTACGTTACTATTACCCTTGCTTAGGTGATTGTTGGGCAGTGCATGATGCAAGTTCCACAGTCATATTCACAGTGGCTGTGCAAAGGGGAGTTAAGTGCTCTATGCTTGCTTAATTTTGCAGTGACAGAGAAGCAAATATAAATTTTCTCTGGGACACAATATGCAGCAGAGCTAAGATTTACTGAGCTCTATATTCAGTTTTCCAGTTAGCTTGTGCAAAAATCATGGATTAAAGCCTGATTTGTAATGCAAAAAGGCACAGTGTTTTCTCATCATTACCTACCTTTCGGTTATTGGTGTGAGATAATATATGGGTGGCCTTTCATGCTTTCTCTTTTATTTCAAATATTAATAAAAATACTCCTAATAAAATTTGTGTTAAATTCCCTAACATGCAGAGTGATGTGTGCTCTCAGCTTTCCGTAGTTCCAGTTTTTCTTAAAACTTAAAGATCTGGCATGAGTAACATAAGTTAAATAAATTAATTAGAACTGCTATTTGAAAGCACTGTAAGGGGACCTGTTAGCCAGTGTAATTTATGTGTGTGTGTGTGTGTGTGTGTATGTGTGTACACTCTGTTTTCAACAGTATCCATTTCCATGAAGGATAATTCTTAACTTTATGGTTAGGTTTATTAATACATTGTTCTTTTTCTTTTCTTTGCTCAGGTATTTATCAGTTAACTCATAAAGCCAAATTTCTTATCTTCATATTTAAAGTGTTTCATGGTCTATTATATACTTTGCCTTCTAAGTGAAGGTATGCTTCTACACATGGCAGATCTCCTTACTTAATGTTATTTAATATGTGTTTATGCCTTAAAGAGATTACCTTCTTTTATCAAGGTCAAGAATCTGTCCACGATTCTTTCAGGCCCAAACATAAGTTTTGTACCTAGTAAGAACTGACTTAATATTGAGTTTTATCTTAATGTATCTTATCCTTACCATTATATTGGAAGATACTTAATTATATTTTATGAGATAATATTGAGTCTACAACAATGTAGATACTCAGGAAAAAGTTTGTGAGTAACATTATATATAGGCTCAAAAGAGCAATTATAGAAAAATACTGACAGATGTAAGTTCTTAAGTGAATGGCATTTGTTCTTAATAAAGAGTATGGCAGAATTCAAATGTAATATGTTTGGAATGGGTTGTTTTGCAATTAGAAAAATGTTTTGATAATTAAGGGAAGAGCTAGAGAAATAATATTGTAACTGGTTAAATCAATTAACAATTAATTTAATATATATTTACTTCAAATGTAGTTGGTAGAATATACTGAGAAGCTTCCTAGCCATACAAATAACTCTAGGATTTTTCTCACTTTGAACAAAGTTGTCATAGGATGATTTGTGTCATTTCAAATTTAGAGCCAATTGCATATCTAAATCAAATTCAGAGTAAAATGCTATATATTCATATGTGATATGTGCTTATACATTACTATTTATTTGTATATCTATTTATTTGTATTCATACATATATTTGCATTCATTTAGATAAATTTACAGTGACAAATGTCAGACACTAGATATTTAAATTGATAAATCTATTATAAAATATCACATTATTCTTAATCATCTTAAATTTTTCATTCATTTTATAAAGAACAGTTTCCTTTCAGGCCCTCCCTGGTGGCGCAGTGGGTTAAAACACAGCACTAAGAAGCTAAAGCCACTTCCATATGAGTTTGATTCCCGGAGGTGACTACATGGCGTGACAGACCTCTCCTGACCCACCCACTGCTCCTCCCATCAGCAGTGTACTTCTGAATCTGCCTGTTCTGCTCCCCACTCTGTCTCTGGTGAGGCCTCTCACCGCCCCTGAGCCTCTGGCCTGTACCCCAGTTCTGTATGCACAAATAAAT
>NW_004567106.1:37606424-37609538 GCF_000260355.1 Condylura cristata | reverse complement strand
AAAAAAAAAAAAAAGAACAGTTTCCTTTCACTAAAAAACAAAATAAACTTATTTTGTGATCTTTACAAAAGATCCTAAAATAAGTATTATTTTAATTACAGAAAAACAAATTAATTGTTAGTTTTCTTAAAAAATAGCTTTAGGGAGACAGATATCATCTGAAGATAATAGAAATTAACTGATTGAAAAATCAGAAAAAATATCAAGGCAATTTCTAATTAACATGACTTAATTATAGAATAGGCCAGTAAGGGCATTCCATTTTATGTAAGTAAGGAGTCAAATCTCTTTACACATAGTCAAAATTTTAAAGTTTGTGGCTAAAAATGGAAGGCCTCAGTGACATACTCTATTAGACATATGAATCAATTTAAAATTAAAATTTTATTTTATCCCCAAAACACCCTTCTCCAATCAGAAGATAATATTTTTACAACTTTTATTTTTAAATTATTTTCCAAATTCTTAAAACTTATAAGAAGTTGAGGCCTGCCATTCTATAACTTTCAGTATTAAGAAAAAGGAAAACTAATATACATTAATACACACATATGTGTATTTGAAAAAAAGCACATAATACAGCACATTTGTGAAAGCTGTTCCATAAAGATCTTTTTTCTTCAGAGAATCAAGACTAGAAATATTCACTGTGAAAAACTGGTTGACATAGAGTATAATATATAGCCTCAATAACACAATTTCTACTAACTTCTCAATTCATTTTAATTTTTCAAGCTGTTAACTTACTAGTTGAATAAACCAGAGGCTCTATAAAGAATAAGAATGACACTTATAGACTGCTAGTGTCTAAATGACCACATTTGCAAAGATATGGCACTGAAAATTGATCTTCCAGATCAAGACTTGATAAATTGTTTGTTTAAAAGACCAAATAGGAAATATCTCAGAATTTGTGAGCCAGATGACCTCCATCATAACTACTCAACTCTGCCATTGTAGAAAGAAAACAAAGATGATATGTAAATGAATAAAAGTGTCAGTCCCAATAAATGTTATTTACAAACACAAGTGCATTCCATACGAGGCATGCATATAGTGATTGAAGAACAGTGTATTTGCTTGTAAAAGAGAGATGTATATTACATAAAATCAATATGCTATATTTCTTTAACAGTCCAGGTATACTTGTATATAGAAAAAATAATATAAGTTAGGAGGATGAGATGCAACTAGTATTTCCTATCATTATCATTAATTTGCTTCATTTTTAGTTTATTGCAGTCATTGACTGTGATAGTCCAATCAATGCATTATCTTTATTTTCATCTTGAACCATAAAGATAATTAACCGAATTGTTTTAGCTGTCACACAGTGCTAGAATACTATATAATGTAAGTTGTTTCAAAAGAACTATAATGTATATATTAGAATGAATATACCTTTTGAAAATCCTTGATATTAACCAGGTTGAATGAAAATATATGATCCTTTGCTCCCACGTACAGCCTACTCCGTTCCTCATCCAAAAGGAAAGTATGATAACTGGAGCTGTTGGCCAAGCCACTGAAAGTGATCACATTGTTGGATTCCAACATTTCTGTAAGGCAACAAAACAAAACATTGGGTGTTAATGTGAGGCCCTACATGCGCATACACTACTGGCACATGGTAGTCAGACTCCACCCTGCTCTAGTTACTGCTCAGGGACTATTCTTCAGGGCACTAGAGACACACAGGAATTAATTCTTTTACTCAATAAATACATAAACTATACTCATTAATCTGTTGAATTCTGACTCAAAACCAAACACTCCTACAAAGAAAGAGAAGTAGCTCATCTATACAATTGGCTTGATGAAATGTCATGGCATGCCAAGAGTAGTCAGTATTGTATTAAAAAAGTCCTCAATTCTACACAGACTTGTTTAGGTTGTTTCATTTGCTCAAAGTCATTAGCTAGATAGATAAACAGGGGGCCTACAGTGCAATAGTAGTGCGGGGGAAACATTCTTTAATTCCCCAGACTGCTTGAATCCTCTTTGTATTGAGGACTTTTGATATTTTGGGAGGGCCATTCAACTATTAAATTCACCATCTAAATTCTTTATAGTGTTTTGAAACTGACAAATACAGAAAAGCTGACTTGGCTTTTAGAAAAAAACCTAAGTGAATTTTACTATCTCACCTGAATGTATAATATTGCTATTATTTTCCAATGTACTTCCTCTGTAAATGAGTAAATACTGAATGTTTAAACCTACACCTTAAGTAATAGAAATAATTTCAAGTTAAAAAGAACATTAAGTGTAAATTCTAACATTGACATTAGAAAGGTAAATTTTGGGATTGATCAAAGAAGCTTTCTTTCTTTACTTGTTTTAACATTTTTTTAATCAAATTTTATTGATTTTCCATTTACAAATCTATAAAATTTTGATTGTCTGATTTCATACCTCAATGCTCTTTTTAATAATATGTTTCTATTGCAACAAGATTAGATTGAAATATATCGATAGGTTATGTATCTACATACATATACACAACTACCATTCCACAGGATAGAAAAAGATTCTCCAAACTCTTTGTCCTGAATCAATGATTCTAATTTCTGAGTTCATGCTCCATGGTCATCAGCATTCAGGAAATGTAGATGTCCCATCCAGAGAGAGGGAGCAGCAATCTATCTCTCCCTATGTCCTGCTCTGATACCAGACCATGTGACATTCAAATAATTCCTTATTTTATCTATCTATGCTACTTCATTCTCCATCATATTACCTAAAGTATTATTTCATTAAAGGACACAATTCAAGTCCCTAACCCTTAGCATTAAAGGTCATGTCACCACCATTTGAGTTTAGATGTCATTCTAGTTCTCCACCATGCTGCCAGTAAATGCGCTGTGTACTTCTCCACCTTTGCAATCATTACTGCCAGTGCCTACAGCTATACATTACCTGACCAAACAGCATCCACCACTATTTTTAAGTTAGCTTAAATACAACCTCCAAGAAATTATTATAGAATTTCTTTGCAACATTTAAAAAATTTCTCGGGCCCTCCCTTGTGGCACAGCGGGTTAAAGCACAGCACTGAGAAGCTAAAGCCACTTCTGCATGAGTTCGATTCCCGCCTGCCCCAGAGGTGACCAC
>NW_004567106.1:37578738-37606324 GCF_000260355.1 Condylura cristata | reverse complement strand
CATTCTGTCTCTGGTGAAGCCTCTCGCCACCCCTGAGCCTCTGGCCTGTACCCCAGTTCTGTATGCACAAATAAATAAATCTTTTAAAAAAAATTTCTCCGTATAACTCACATCAGTTTCTATTATATTTTATATTTATATCTATTATAATATTTTATTATTTATTTCTATTATAATATAAATGAGTTATCTACAGAATTAACATTACATTTCCTCTTGCCAGGAAATGGGTACTTTGAATCATATCTAGATAATTTTTAACACCAAAACCAAAATAAATATTTTAGAAATATTATTATACCATAATGTGGAGAGACTAATGACATGAAAAACAAAATCTTTATTTTTCAGTACAGATGTACCATTAGAGACTTAATAACACATAATATTCTTTGGATCAGTAGTTTGATAGCTTGTCTTTAATTAACATAATAGCAGAGAGGCCAAACTATAGCAACCGTGGCATACTTAGACAAGTAAAAAAGAAAACTAGCTGAAGGTAATCAAAGGCAGAATCATTTAAGAGATACAGGGTGGATTTTAACTGAAAATGCATACAGACACTGAGCATCAAGAGCAAAAAGTTACAGGAAAACAACTTGTTAAAATCAATCTCTTGACCAGCAGCTGCCAATTAAGGTATAGATGGAGAAGACTGAAAAAATAAACACAAACATCCATCTTTCCAAAGGTATTGACATGTTAACACTAGCAATCTTACATGGTCAAGGGAATTAAGAAGACAACTTATGCTTCTTTATTTACATGAATATTAAACATAATGCTTATTTTAAGAACAATGAAGTATTGTTTGCCAATCTGTATGTCCTGATTTTTTAAATAAAAATAGCTGCCTATATCACAATCATAAACAATTAAAATATTCATCCATTTGAAATATGTCACAGGTTAAATTATATAAATTAATTAGTTCAGGAAGAATTGTTTCCTAGTTACAGAAATATTAGAGACAAGCCCTCTGTGGCTTATGTATGAAATCAATCTGGATACAACCACAGTTTAAAAAATGTTACTGTTGGACCATTTCATTAAATGAAAAGACAATATTTTCCTGGAGTATGAGTTACCAGCTGTTTCCCATTGCTTTCAAATGTTCTTCATTTTGCCTCATTATTCATTTGCTCTGATTTCTTTAGATGTTTCTTTCTATCAGAGACCTTTTACAGCACTTTGTAATCAACAGGAGGCTTTTGGAAGACCACCCCGTTAGTAAGCAACATAAATTATTGGCTGCCAAGGTCATCTCACTACTCTTCAGGCAGAACTACCTAAGTGAAAGTTAGATGTCTTTTCTCTAAATCTAGATCTCACAATGGTTGATATTCCATTTTCCTTATTTAATCTTATCTGGTTTCTCCTAGATATAGACCCATGCAGCTGCAATTCACAGTAAATAACTTCAACTTAGACTCGACTCCTTTGGAATTGCAAAGCTTCTTTTCAGTTTCTGTCATTTAAATCATATCATTACATAAACTGGAATTGGAATTAAGATGAATATTCAGTAATGTGAGACATTTAGTATTCTCCTACCCTCTCATATTTTGCCTATGTTCATATTCAGTGAACATCAAATGTAATTTTAAAGAACAACCTACATATCTATGGAAGCAATTTAACTAGGTGAATCTGAGTAGACTTAAGCATTTCTCTGATTGACACATTCCATTATTTCATGTTCACAAACATAGCATTGTATTATAATCAAAAGTGCAACATTAGAGTAAGCTTTCTTTTTCTTTTTTTTTTTTTAAAGATTTATTTATTTGTGCATACAGAACTGGGGGTACAGGCCAGAGGCTCAGGGGCGGTGAGAGGCTTCACCAGAGACAGAGCGGGGAGCAGAACAGGCAGATCGACGAAGTACACTGCTGAGGGGAGCAGCGGGTGGGTCAGGAGAGGTCTGCCTTGCCATGTGGTCACCTCCCGGGCGGGCGGGGATCGAACTCATGTGGAAGTGGCTTTAGATTCTTAGTATTATGCTTTAATACGCTGCCCCACCAGGGAGGGACTAGAGTAAGCTTTCTTTAATGAACTATGTAATTGGAAAGGTGATTAAACAATCATTCTAGATATTCCGGATTCACCAAAATATTTTATTTTTTCCATGGTTTATTTAATGACAGAAAGGAAGATATATTGTTCATAAAGCCAAGCAAATAGTATCTACTTAAGAGTGCTACCTATTATTTCCATTATAACTAGGAATTTATATTGACAGTGTGGACAATAAGCACATATCGATGTTCTTGGAGAGCTATAAATTTAAGCATATGTATCAGGAAAACCTATTTTATATGTAAAGTTCATTTGATAAAGACTAATTTAATGCTATTTATCAAAATAAGATATTGATCTGTACTTCAATGAGGACATGCATTCAAATAAACCTGGGAGAAGAATGTTCAATTTTTTCTAATCAGTCAATTCTAATTTATTTATTTATAATTATTTAGTTCTGGCTTCTTCCCTGAATTTATCATGATCCCTAACATAGTGGTATGTAATAAAAAAAAGAAAAAATAGTCACTGGTAGCAATTAGTATCAGTGCCAGATTTAATGTAATGAAAATTTATTATAAATAAATTGGCTATTGGGTGTATTGCCCTTCCGTAAAAACTTTGACTACTAATCCTATTTCTGTGCACAATGCCACTGAAATTTTGCTAGGAGATACACTAATCTGTACATTGCCTTGGCAAATATGAAATGTTTAAATAATATTTATTGTTTTAATTCATAAACGTGTGGTCATTTTGCATTTATCTGTTTCTTCTTCAATTCAGTTCATTATTTTCCTCATTTTTCAGTGTAGTATATGTCTTTCACCTCCTTGGCTAAATTAGTTTGTAGGCATTTTATTATTTTTGATGTAGTACTAAATGTGTATTGTTTTCTTAATTTCTTGTTCTGATAGATCATTACTAATGTATAGAAATGCAACAGATTATTGGTATTTTTATCTAATATTCCACAAGTTAAATGAATCCATTTGTTACTTTTATTAATTTTGGGTGAGTTGCTAGGTTTTCTATATCTATCTTGTTATAGGCAAACAGAAATGCGTTTACTTCTTCCATTCAAATTGTACTATATTTTATTTATTTTTCTTGCATAACTGCTGTGGCTAGGACTTCCAATGGTATGTTCAATAAAGGTGATGAGAGTAGACATACTTTTCATGTACCACATCTTAAGGAAAATTCAGCATTTCACTCATTAGTATGATATTAGCTGTGATCTTCTATGTGTGGTTTTTATCATGTTATGTCATGTTTCCACTATTCCTGCTTTGGTAAGAGTTCTTAACAGAACACTTTTTTTGTATTTATTGAGATAGTTGTACCTTTCTGGGTTTTGTTTTTTTTTTTTGAGATGTTGGTTGACACCAATTTTAATTAAAACTTTGCTTTGTATAAATGTTTCTCTTTTACAAAGCAAAAAAACAAAAAACAAACAAAAAAAAACCCTGATATTATGTGAATGATGAGTAATAAGCATGTAGAACATGTTAGGGTGAAAGAGGATCTCCTTGTAATCCCTCTTACCACAACAAACATTCACAATGAGTCTCATTAGCCTGAATTAGTAGAGAATAACAGCAGTAAAACTTATGACTACCTACAAAGAGAAAGTAAGAGTGCTGTTAACTTCTAAGTTCAAAGTAAGCAACCAAGAATCTTGCAGTTTTTCTCTTGATTTCTTCATTCTTTTTTTTTTTTTTGGATACTTGTTTATTTTGCATGTAAATAGTTACAAGACAGCAATCTCTGCCAATTACAGATTTAAGAAAGTATTGTCATAACTAAACGTTAAATGATTGAAAATAAATTTTTATTTTTAAAATTGTAACAAATTTATTTTTGAAGGCACTTGATAGTTATTATTTTGAACTATCTTTTCAAATTAACAACTTTTAAAAATTGCTTAAAGCTGAAATTATGTATTTCACCATGTCCCTAAGTAGCAATATATTTTAGTAAGATTTCTGAGATTTATTTTTTCATTTTATAGTTTTGCTAGGGTATTATTTGTTTCTTTTTAATTAGTACGAGATAACACTATTGATATAATAACTAGAAAGTGGCAGAAACTGGAAGGATTAGAAAATCTAGAAAGAATTTTTGCTTTTCTCAATTGTTATACTTTTATTATTTCTACTCACTCAAAGGGAAGAATTTACTTCAATTTTTAAGAATCTAGGAGTTAGTTTAAAAGTTCATTGCTGAGTCTGTTTGATGACTTTAATGACTTCCACCTCATTTAGTAAATCAGAATCTAAAATATGTTACTCTCAAACTCTTGGTAGGCTCTGGAGTTTATCAGCTCTGCTTTGCCACTTCATTAGCTGTCAAGAACGAGTAAGTGATATTGCTATGTAAGTCTTGATTCAGGTAGTTGAAAATACTCTTGTTGCCAAAGTGCCAATTATCAACAGACTTCAAGTAAAAAGAGGGTCTATCAGGAAAGGCACATCACCCACATCTACACAGTTGGTTATCATCTTCATGGACATCAAAGAAAAAGAGTGCGTTTGAACTATCAGTGGTTCACTTGTAACATTCAAAAGTACACACATTGATTTAATACATGCTGTAGAGTTACCATTGACCTTAGAACTCTTACATTATAATCATGTGAGGGCAACAAAACAGGAATTAAATGTGCATACTTTCTTTTTAAAGAAAGAACCATAAAATATAAAAGGAAGCATACTTTAATGTCTGTGCCTAAATGGATTGGGATGCTTGGTCTTATGTTAGTGGTCAATCTTCTATCAAGCATATCTTGTTTTATCAATTAAACAGTATCATCATGAGCTTTGGAGGCTCAAAATATTACTTAAGTGAAATTTAATCTTAATTACGAAGTCTTTAATTTCTCTATTTTCGATGGGTGGTAAACCTAATACCATATAGGAAAATATGTTGTTATAAAATCTTACATATTCAAAAAAATAGTTTGAAAATATTTTTTGTGATGTTTCCATACATTATATATCAAGAACTGTTGATCCTATCACTTTGGCTAATGAAAGCAAATGTTAATGATTGAAGTATACTTTATAGGGTTTGTGAAACACTGGTTACTATTACTGCTCCATGGAATAAATATAATAAAATAAAAATAAAGGATTCTGTGAGAAAATAGATTTGGGGGAATACTACATATATTATATTATAGTAGAAATTAAGGCATTGCAGACTTTTCAAGGATAGACTAAGCTCAGTGTTTCCCAACCTGATTTCACATGGTCTATTTTAAATATAGATACTCTAATTTTCACAGAATATTTAGGGAGATACTGTCACATTAATGTTAAAAATATGACACATAACCTCTGTAACCTACTAGTTTATAACTGTGCATATTCCTTAACTTCTCTTAACCTCCTGCCTGTCTTTGCAATTTGAGAATAAAAGTACCTATATCAGGGGGAGAAAAATATGATGCATCTCATGAATGATCACCAAGTTGTTATAGCATTTTGGGGAAAAATAATTTAGTAGCTGTAATTTAAAATTAATAGACATTATCTAGACTGATTATTCTGAAAATGAATGTAGACTAATTCACTTTTTCGTTCACTAATATTATCTGCATCTCTTTAAACTTAGTGGGTAAACTAGTGCAATAACTATGGCCCATTTGTTAGGAGACTACTGAGGATAAGTTTAACTTACCTTTAAAAATATAAATTTACAAATTAAAGAAAAATTATCTATTTAATATAGTACACTGAGAAATGTCATAAAATTAGTGCCATGTTTTATAACTAACCCATGTGAAACTGACTAATAAGCATTGTCTGAATAAAAACAAACAAACAAAAAACTGGACAGTTTCCTAGAATTTCCAGTATAGTTTCAGAACTAAAAAAGTCGTATTGTATTTTTTGCAATTTTAAGGAACATTTTTTAAAATTTTGTTTTAAAATTATATGTCTGTCCCTACATCTTCCCTATAAAGTGGTATACATTGTATACCAATTAAATGTGCATGTTATAAAATCTATCAGACACAGAAACTGTTACTTTGATATACATACAGGCCCTGATGGGGGAGGGAGGGTTTTGTCTTCTCTGGAAGGGTGGAGAGCTTTCCCAGGGGTGACTTACTTGCTCCTTGGCCTTGAGGCTGACTGGGTCATCTTGGCAGCCCCTCAACAGGACTGTGGGGACAGATACACATGTGACCATCAGTAGAAACATGTGTATGTCTTGTGAAGCTTTGTTGACAAGGAGAATGTCCTGCTTGGGTCGCCAGGGAGGGACCTTGACCAGGCATTCAAAGTGATGATAGCAAATTCTTCCCTACTGGTATTCACTTCTCCTCCCTCTTCCACCCTCTGCAGACTGAGCTAATGGATCACAGTACTGAGATCCCAAGGCAAGGCAAGCAAACCAGTGCAGGTCTCAAAGCCAGGCTTCCCCCAGTCAGAATTAGAACTCCTGTTCGAGGTCACTTACAGCCCTGCTCCTTCTGGACCCCCCCTAGATCTTGGATTAGATTTGGGGACCCCAGTCATGAACATAGGGGTGCTGCTGTCATCCTAGAAATGGATGTGTACAGAGTAGGCCTATCAAATTCATAACTAATTTCTGAGTTTTCTCTGTGAGATACAGTTGGATCTCAGGACAATCTGCCTGTATCCCTTCATCTCCCTGAAGTGTCTTTGCTGCTCCAGAGACATTAGGATCTCCATCCACCATGTCAGTTCCCAGAGCCTTGGGTACAAGGACATGGTGCCTAGGGTGGGGGTGGGCAGATGAACAGGGTGGATATTCTCTACCAGAAAATTGCCCTCCCTGGTGGTACAAAGGGTTAGGATGTAGCACTGCAAGCTGCTTCTGTGGGAGTTCGATCCCTGGGTTCGGAGGTGACCCACATGGTGCAGCTGACCTCTCCTGACCTGCCCGCTGCTCCCCTTGGCAGTGTACATCATTGATCTGCCTGTTCTGCTCCCTACTCTGTATCTGGTGAATCCTCTCACTGCCCCTGTACCTCTGGCCTCTACCCCAGTTTTGTATGCATAAATAAATCTTTTTAAAAAAAGAAGAAAATTGCCTTGAATGGGTCATCTAGCTTAAAAGAAACACTATTTAAGGTTTGGAAATGGGTGTGAGAGAAGGGAGGTGCTTTTTCAAAAAATGACTACTTTCTGTTAAATAATGTATTCCTATAAAAATAATCAAACAGTAAAATAGATGAATAGATTTTTAAGGGCGGGGTGGCAGACAGGGGTGGGTTAGAGGGACTAGGCATCAGAGAAAGCTGAGTCAAATCCAGCGCAGCTGTGGTTTGGATGACACTGCCCTGCAGAAGCCAGAGCTTGCTAGTGACAGAGTCCTGCAGAAACTCTACACAGAGAAACAGGCAAATTTATGGTTACATTTGGAGATATTAACAATCCTCTTCAAATAATTGAACCAGAGTGTGTACATATCAGGAAGAAAAGCTTAAACCATCTTGACCTACCTGACGTTTGTAGAAGCCTTGCACCAAACAAGAATACAATACACCGTCAATTCAAGTAAACATATCTCACATTTTGGGCCATAAATCAAGTCTCCATAAATGTAAATAGCTCAACTCATAAAGTATGTACTCTCCCTGTGATGGGACTTTTTTTCTGTTCTTGATTTATTCCAGGGAAAATGATATTTTCATGCTCAAGCAGCATATCTGAAATGCTTGTGTCCAAACGTCCACCTCTCTGTGAGAGCTGTGGAATCCTTAAAAGGACAGTAGCTGCTTTAATTCCATTTGTGTGCAAGACATTACATTTTACAAAAGCAGCTGTTTTTCATGGAATATGTCCAGGTTTTCTCCTCAGGATATAAACCAGTGACCTCATACTTCCAACTCAGGACCTAGCTATCAACACTCTTTCCCATGCAGGATTTTCATCATGCGGAGCTCTTCCTATTGTCGATCAGCATTTCCAGGACTACATAAAATAGTGTCTCTTTTAATTAGACTCAAATGTGCTCAGCTCCCATTAGATTCTCATAACGTTTTTTAAGTTTCAGGGAGAATTTGGATGAGTTTTAACTTTCATCAACCTCATACTGCCCTTGTGCAGTGCTTACATTACAAAGACGTGTGTGCCTTATTCTTCCTAAACAATTTGATAAACACACTTGACCTTAAATAGGCCACCTATTTCCTCTTTGGGAATTCATCTTAGGTAGGAAATTGAAAATTGTAGCTGCTTGTATCAAGGCATGACTTCATAGTTCTTTATGCTCATTAGTTTAATTATGTGAAGAGGATACAGAAGTTTGAAGGCAGATGTTTTAAATATATTTCACACCAATCTAATAAAACAGTTTTTAAAGAATGTATTTTATTTATTCATGACATCTGCTGAGGTTTGTTACTTTTCCTGTATTTTATCAACATAATATACTTACTTTCATCTCTGTCTAAGTTTAACTCTCAGGGTAAGGAAGATCCAGAGAACATAACTTATGTTCTGAACAGCACATTAAACTTTGCACGGGATTTATGACGGATCTACTGGCAGTATTTTCTTACTTTGTCTCTGTTATAGCACATGTAAAATACCTGCTCCAAAATATTTTCAGACAAACTTAAAAGAAAATGAATGATGTAATGTCTGACTATCTTACGGGATATATATATATATATATATATATATATTTTCCCTGAAGATGGTATAATAATTCTAAATTTTCAAATTTCTAGATAATTCTTACCAATCAGAATTGCATAAATTGATAATTCTTACCAATTGTAATAACATCTTAATTGTTTTGTTCTTTCATTTTCTTATATTTTTCTTATATTTTATCAAAAGTTATAATTACATGATGCATCATGAAGGAAAAATGATGAGGTTTGTACTCTGACTTCCTGACATGACCAAAGTATACCATTTTGGTTCATGCTTCAACAACTTTTTGGTTATTTGGATTCAATTCAAGTTTGAATTCTCCATCTGCAAAGCTTATGGCAGAAAAGTAGTCATTCCAACTGTTGCTAATTACAGGTAATCCTGAAACTCCAAAAAGTATGACACTTTATAAAATGCTATTATTAGAGCTATGATAGCAATTTTGTCGTTCTGTAACTTTAAAGTATCTTCAAAATAATCCCGTAGGGGATTAATGTTGCATAACCAAGTGAGCCACAGAAAAGATAGTTTTAATCACATCACTTAGTATTTATTGCTTGGATCGTCCGTGATGGAATTATTTATAAAGTACACATTCCAGTCCTACATATGTGGCGTTTCTGTGGGAAAATTTGTATGTATATAAGTCTGTATACAGTGAAGATACACATGTCAAGAAGACATGAAATGTATGTGGGGATATTATGTTTTTCACCAGCTGCGTGTTCGGGCCATAGGAATTTCCCCCTATATATTTATTTGAATAGAAGTCACAGTCCTTCATACTGACCCAGAAAATGTTAATCCTTTCAAGATTCAATTCTTTTTGTTAAAGGAATTCTGTATAATATTACCAAATCTTAATTCTTACTTACAACTAACTTTTTTACCTAATTTTGGAAAGGCAGAGTTTAAATATCTTCTTATGGATGCTGGCACTGATTTAAAAGGCATGTATGGAATCTTTTTTTTTTTTTTTCAAATTCCTAATAAGTTAGCAATTAAACTTTCAAGATTGATCTATGTTGATCAATTGCTCTGTGCAATTTCAACACTGTATGGGATATATGCATCTTGAATGGTATTAGAAATGTTGCTGGTCATTAACACTTTCTGAATATTAAAAACTTCCGTTTTCCTTCATATTCATCTCTCTAATTCTCTGACACCCTTACAATAATATTTTATTTATGCGTTTAACTGAAAAAATTAGGTATGATTATTTACTATATAACTGAAAAAATTAGGTATGATTATTTACTATATAACTGAAAAAATGTACAAAACAGTTTTTCATTATACAAAATGTTTACATCCTTTGAAATTACATACTTTGTTACTTAGAGATCACAAAAGCCTTTGATTCAGAGCTTGAGATGTATTTCATGCTAATATGAAAATTCACATACAAGGTCTTGTTGATCATTGCACATTGACTAATGACTTTTATGGCTAAGAGGACCTAGAGAGAAGATCTACTAGGAAAAAAGAATCAATCAGAGGATCTTTCTTTTTCTTTTCCCTGCTTTGATGGAGAGAGACAGACAGAGAGAGAAAACAACATTGTCTTTTCTGAAGACCTAGAACATATACCCATTCAAACAATTTTAATATTCTGATTGAGATACTTTCAATTTTGACTTTTAGGGAAATTGATAGAAAAGTGCACAGTTGTTGCAATTACCCAAATTTAGAAAGTCAGTTAATTCCACCCTTAAAATACATCTCAAACCCACACATACCTTTCAATTGCCACCATTATCAACTTAGTTCAAGACACTCCTCTCTTTCACCAGGACTAACCCGATAGAAATCAAATTAATTTGACTCACCCATTAAATAGTCAAGACAATAGCTTGTTAATTTCTTCCATTCTCACTACACTTAGAACTATACTTCTTTTTTGCCTTAGGTCTTAAGCATATGCTATAACTTTGGTTATAGAATCTTCTAATTCCTTCCTCCCTCCATTCCACTGGGCTTACTTGAACCTTATGTTTCAGCTTAGTGCTACTATTGCAGTTATGTCTTCCCTGAAATGAAAATCTAAAATAGTTCCTACTATTAAATTTTCTTATGAAACCCCATTTGCTTTTGTTTATAAAAGACTTCAGTGATGCCATTTTATAATGGGGCCAAAGACGTCACAGTAGAAAACTGCTAGTATCTGCTTTGCATTGAACCCAAGACCTATGAACTGGGCAAAAGCACAATAGCTTCTTAAACCACAGTTTGGGAAATCAGAGAGAGCAGAGGTCTTGATTACGAGGACTGATGACAGTGGACTTTATTTTGCTGGAGGATAGATCAGTAACCTATTACATATAACTAGAACTGTTTAAGTTTGTGAACATTAATCAACTCTTTCATTTCATCACGTACCTCAAATTTCCCTTTTCTCCCCTAATGTCACCAGCTTTTATATTTCCTTAGGTACATTTATGTTTTCTATCTGAATTTGTGTAGCCTGAAATTGAAATTTTTCGATCCTAAACAAACGTTCTTTGCCTTTTTAATAAATAGCCTCCTATATTTTACGCCTAATAATTTATAATATGTATCTCAGTGTGTAAATGTATACTTACTTTTGTCATCATTTTGTTTTTTCCCCTTTACCCAAGTAGATCATAAAAGTCATTAGGGATATGTCATTTGTACTGTGTCTCCTGTACTTCCTCCATATAAAATAGAGCCTAGCACACTGTAAGTACTTTGAAAATACTGACTGAATAAATTGTGAATAAAAAAATTTCAGTAAAATTTTATTGATAGTTGTTCTTTCATTGATGAATACTACGGCTAATGCTCTAAATTTTATCTGATTTTCCTAGAATTTTTAAAGTATTTGTTTTTTTTTACAGAATGTAACAATTTTACTAGATCACAGCAAAGAAGAAAATTTGTAGTCACAGGTGACAAGTGACTCCCAAAGCATATGTTACAATTCAGACCTAAAATAAATTGTATGGGGTAATTTCTAAAACTGGTTTATTTAAGGATATGTAATTTAAAAAACAAAACCAAAAAACTTTGTTTGACTTGCTGGACCTGTTAACGACATACATTACATGAGTAGCGAATTAATAAGAAAAGAAAATAGAATGCTTAGGTACCTTTTTATTTGTTCAGTAATTTAAAAGAAAAAGGTGATTTTTTTGAAGCACTCACTTGATTATTACAAATGCATTTTTCTGTAAGAAATATTACACATAGATCCTGTTAAATAGTAAGACACTTCAGATGCAAAGCTCCTACATAAATCTCAATCAGTCTATCCTTCCTCTATTTCCAAGAGAGCTGACGTAGTAATTGTGGGGGGAATAAAATTAGAACACCACTTCTTCACATCAGAAAAGCATTCCAACATTAAGGCAATTTGCAGTTTGAGAAGTACGTTACTTAGTGATACTATAATTCAATCACAGAATAAACTGTCAAAAATATGGTTAGTTTCTTTTCACTCTTGATGCAATCTAAGTGTTAAGCTTCCAGTTATTTGAGGACTGGCAAGACTCAATTTTACCATTAGCTTTAGGTAATGACTTATGTTTAAGCTGGGTGTGGACAATTTGAAATCTAATGGATTTCAATCTTAAGATTCATAATTTGGCTTTTTTACTCTTAAAAAGCTAGAAAAGAAACACTGAAATCATGAGAGTAAGAGTTCCATAATGTGAAAGCAGCAATTTTCACACCAGAAAGAATAAAAACAAGCATAAAGATTATAAATTGATCTTCAAAATATTTTACTTCTGAAACAATCTAAAACTTTCAAATCTCAGGAGATAACTATGAGCTCTTAATAAAATCTAAGGTACTACAAAGTTAGAATAAACATTCTATTTTTTTAAGATTTATTTATTTACACATAGAGAACTGGGGTACAGGTCAGAGATTCAGGGGTTGAAAGGATTCAGCAGAGACAGAGTGAGGAGCAGAACAGGCAGATCGATGAAGTACACTGCTGAAGGGAGCAGCAGGCAGGTTAGGAGAGGTCTGTCATGCTATGTGGGTCACCCCTGGCAGGGGAACGAATTCACGTTATAGTGGCTGCGACAGCTTCATTGTGCTGTGCTTTAACCAGTTGTGCCATCAGGGAGGGTACTAAACAGTTATTCTTAACTAGTGATCCCACATTTATTCTTACTAACAAAATTGCACCAGCCATTGGTACTGAAATACGTTTTCATGCAGTAATAGTAAAAAGTAACATTGGATTTACTTCTACTTTATATCAGGTTCCCTTTGACATACTTTATGTAAAGTATTCTTATAATAATTTCATGAAGTAGCTGGTGTTATTCTGATTTTATAGGTATGGAGATCTCTAATTGAAGAAACAAAGAAATAAGGCTAAAACCACAGAGCTAGCAAGTAGCAAGGTTATCTCAATTCAAAATTCCACACACTTCTTATCACAGCTGTTTTTTCTGCTTGCTCCAATAGAATTATTCACCAGAATTAGGACAAAAGGTTATATTTTTGAATGAGTAGAAAATAAACTTAAAGGGCAATCTAACCTAAAGCATTTATATCAATTCCCTCCCCACAATTTCTTAACCTCAGAGCCATGAGAATGTTTTCTGATGATGTCCAGTGCAAACACACTATCTTCATACTCTAAGCATTGTGTTTTCACAGAAATCACCCAGGGCACACTCTTTGAATCCACGAGTCCTGGCTTGCATTAGGAAAAGCAATGTTGGAAAGTTTTTACTCTTCTAAATTATAAGAGTGGTTCACAAACCCTTGAGATAGGTGACTTTAATTGATAAGTGAAATGACCTCATTGTACATTGTGTATCTCTCCCTGCTTTGGAAAAGGCAGAATACATCAACTTGTAGTGAGACGAGCTAAATATCTATCCTCCAGTTTTGAAACAGGTACTGAGCAGATGTAGGATAGTCACATTCAAATTCAATATATAACATTCAAATATAACATTTTGATTTTACATACTGATTTTACTTAAGATAAAAAGAGATACTTAGGCCCTCCCTGGTGGCGTAGCGGGTTAAAGCACAGCACTGAGAAGCTAAAGCCACTTCCGCATGAGTTCGATTCCCGCCTGCCCCGGAGGTGACCACATGGTGTGGCAGACCTCTCCTGGCCCGCCCTCTGCTCCCCTCAGCAGTGTACTTCATAGATCTGCCTGTTCTGTTCCCCACTCTGTCTCTGGTGAAGCCTCTCACCGCCCCTGAGCCTCTGGCCTATACCCCAGTTCTGTATGTAAAAATAAATAAATAAATCTTAAAAAAAAAAAAAGATACTTAAAATGCTGACTAACTCATTGTTAGATTGCAGAAGAATTAATGTGTAATATCATTAAATATTATCCATGCTTCTTTTTCTAGGCCAGTGATATAAGCTTTTCATTAAAAATAGCAACAGTATATTCAAAACCTGTTTGACACAATACTAATTTTAATCCTGACTCTAATACACAACCTAAGAGTTTAGTCTAATTAAGTGTGTAGAATTTAGCACAAGGTTTTAATTAATTTGCTTGGACTAAAATGCTAATATTTCAAGTCTTCTGTTACTGAAAGAATGAGATATTCATTGTCATGTAATGCCTGTTGGATACTTAACTATTTGAATCATTTATTTCCAGATTAGTGTGCAGAAGAAGCTCCTGTATGCATAGAGTTTGCTCTGAAATGTCATTTAAGTTCATTTTTCTCTAATAAAAAAGATTTGCTATAGAAACAAATGGAAAGCACTACTAATTGTGAGTGACTGGTAGATTTGTTGGTAGATTATATGTGTGTATATATATATATATATATATATATATTCCTCACATATATGTTATATATGTAATATTTATATAATCCATAGTATGATGCTATGAATTAGAAATGAGGCTATGAGGAGAACAGAAGGGCCAGGGAAATGAAGCAGAGTACTCAGCTGGAGTCAACTATGAGATTCAGATTTGGCTAAACTTCAGGTACTGGAGCTGTCATTTGCTTGAGGGTCTAGAAAGGAGATTAAAGAGAGAGAGAAAGTTCATTAAAAAAAAAATCTCAGGGGTAAAAATTAGAGTATGATTATAAACACAACAATGTGCCAGTCAATGTAATTTCTGGCTCATCACTTTTTGTGCTGGCATTGCTTTTTGGTCTTGTTTCTTAGAAAAGGATTTAAGGAAAAGTTGAGAGATGTGTTTTATTTAAAATATAGGTTCTTCTTACTCAGTAGTGAAATATTAGACTGGTAGGGAACCTTCACTCTAAATCACCAACAAACATGCAAAAACTATGGACATCTTGAATTCTTAGAGGCGATGTCTTGCTGAGAAGTTCCAAAAAAGGGCCCAGCACGTGTATCTGTCTGCCCAGTTCTATGAAGCCTAAATGAATGGAAGTGCACAGCTAGTAACAACATAATCTTGTCAGTTGTCCATGCTAGCTGAATTTGATTTGCTACTGAAAAAGCTTGAGACTTTTGGAAGTTGCTATAATTATTTAGGGAGAAAATGGTTATGTAAAGGATGTGGAATGATATATCAAAGTCAAGGAAGTATTAATTAATTTAACTGATGGTAATTCCTTTACAATCGAAAGTTTTGAGTATTCTGCAAAATAAGGACCATTAGACTTTATTTTGCATGTAAGGAAAGACAGAAGTAAGGATAAAGTAGTTTGTCAAAATCACACAAATTGCTGGTGCTACATTTAATACAAATTATTTGCAAAGTTCAAGATCTTTCCGGTATCTATATACTTTGCAGAGCATTATTTTTGATGCTGAAAATTATTCTTTGAGACATAAATTTATGCTGTGTGCTTGTTATATATGTTTTTTTTTACATACACCAAGAAAAAAAAATGTCTTTATTTAATATGAGTGCTTTGGAAAAGCAGTTAAAATGATGAATTCTGGGGATTTCAAATTCTGCTTAAATAATATTGACAATTACAATAATTTTGTTATTAAATAATGATATTTCTATGCACGATAAAGATGAATAGAAATGTAACAACTATGTTCAAAAACTTAGGCTGAAATATAACACTGTCCCTTAATTAACATGTAAATTTATATGCAAAATTATTATCTACTTTGCTTAAATATGTGAAACTCAATTGATAAAATGAATGACATAATTTTTTTTCTACATCCATACACTATAAGCTCATGTTGTCCAATAAAACATATTTGCAAGTTATTGGTCACCTTTTAATTAAATTCTTTCCACTGACCTGTCATTATGGTTTTCGGAGAAATTACATTTATAAGGGAATGGTAATTAACTGCACAAAGTACTATTTTAGCAAGCATGTTAAATAAAACCAAAGGTAAAATTTGCAAAATTATTTGAATAAAGCTTGGGAATCACTTTTTGTAATTCTGCTTTTAGCCTAATTAACTAATTAATCATTGTCGAAGTTTATTTTGAATTGCTATAAAAATAGAAGTATTTTTCAATAAAATACCTATAATAAATTTGATATTTTTATCTCTATAAATTCCTACATAGTAAAGAAAAATTAGAATTGTATTTAGATAGCAATCAGTGATTGAATAAACATATCTTTTGTGCACTGGCCTTCTACTACCCAAGAAAGAACTTTCTTGTTTATTTGCTAATAACAGCACCATGACATTAACAACACCTTCAACTTACGTTATATCTATATACAGTAGACCAAGTACTCTTAAATTGGCACGTACAGTCCTACCAAGAAACGTTGGAAACAGATTCTATTATTATGCCCAACTTATATGAGAATGCCTATAAGCAATTGATATGTAGTAAAGAATTTGAGAACAGACTTAAAAATCTTTCATGTTATTCATTATACTGAATATTCTTTATGACCTGAAACAGTAAGTCAAGAAAATAGCTCTTAATTCTTAACACATTCCTTATCCTGTGATATATTACTCCAATGACACAGATCTAAATTTTAACATATTTATGTAGATATTCACACAGAGACCTTCCATTTTAGCCTATATTTATAGTAAATGTATTATGATTATATAGAATAGGGAGAGTGGAAAGTGGTAAGACAATAAATATGAGGTGGTAGCAGCAGTATTGAGTGAATAAAGTGAATGAGTTGACTATATCATCTATTTTTTTTTGTTTGTTCTGTTTTACTATGTACCAGTGCCTACAATTGTGTTACTATATAGTGGGGATGGGCATTCAATAATTATTTTCTGTATAAACAAGTACTACAAAAGCAATTCATATAATTCATATTTGCGTGTCATGGGAATAGCTGACAGGGCAGAATGATGTGATTAATAAAAAGGCAGATTTGCATGAATAAGGCATCTTTTAAGGCAGGGTAACATGTACACAATTCTTCTGGACAACAAAGAGCGATGATGGTGAAAAAAAAAGAAGGGAAATAGACTAAATCAGGATCGTGCTTCAGAAAGATTTCACAGACATGGTCCTAATGCCACCTATGGGGCATGTGACTGGGACATCCAGGTAACACCCAAAAGCACTGAAGCCATTAAACACTGAGGGCCCACAACACTCACAGCCTTCTTTCAAAAGAACCATAGTCTGCTGTCGTGCTTTCTATCATGCCATCACAATTTAAAGGATTAGAGATGTCTGTCTAAGCCAAGTCTCTCTATATGCTCTGACGTGACCTGACACACTAATGCTTTCAGTAGGAATATTTTGTTATTGAATCCTAACTGAAAAGATTAAATTTACTCTCCTAGGAAGTTTGACTATTACAGACTTGGAAAACTGATTATGACAAACATCCAGACACATAGAGAGAAGGTTGAAAGATGAACCCATAATAATAAAAGTCATGAAAAAAACAAAACTATGAGATGAAGTCTAAAGCATAGAAGAATCTGCATGTGGTTTTAATCAAATAAGACACAGAGTAAAGAGAATTATCTAGTGTAAATTTTTATGTCTTATTTTGATGAGTCCCACTCTCTTCATTTCCTAGTTCAAATTTGACATCACTTCAAGGAGATAAAATACATTAACAAGAAGCATCCTCAACTAAAAGGGAAGAAACAAACAAAAGATTATAAATATTAACATTGATTAGTTTTGAAAAGCTCTACAATCATGATTATACTGTTTTAAACAGAAAATGTTATAAAGATGTGGGTCATAAGCTAAACCAACAGCTACTGATTGTAAATTATTAGAATAGGTGACAGAGTTCAGTTGTTCTGTTTGATTCTCTTTATATTTTTGTTCTCAAAGATGATAAAACCAAATCTCACTCAATAAGTGAGGTATTACCTAATAATAAATAAAGGCACTGTGGTTTAAGTTTAAGGATAATTCATACGTAAGTAGAATAAAACTCTGGAATTCCATGATCTAAGCTGATACTCAATTAGAAAACATTGCTTCTGCAAAAGGACAATGGAGAATAAACAAAAAGGAAGTAAAACAAAGTAATGGCTTCTTGGGTTATTTTTCCTTACATTCAAATGACTGTTGCAAAAGTCATCTCTTTTTTTACTCATTTAGTATACAGTATATTTACAAACTTGTGTTCTGTTTGTGGTCTATATGATGTCATAGAAACCTATGGTCTAAGTATTGTTTTTCTCTCCATGAATAGTTTTAGGCAAACTTTATTTAAATATAGGTGGTAGAGAAGGGAGTCTTCATTAATGTTTACTGCTTTTTACTAGTGATTATTAAAATTGCTGTTTTTCAGAACAGTAATTAAGATTTATAAATATTAAGAGAGGATATTTCTCCAGATTTTTTTTCCTTCTCTAATAAACAAAATACCACCTTTTTGTGTTAGGTCATAAATGAATACCCTGTGGCCAATCATAAAAAGCATAATACTTTCTTTAAATTAAATAATGAAATCACACAACTCTGACAAAATCAGCTTTCAACGTAAGAGATTACATAGTAAAATAATGAGTGTAACTGGCAAAGATTTCTTTGCATGGATCTTTAAATTTTTTTCCAGTAGAGAAGATATATAACTCCTCTCAATAAACAGCTTCATATTTAAAAGACATTAAGACCTAATTCTCTGTTTTCTGCTATATCTAATGAAAGTTCTGAAGAAAGTGCTTGAAAAACAAAGTGTAAGGGTTACCAAGTAAGCAGCAATTTGTTTTCAGGCTGAAAGATAGACGAGATGTCAGGTAAGCCTTCTGAATGCTAATAAAGCTGCACCATAGTAAACACTGACAATTTTGGTTTATCAGAGAATGCCCCCACACTTTTTTTTCTTTCTGTATTTAATTTGTGGCAATCATAGGAGACAGATTTGATATGTGTACCAAAACTTCATAGAGAGTTTTGAAATGGAACAAGAATTTTATTCTAGGAGTTTGTGAATTTAGTCTAGAAATTTGTGAATATTGTGATAGACTTGTCTTCAGGGACACATATATATGTGCATGTGTGTGTTAAAATCTCTGGTAATATTTTCAGACTTCCCTGCATTTAAAAATTTAATATTGAATCTCCTTGGATGTGCACAATTGATCCTCATGGAAAGCTATTCCTGCATAAAGAGATTTCCAAGCTGCAAACAGACAAGTGTGTGGCTTCCTGTTGCCAAATGTTGCCATCTTAAAATCTTAACTGTTGAAACAATAACACTTTGGCTGCTTTTATAACACTCATTTAATGTTTACAGTTTAGTCAATGTGCATTTTTATAAACAGAGGGTTACCTAATTAAACTGGACCAGTGTAACAATTAGGTCAATGTATTGTGAACAAATAATCCCAATATGGTTGGGTTACAGAACAGCTCAATTTTGCTCATTGAGTTCTATTGATTTTTGGCAGAGAGAAAAGCAGGAAAGGACAGATGGTGAAAGAAAGAAATTGAGCTGCTGGGTGATGGAATATAATATCACACTGAATTATACAGAATGGTGCTCCAATCTCCTGATAGTTGTTTCAGTTAGAACATAAAATCAACACTGTTTATTACTGAAGCAACACAAATTTTTCAAAGAAAATTGAAAACAATTGAAGAGAGTACAGTTACAAGTTGTGGCTATTCATTATTAATATATAATGATATATAACACTGCATGAAGGGAAAAGGTTGTTTTCTGCCTTTGCATTAATGAAACAGGTAAACTGTGCTTCCTTTTTGGATTAGAGATGAAAAAGAGAATTGTTAATACATTTCAAAAATTTGAGTGTCAGATCTGAAAGATGTATACTAATTTGAAAGATGTACACTAATTTGAACTTCACTAGGTGAAGTTTTTTTTTTAATATATGTGAATTACATGTAACTATGTAAGTGAACACCTTTGTTCTGACAAAGATTACTGTGCTTTACCTTTAAATACAAAGTCATTAGAAAATTCATTCTCTTCCAAATAGTATTTTAAATACATTAATTTGGCATGATATGGCAAAATAACTTCATACTGATATTGGTATTCCATTCATTTTCTACTTTTTATCAAGTAGGTAGATAAATAATATCTTGAATAACTACATATACGAGTTCTAAAACACAAGAAATTAACAAAATATTACTGAAGAAATATAATTCTCATATTTTAAATAAACTGATAAGAAAAATGTAAGAGAGGACTATATCATTTAAATAAGATTTTTTCTCCAAACATTATATTTTATTCTGCTTACATGGGAACATAATCATTTTGCATTGTCTACATTATACCACTGTACTGATATCCTCATTGTACCATGAGGGTAAGTGATATTTCCAAGTGTAATTTAACACCTTTGTCCTTACAAAAATTAGTGGCTCTACCTAATAGCTAAGTGATATTAAGTGTGCTTCAAACAAGAGAAATAAAGAGCAGTTATTAACATATATGGGCAATGGTGGAGGAAGGAAACAATGATCAAAATCTAGAGACTGTTATACTTTTTTATATTTCAAAACCACTTTTAACTTTTCAATCAGACTCTGTCTTTATTTTGTAAGTTAACTGATCAATTTTGTACATCCAGGTATTATTGGTCATTGCGATTAAACAAACAATTCAATAATTAAATTGACCTTTGATTTAAAAAATGTATAGATTAGTCATTCCCAAGTATCAGTTAATTCAACAGTTACTGTCAGTGTTATAGAGTGAGTATTTTGAGGACTGCAGAACACTGAAAATTATGTATAGATATTTATACAACAGAAGAGATCAACAGCTATCCCCAAATTTTAATTGATGTTTTTAAGAGTCCTTTTGTGGGTCTAACGCTTGTGATAAGACTTTCATATCACACACAAAAAAAGATTATTTTATTAAGTCTACTTACAATTATTGTAATGCATAAACTCTCCTTAGTATGTAAATTGCAGTTCAATTTCGCCTACAGGGTGTATTTTCCAAGTCCTGGCTTAATCTATGGTTGGATTTTTGTTTTGGAAAGTTTCCAATGTAAAAAATAAATATAAATTTACCTGAGAAGGCATAAGCCTCTTAACCTAAGAAATTCATGTCTGAAATATGTACCTAGATGTGGACTGAGGAAATATTAATGATTTGATGACTAAGTTCTCAATTATCCTGTATCCTCATCACAAGATACAGAATAAGTTTTTGTTTTTCCCACATTTTATGGTTACATTTCAATAGTGAATAGCAGTGGGAAGCAAATATATCAAGCAAAAGCATAGTTACTATTATTTAATATTTTACTATTATCTGGTCCTTGAGATTCTCTCTGGTTAAGGTATCTGGTATTCTGTGTCATATCTATCTTTTTTGAAATATTTCCTTTTTTAAATCATATTTTAATGATTGACCATTCATTTAAAGACTATATAATTTTGATAGTAGAACTTCACACTTTGTATTGTGTATGTGCTGCTCTCACCTACCACCGTAGTTCTAGAGCCATCACACTACCAAATAAACCCACTTTACTGTCCTTTTCCCACCCACATTTCCCTGTCCCTTTGTTATCCACAATATTTTTTTTACAATATTTTATTATGTTTTGCCATAGTTTTTTGCTTTGGTTATTCATATTCCACAAATCAGTAAACTCATTCAGCAATTGTTTTTCAATTTCTCACTTATTTCACTTAGCATAATTACCTCAATTTCCATCTATGTTGTTTAAAATGAAAAATGCCATCCCTTTAAATAGCTTAGCAGCTATTGACCATTGATGACTATAATTTAATATACTCAATGGAGCCATCTTCTAGTAGACATTTAGGGTGATTCCATGTTTTGATTATCTGTTGTCATATCACCTATGAAGGTGCCATTAACATTCATAAAAAGGCATTTTAGCTATCTTCATAATCACTTATAAATTTATCATTTATTGGAAATACGGATAGGTATGCAAATACATTTAACATAATGGAGAAACCATCCTGCTTCTTAGTTTCAACTTAATTGCATAAGCAAAGACACCCGAGACTGGATGGTAGAAAACAAGAAGAATCTGAGTGAGAAAACCTAATGAACTCAAGTTCATGTGAATTCAGGTTACTAATGAAGTCAAGTTGGTACATCCAAAGGGAGAAACTCAGGATAAGAGATATAAGTATCTGAAAAGCTCAAGTATAAATATAAAGCATGAATCAACTCCTGTTGTCCTAAATACTGAAATAATCCACAATTGGTTCCTATACTAATCCTTCATAAGTTACCAAGTCAAGTACTCTGTCATTTATCATGAAATATTCCAATTGCTCATTTGGGTACCAAATGAAAGAGCTGAATAAAAAACAAACAAAAATAACCAGAATTTTCTTAGTGGTCAATCTGTGCGTATATCTGAATGGAAGATCTCAACACTTACTGTAAACTAGAGCAACCACATTATCTAAACAGTTTTTTTTGAAAGACTGATGACCCTCTTAACATTTTATACAAATGCCCCATTACGTTTACACTGAGAAGTAATGGTTCCAATAAAGAACCGCATTAGAATGTGACAACTGACTCTAGTCTATGATTTCACTTGTCAAAAAGTTCTCCAAAACTTAGGAAATTTGGATGCTAGGAAAGGATGTATTATTTAAAGAGTATTTTCTGTGGAACACTGAAGAATTTTTGTATGATTTCAGCCTCAGCCAGTCATATTATAGAATTTGCAGTTAAGTTTTGCATAAAATGTTGAAATCTATGCTCAAGTTTTCATGCAGAAACAATTTAAACACTGACAAAAAGAAAGAAAGAAACCCCAGTGGCTCAAATATTTAATTTTGCATAAATAATTTTTCAGATATAACTTGTGCTTTCAGTAAACCTAATAATGTAATAGGAATATTTAGGCATTACTGGAAAACGACACATTATGTTTCACTTCAGAAAGTGAAAGGTTTTATGGAAATTGTGTCACTTTCAAGATAAATGACGAGCTAAGATTTAATATAAGACTAATCTTATAATCCCAATTGCCTATTTTTATGTATAGTCCATGTACTTAGAGAAAAAAAAATATTTCATGCTCAAAAGGCTTTTTGAAACACAAACTTTGAATTTTGTGTTTTAGAAAAAAAATCTCTAGATAAGTTTTTGGAAATATAAGTTTCTGAAATGTTTAGCAACTCAGATCTACTATTGTCAGGAGTAAAAAATTGTATCAAAAACTTTAGGATTCTGATTTTGTATGTAATTCTTGAGAATGTCTTTTTCTGCCATAATGAATACTTGTGTATTTGCACAGTTCCAACCTTTGAATAGCAGTTTCCTTGTGGAAATCAGAATCAGCTCTCCTTTCATGGAGGGCAATATTATAAGTTATGATTTTACTATTTTTTTATTTCACTAAGTTATTATTTACTAAAATAGCAAACTGATAGAATTAAAGAGAAATTACTAGACTCTGGAGGAGAGAAAATGGAAGAGTATAAATGGCATCAAGTTTCAGCTAAATAAGACATACCATTGAGCTCTGTTGCATAACATTGTACCTATAGTCAACAATAATGCATTGTAGACTTAAAAATTACTTAAGAGGGTAGAGTTCTTGTAAAGTGTTCTTACAGTTGTGGTATCTATACATAGTAGAATACTATTCAGTTATAAAATGGTAAACTCCTTCCTCTTGTGACATCATGGATAGGTCTTCAGTTAAATATGCTAAGAGAAATCAATCCGAACGAGAAAGAAAAATACAGATGGCGTCCCTTAACATGTGCAAACATGGAGGAAAACAGCAAAAGATCAGAAAAAACCAAACTAGTCAATAAATAAACTTTAGCAATCTGACTGTAGAATTGATACAATGAGAAGGGAAAGAGCAAAGTGTGGCAGTGGCCCAGGGACTATGGTAGAAGACAACAGATGCCCGAGTGTGGGTGTGGCATGGCCACATACACCTCATGGGTGTGATCCTATACTTCTACATCATATTCAGTGTTGTAAGCCAATGCTAAGTTAATCATAAAAGAAAAATAAACAAAACAATACAAAGTAAGACCCTTCTTTAATGTCTGATAGATATGAACATTTTACCTTCTTCACCCCTTACTACTGTCCTTCTTTGGGCCTTAGCTTCCTCATCTGTAAAAAGCAAATCCCTTCCTAGAGTAGTTGTAAATATTTTGGATTAGTTTACAAAAAGAAACCCAAAAACTTTGCACTAGTTCTGGCAATAAAAGTATTCATTAAATGCTGATTATTGACATTATGCTTACATCATCATTATTAATTGTAATAGAAATACACTTTTTTTAAAAAAGTAATTTAAACAGTTGCCATAGAGCTCACCTTAATTCAAACAAAATTAGGCACCAGTTGTGGGGAATACCAAACATTCCCTCTAAAATGAAGTCAGAAGGCTGACTGCAAGCCAGCAGTTCAAGGTAACGTGTGAGAGTTGCATATTCCTCATGATAGCTTTGCCTTGCTTTTAAGACATGGGGGTCACCACTTGGAAGCACATCTACTTTGACCCTCTGTGTTATAACCATTGCTTGCTTGAATTAGTCTGATCAACATTCCAGCAAATAGATGCAAGCACTATTAAGAGCTTGTATGTTAATCCTCATTGTCTCAAAGTAAGCAGAGAAGTGACTCGTGATGGGCCCACAAAAGAATGTGCTAAAGTTTTATAGAGATTCTTATTTATGGTCTGAGAGGTTCACCAATACTAGTGAACACCAAATTTTCATAGCACTCTGATCCCTTTATTTGGCATGGGAAATGGTAAATCTGTAATAGCCTAAGCAATTCTGCAGTAAAACTTGTAATATTGCTTCCAAAGAACAATTCTTTCTAATTCTTTCTATTTAGTTACTCTCCTTTTAGTGCATGCAATATCTTGTTTCCTTGAGTTTACAAATTATTTAGGAAGCACTTCTTATGTTTCAGTAGATGCAAATCTTGGTACGAAAATACACATTAAGTGGTTATTCTGTGGTATGTTGTAAATTGCTGAAGTAATTTAAAAAGAGTTTTCAATTAGTGCAAATAGTAAGAACTCTGAAAAAAAGGGCAGCCAAGTCAAAAAATTATTATTCAGACTGAAATAGAGATCAGAGAGGGTGTAAATATGTTTTCTATTGGGTATTCTACCACAAATGGTTCTCTCTTCCTTTACTTAATGTAAAACATACTTTGAATTTGATGTATACCTATCAAAAAAAATCATTTATCATCTTCTAAGATGCATGAGCTTATTTGTTTATGAAAAACAGCACAGCAAACCAGGAAGGTGCCAGATTATGCCCACAGTGTCAGAAACAGTAGCTTATAAATATAAATACTTTTTTCCAAAGGGTAATAGTACAAAACTCACTATTTGTAGTTTGTTTATTTGTCTTCCTTTACTTACATCTAAGTCTTAAGAATAGTGTTTAAGGATGTTAAAATATTTAATATCTTATTGAATTTTCAGATCTCTTAGGGAGCAATTCTTTGTATTTCCATTCCCTCATTCTTCCTAGTCATTCTGATAATGTCACTTTGTGAACTGAAAGCATTGACCTTATTTACTTCACTAAATAATTCAGATAATTCAGTTTGCAGTCATCTTTCCTAGTGGCATGCATTAAGTTTAGAGTGTACAACATACAATGACCACAGTGAAGAAAACTGAATGTGAAACTTGGAAAAAAGACAGCACCTTTTATGTCTTCTTTCATTTGTTGTACTTTTCCTGAGCCTTAAAAGTGGACTATTTCACTGGTGCTATCAAATTTCTCGGAAATATTTTTGGAAGCGTCTTCTTTTATTTATTATACCTGGGGGAAATGTTAAGAAAATGTTCCTTCAAAAAGAAAAAATATATATAATGAAATGTTTTCATTCAAATTGAGCTCATTTTTCTCTATAAGTTACTTAAGTGAAAATGGTGAAATGAAAAGAGCTATATTCAGGTGGGACAGCTTTAGAATGGTGGTAACAGAGAAGTGAAGGGCATACACATAAACTTTATGGTATGTAACAGTTATGTTTCATAAAAATATTTCTATCTATAGTATGTCAGAAGGCACATTATAGTAAATAACCTACACAAAGATTATCCATACTTGCTTGGTCCCCCGAATATAACATTCATTTTGCTCCTATAAATTACTACGATGTAACATCACCACGCTGCTTTCACTACAGCATCTGCCCATTTTTGTCATGAGGTTAAAACTCTTCTTTTGTTCTTTTCCTGAGCTGAAAGGCACCAGGAAGGACAGAAGAAGGATTGAAAACTGTAGGGAGGACGGTGGGCGCTTTGGTGGTTGGAGAGCTCTGATGGTCACAGTAGGGGGGAAAGTTCTACATTATCAAAATATTCTTTTAAAGATTTATTTATTTATTCGGACAGAACTGGGGTACAAGTCAGAGGTGCAGGGGTGGTGAGAGGATTCACCAGAGACAGAATGGGGAGCAGAACAGGCAGGTCGGCGAAGTACACTGCTGAGGGGAGCAGCGAGCCGGCCAGGAGAGGTCTGCCACGCCAGGTGGGTCACCTCCAGGGCTGAGAATCCAATGCGCACTGAAGCAGCTGCCACTAGCTTACAGTTCTGCCTCCTAACCTGTTGCACCATCAGGGAGGGCCCACATTATCAAAATATTAACAAAGATGTAAACTAATAGCACTTATTTAATTAAAAAATAAATATAAAAGGTAATTCTGTTGTTAGATACAATTTCAATCAGTAAAATGTAATACAATTGTGGGCACATGTAATTATTTCGTGATAATTTTTAACTGTTCTATTCATGAGATAACTCATGTACACTTTTTATAAAGTATATTCAGGAAAGAAGAAGGAAAGAACCTATTTCATTCTCATTGTCTTACAAGTCGACATCCTTTACAAAATTCAAATAATTGTGTGAGTTGGAGTCATTTCCTGATTCAAAAAAGCAAGTGATATAAGAGAAAGTGTTAACCAATAATATATTTTTAAGTAAAATTTTCTTTTCTCCAGTCCTACCTCACAACATCTATTTCCTTCTCTGGACTGGATCCCATTCTTGTGATTACGTTTGCTCCAATTCCTTTAATTGTCTTCATAAACTTCTCAACAGATCATTTTAGCAACTAACCTTACTGTTAGTTCTAACTACTGGATTATAGACATTGCTCTTTCAACTTCAATTCTTATATAGCTTGGCTTACTCACTGTTAAACAGTTTTTTTTTCCAGAAGACAGAAAAAAGAATAGAAAGTCAAACAAAATAATTAAAATCTATATCACCAAGTGTGCCATACTGTCTTAAGTTATTTATTCAAACTGTTGTTTAATACAATACATCCAAAAAGATAGTCAAATTATTCTTCAACCCCATATAGTATATTAGTATTAGTATATATATTCATATATATATATACACACACACACACACACACATATATATATATATATTCATCTAATTGCTCTCAACATTACCTCAGACATATATTTACCTATTTATCTTACTTGTCCCCTCCTCTCACTTATGGATAGGTCTTCAGTTAAATATGCTAAGAGAAATCAATCCGAACGAGAAAGAAAAATACAGATGGCGTCCCTTAACATGTGTAAACATGGAGG
>NW_004567106.1:37404816-37578638 GCF_000260355.1 Condylura cristata | reverse complement strand
ATATATTCATATATATATATATATACACACACACACATATATATATATATATATTCATCTAATTGCTCTCAACATTACCTCAGACATATATTTACCTATTTATCTTACTTGTCCCCTCCTCTCACTTACTGGCTCTTATTTAACTTCTCTGTGAAAAATGCCTCTTGCTTTTACACTAGAGTTACCTATACTGCACATTTATTACTACGACCTATTCTAATGTTTTCTATTAATGTCTAATAGTGCCTGGCATGCACCATGTCAAGTGTCTTGCTTAGTGTTATTGGTGTGTCATATACAATAGTCTTATAAAAGGTGTCATCCAAGCATCATGTAATCTACACAACCATCCAAAAGCATAGATCTTTTATGCTTTTGGAGTTTAGAGTGTACTGTCTAATAGGACACAACTAATGTGTCAGATTTGAGCTTAAACATCTTTCTTAATAAAACTTTTAAAGATTTACTTTACTGATTTGAGCATACAAGAACTGGGGTGGTGAGAGGATTATCAGAGGCAGTGGGGAGCAGAATAGGCAGATCTTCTGAAATACAGTGCGGAGGGGAGCAGTGGGTGAGATAGAAGAGCCATGTGGGTCATCTCCCCGGCCAGGGGTTGAACTCATGCTTCAGTGGGCCAGAAAGAACTGAAACTTTAACCCCTCTTCCTCCAGGGAAGCCTCCTAAAATTACCTTCATAAATACTACGTGCTATTGATTCCAGTTAGATTGTGGTCTAGCCTTGCTCCTAGTCTGTACTCAAATACACACCCCAACAGACTCCGGTGGAGACTTGAGGGTATCTTGGTGTTAGGAGCAATGTGGGAGAGTGCATCTATATGGTTTGTATTCCATATTTCTGAATCATATACAGTGCTGTGAACCAATGTTAACCTTTAAAAAATACCAAAAAATTTTAAATGAAAATAATTGCAGTGACACTGGGTAATTTCATCATTTCTAGCTAGAAAATGAAGGGTTAATTAAGGACACTTTTTGAACACTTTCTTTGTGCCATGTTATGTGTGCTTAGAAAAGATACCTGCCCATAGATTTCTAATTATTATTTGAATCTGTCTCATGTTTTTCTTAAATATTCCTAGGCAAACTAAAATGCTAAACATTTCATGACATGCTGTTGACACTTTCTCCCATTTATTATTTACTTGCATTACCTAGAATGTTATTCACTCTTCCTATCACCCCCATTCCTTCCCAAAAACTCTTTCATGTTCACCTGAATTCACTACAGTAATTGGTGTACATTCATATCCAGTAATTTTGATAAAAACTTACCACCTTGAAAAGAACATCTCCTAGATGAGAAAGAGAAAATGTGAAGAAGCAAAAACACAATAATAAATATATATCAAGACAAACCAGTTACACTAGATTCTAGATCAAATCACGGCAAACTAATGCACACAAACACACATGTGCACACACCCCTGCACACACATGAGCATCTGAATTGAAAAGTCCTCCCCCCACCCCCCGCCGCATCTTTCACATCCAGCATGCTCAGCAGCTCATTCTCTGCTGTGTTCCTCAAGTTCCAGTCAAGCTCCTCTTGACTCACATTTCTAACATTCCTTTCTTACTGTTGTATGAAATATCCTCCAAATGGTTTGCCGGCATTTGCCTAGTAGATGGTGGGGTCACTTTCATTTCTGAAAACTTCTATTAAAGCAAAAGCTCTGTAATATACTAACATTAGCTAGCCTGGGTCAATACAGAAGGGTAAGATCCTGCTGACCAGGGACTAAGACTGCTCACCGACTTATTTCTCATACGTCCTGGCTGGAACTTTACTGACGGAAGGATGACATGTTAAAACAAAATTACTAGTGAATTTTCTTTAGATATTTATTAGAGTGATTTGCTTTCTGGTTTCCTTAAGTAAATACATTACAAGAACTGACACTCTGATTATTTAACCCTTTTAGACATGCTAACGGGGAGTACAACAGACCTAATATTAGTCAAACAAAATATGACTTTGTGCCTTTTTCTCCCCATTGAGATGATAATATGATGCTTAAATATTTATTTTAGCTTTATTTTATTTTCTTTCCTTCCTCTGTTATTTTTGTGTGGTGTGTGTGTGTCTAGTTACACTCTTTGAATCCTTATTACTTTAATATCCGGTTTTATACATAGCAGATGGTAAAAATATTTTAAAAGAAGCACAGACCATCATATTGAGACTAAGAGTTTCATTGTTTTGCATTTAAAGAAAGGGAAACATTTACTTTTATTGTGTCTATTTCCTTTTCAAGGATTTGATTCTGGTTTATATGTTCAAAATTTATGAAATGTTATAAAATATATATCTGTATGTGTACATAAACATATAATAATATATATGTAGAAAGGGCATATTATAGACAAAACACAAATTGATATCATGCTATTAGCAAAGAAGAGGGGGCTGTTTATTTTAATAAAAGATAACTTTCGTTAGTCTAAAATGCAGTCCTTGGCAAAAGCAATTTTATAGGAAGACTGATGTCATTTCATTTAACTAGAGCTACTTATATTTTAACAATTAGTTAAGGTAAAAAATATTTGCCTTTGAATATTGTATTCTAAAAATAATGTAACAGCATCAAGTAGCACTATACTTTACACTTATTGTACTTTACTAAGAAAACACTAGCAGTCCTAAGAATTCATCACTGATTATTTTTACATTTAAGCTACTATTTAAAGGCAAGTTGCTCTTTGTGATGTGGTTATAATTTATAACCACAGACAGTCTGAATTTTTAAGCTAAAACTATACCTCACCTTCACATATCATTTACATATACTGATTGCTTCCACATGTCTGGCATAAGGTAAAGTAGTTTATGAGCATTGTAATATGGCTAAGGCCACAATGAAATAAAATTCATCTTTGTCTAGAGTACTTCAGAAATTTATTCATGCTGGTACATAAAGCATTTTCCAAAGGAATTCTGCCTTCCAGAAAAATCCTTTAAAAGCCAACTGTGGTTAGTGTCACCTCCCTTTCTAATGACGTCTAGATTTCCCAGTCTGGCTTACAAGTGTCTTCTGTTAGACAAAAGACCCTTTAAGTTACTCTCAATATGTTCTTCATTCTATTTACTAGCTCAGACTGCAAGTTTATTTTCTTGAGTGACTGAATATCCTCTTTCCTGCAAATGGGTTATTTTCCGTCACAGGTGGTTCACAGAATGGTCAGAAAGTCTCAGACTCTATCTACAGTGTTTCATTCAGAATCAGGGACATATTAAATGGAAATATTGTGTTAATTCCTATGTGGATTCAATACTCTTTAAGTTGTCATGAAGGATGTTGTGTCTTCATGGACCAAGTCATAACAAAATAATATTCAGGGCAACCATTACACCATATGAGAGGATATTCTGTAAGCACAGAAGCAAATAAAACTAGTCATTTCCTGGTTAGTTTTACTAAATATTAAATGACTGACTGGGTCGTGCTGAATTGGAACTTAACAGTCTGTGCAATGTAGGCTACCCTTCCTTAAGAAACAGGTGCTTCCTTGCTTAGCCTGGCTCAGTAAGTACTTACAGCCAGAAGACCTGAAAAGTAAGGCATGCTTTCATCCTCTTCATTAGCTTTACATACACACTCATGCAGATTTTATTGAAATTATACTTTAAATGGCATCAAGCAATAGGTCAACATCAACATATATTGGACTGAAAGGCCTAATATTTGACACAACTATTTTTTAAAATTATTTACTGCCAACATTAGCTTTTCACAAAATTTTGTCACATAGTCACTAACTAGCAGATATGGACAAATTTTATGTTTTCAGACATTCATGCTATTATGCTTGAATCTTTGAAATATGCAACCTGCAATCAATAGCTAAGGAATGCACAGATGCAAACTCACTATGAAGCAGCAAAACTATAGCAGCTAGGCAATTATTAGTCTGTCTGCAGAAATTAATTGCAAGTGAATGTCCTCTATGTACCAAGCACTGAGTGGCACTGCACACATATACTGTCATCCCAATAAAAGATACTGAAGTTATTGGCCCCACATTACACAAGGTAAAATGGAGATTAAAGAAAATAACACACCACATATCTCACATCTAGGAAATATCAGTCAATCTCACGCTTTCTCCTTTATGCTAAGTTTTTACTTCTCTTGTAGTTTTTGTGGCAGGGACTACATTCTAAATCTCTTTTTATTTTTAATCAACTTGAAGTCTGTAAACATAAATGACTTACTACCCAATAACACTAAATAATAATAATGTGCACTAGCAAATACATCTCTGCTTAGTTGAATATGTGGTATAATTTTCTAATTTCCAAGGACACCTAATTTAATTTATTTAGAAATATGAAAAGGTATTCACTATGACTTCTAAGCGGGGTACATTAGACACATTTTAACCATTATATTTATCTATAAATGGGCATATGACCCATAGAGTGTTATGCCATGCAGCTCAATTTCATAGATTGAGATCTGTACTAAAGAAACACATTACTGTAGCATCACTCTTTTAGTTCCTTATATAGTATGTGCTTAAAATAGACTGAACAGATTCTTTCAAAATTAATGTGCAGGTGTTTATATAGTTATGGATTTAGGTCTTGTTACAGAGACTTTTTTTCCTAATTTGACAACTACGGAGCAGAGCCAATCAAATATGTATTTATCTTGTTTCTGATGAAACAATAGTGGGCAAGAGACTGATTCTGTTTTGTTATTATAAGCAGGCAAGAAAGAAACTTTCTTTAGTCACTTGGTCTCATTTTGATGTTATGCTAGCAATCTTTCTCCAGAATTTGTCTGGACTAGGAGGTTGAATGATAGAAAGAGGATGTCTGCTCTCTTAGAGTGTGTAAAGGGAACCTGAATTCTGTTCTGAATAGGCACCTTGGGAGCCAAAGAAGAACATGCAATGAAAGTAGGAAACTCCCTGGCTCCAGGCCAGTGTCTAGGAGTCTAACAGGGAATTGGAGTCTTAGGGTAGAGGCTTTGCTTGAGCACGGCTTTCAATTTTATCTAGTTAGATTCAAGTGCAACTGGGTGAATTCCTGCACACCAGCCAGGAGGAAAGAAATAAATCCATCAAAAGAATGATGAACTTGCATAATACAGTGAGCTGGAAAAGAAAGGTTTCTCTTGAGATCTTGCTTTGCCCAAGTAGTGACATTATGAGAGAGTAAACTGGGTATAGCATTCTTTACTGTAAGGCCTAATTCTGTGAAACTTGAAGGTATTAGTTTATGCAAATTTTAATATATTTGGTAGAGTGCTGTATACTAAATGATGTTCAATTGTTTGATTTTAAAATTTTTCATGAAAACATAAACATCTGCAATTTTATTAAATAGCACTTACATTGTCCTGGACATGTGACAATGTATCTCTCTATGTAGATAAGGATAAACTATATACCCACATATGAAGTCATTGTACCCCAGGAGGCAACAGGGCATTCTGTGAGGTTCAATCTGAACTGTAACCATTTGTTTCAGAATCTTATTTTAGTGTCTCAGATGATGACTCAATAACTGAGGATTAGCTCCCAGTTTCTGAATTTCTAATGCATTGTTTTGCACATGTCACTAATTTATAAATTTATCAACTTAAATAAAGCTTAGGCCCTCCCTCCCTGGTGGTGCAGCGGGTTAAAGCACAGCACTGAGAATCTAAAGCCACTTCCGCATGAGTTCGATTCCTGCCTGCCCCGGAGGTGAGCACATGGCGTGGCAGACCTCTCCTGACCTGCCCGCTGCTCCCCTCAGCAGTGTACTTTGTCGATCTGCCTGTTCTGTTCCCCACTCTGTCTCTGGTGAAGCCTCTCACTGCCCCTGAGCCTCTGGCCTGCACCCCAGTTCTGTATGCACAAATAAATAAATCTTTAAAAAAAATAAAATAAAGCTTAATCATTTATTGTAGAAATCTAAAGTTTGAATACTATAAAGTTTGTTTCAAAATCCTCTACCATTTATCCATTATTTAGCATTTATTGCAACCCGGAGTGATTTTTGTTCAATCAAATATTTAATTAACACTCCCTTTTGAAATGCTTAAATTACATAGGTGATGTTTTGTACTCAAATCCATTGAATGTCTGCTCTCACCTATGCTTCTACCTCCCTGCTTCTTCCTTCAACTTCTTCACTAAAGGACTATTTAATGAGGCCCCTTTCTTCACAAGACTCTGAATTCCATTGAGATTAGAAAATGCATAAAGGACAGGATCCATGTTAAAAAGTTGATCACCAGGCACTCTCTGGTGGCACAGCAGGTGAAAGAAAGCACAGCAATAAGAAGGTAAAGCCACTTCAGCATAAGTTAGATTCCCATCCCAGAGGTGATCCACAGGGCGCAGCAGACCTCTCCTGACCCGCCCACTGCTTCCCTCAGCAGTGTACTTGCCAGGCCACCTGTTCTGCTCTCCACTCTGTTTCCAGTGAATCCTCTCACCTCCCTGCACCTCTGTCCAATACCCCAGTTCTGTGTGCATAAATAAATAAATCTTAAACAAAAAATTGATGACTTAGGTATTCTCCCTTTCCAAAGGTAAATTTCTTCATCTCAGCTGGCTGTTATACTTTATAAATCTCTCTCTCTTCAAGTACCTCAAGTCAATATATATTGGAGAGGCCAGCATCTATAAATAATGGAGAGGGGAGAAAATACACATAGGGATGAAAGTTCATGGGTGTGACATGGAGAAGAGGCTTCTACATGGGGATCTAGCTTGAGCTTCCAGGTGAAGATGCACTTTCAAGTAACGACTAACTACTGTATTATACTCACAGCTGTAGAAATTTAAAATTATTCTCAAATTCTCCAGATCCTCTCTTATACCATCATTTGCCAAATCTAATTTTCCTGGACATTCAGTATGTCTCATTTCCAGGCCATTCTTTCTCATTCTCATTATCTTAATCCTTATTGAGGCATTTATTTCCTCATATCTCAACAACCACAGAATCGCCAATTAGTTCTTTCCATACCCTGCAATACTTTTGGTTAATTATTCTTCAAGGAATTAAGGAATTTGGATTTTAGTTAGTAGAGATTTAAAGAAAGGAAAGGGATAATTAAAATTGGATTTCAGAAAGAACTGTATCCAGTAATGACAGAAAGAAGAGACAATAATTATAGGTGGCTGTGCCTTTAAGAGGGAAGTAATGATAAAAACCTGGCAATGTGAAGGAGAGAACAGGAAATGTGGGTTCCCATGAGTTGACCACTCATGGGCAACTGTGACCTACAATCTACAAATCATAGCAGAATATTCCTTGACAATTTACGGAGTATAGCCAGTACCGCAAGGCAGGCCTGGGACACTTAGGCTGCTGTCGATGGAATTACCTCACTTTCTCCATGGTGGTCTTAGGATAACGCTGCCTGTGATAAAATCATACTTTTGCTCATGCAAATGTCTCTTAACATAGAGTCACGAAGTCCCCTTCCTTATCTTATGTAGAAGTTTCCTTATTCCTATCTCACCCTCTGACCCTACTCCTCATACCACTGTAGCATGATCAGCTTTTACTAGCCTCTATGATTTCAATAAATGGCACAAGAACTTCTGCTCAAGTAGCAAGAGTCTTGCAAACCTGCTTCATGACTACTGCGTCCCTAATCACATTGCTGCAGCAAAGTGGCAACAAGTTCCTGTAACAACAAGATTTTATACAATTGCTTTTAAAAGTGTTCTTAAGCTCCAAAATAGTCTATATGAATTATATTTGTCTTGTAAGAAACCTAAAATACTTTTAAAGAGATTAGGCACATCCACACAAAAAGCACACCTTTTCACAGCGTAACTTGCTGGATAGTCCTCTTACAACAAAACAGAAAACAAAACAAACTAACAAAAACATAGTTCCTGCTGCAACAAGTTGAGAGAGAGACTCAAGAGAGAATCTGTAAGGCAGTGAGACTGAGGGGATTGTAGCCTGGTCCAAAGAGGAAAATGTCAAAGGTACTAGTAACCTAGACTACTAGTAACCTAGACAATATTCCCTGAAATTTGAAACAAGAAGTCTTTTTTTTTTTTTTTTTAAGATTTATTTATTTATGCACACAGAACTGGAGTATAGGCCAGAGGTGCAGGGGCAGTGAGAGGAATCACCAGAGACAGAGCAGGGGGCATAACAGGCACATTGCTGAGGGGAGAAGCAGGTGAGGCAGAAGAGGTCTGCCATGCCATGTGGGTCGCCTCCTGGACTGTGGATCAAACTTGCACTGAAGCGGCTGCTCCTCACTTGCAGTGCTGTGTCCTAACCTGTTGCTCCACCCGGGAGGGCCAAGAGAAACAAGTTTGTAGGGAAACGCAAGTAGGGTTTTTACAAGTAGAGTCGGGGGTCCCTGTGAAAGATCAAATGGAGATTCTCTGTGGCCTTTGATATAGGGAAGAGATAGATACCAAAGTCCCCCAGTTGCTCAGAAACTGGTTCCCAGAACTAGTGGCACCTAGGAACGGGCTTTTCCCAGGCAGGGGCATGGACAGCTCTCTGTGTCTAATCACCAGTTGTGTGAGCTTTCTAACACTCTGCCTATCTGGGCATCATTTGGGCAACATTTCTGCATCTTAAGGGTCAAGGAGATAGATTCAGGCCTTAATCTCAGTATTTTATAGAAGGAAAATTGAGATAGAATAAATATATATAAAAAACACATTCTCTGTTCTGTTCAGAATGTCCAGTGTAGATCATTAGGCATAGACTATAAAAGGGAAAACACTTAGTGATAAGATGGCTGTGTTAAGAAATTATTATTTTGTTTAATTTCCCTTGAATCAGAGTATTAAAAGTGGAAAATTTCTAAACCCTCCTAGGGGCCCAGGGTGTTAAGCATAGCATTATGAAGCTATAGCCAATGCAGCACTGGTTTAATCCCCGGCCACGGAGGTGACCCACATGGCACAGCAGACCTCTCCTGTCTCACTGCTGCTCCCCTAAGCAGTACATTTCAGTGGATCTGCCTGTTCTGCTCCCCGCTCTGTCTGTGGTGAATCCTCTCACCACCTATACCTCTGGCCTGTACCCCAGTTCTTGTATGCATAAATAAATAAATCTTTTAAAAAATGGAAAATTTCTAATCTCTTTTTAGAAGAGACACAAAGGTCTTTATTTTATTTAGTACCAGAGACCTTTCTGACACCTAGGGGAAAATGACTAGGATTTTTTTTTAAAGATTTATTTATTTATGGATACAGAACTGGGTACAGGCCAGAGGTGCAGGGCAGTGAGAGGATTCACCAGAGATGGAGTGGGGAGCAGAACAGGAAGATCGATGAAGTACACTGCTGAGGGGAGCAGTGGGCAGGTCAGGAGAGGTCTGCCACACCATGTGGATCTCCTCCGGGGCAGGCTGGGATCGAACTCATGTAGAAGTGGCTTTAGCTTCTTAGTGCGGTGCTTTAACCCGCTGCACCACCAGGGAGGGCCCCTGATTTTGTTTTTTTAGAAGGATAGATTTAAAGGAGATTTATTTGAATACAATAAGAAGATCTAGGTTGAATAGTTCATATTTCCAGAGAAAACAGTTGGGGAGAATGGCCAAATCAGTTAAAAAAAATGCATATTTCAAATCTGGAAATGTGGAAGGCTGCTGTTATCTTATACTTTGGGGTGGAAGGACAAGAGGAGAAGAGAGTGGGCACTGAACCACCATGGCTTGAAGCGAAGATGTCTAGAAGGCTCTTTCGAGGGACCACCAAATGAAGGTTTTGGCAACTTCCTAAAGCAGTGGCAGCACCTAAGAGGAACTAGTAAACTCACCTAGACAGCAGCTTTGCACAGTAACAGGTGCTCCATGGAAATCAACCAGTAAGGCAGAGACGATACAGTCAATCCTGAACTTTCAAGTCCAGTGTCAAGTAAAGAGAGATACTCTCCCCAAAGGATTTTGCCTCAACTCTGCATCCTCATGCTTGTTTATATTTGTCAGGATACATACATAGGTGCTACCTATTAACACTGATTTTTGTGTCCTTCATCTGTATATATTTCAGCAAAAACAAGGGGATGCATTAAACCAAAACCCTGGATATGACTTCCCGCAACACATGTGGTAAAATATTATGAACCTATGACTTTGTCTAATAGAAAACATTCCAATATTTTACTAACCTGTTTGTTCTGAACCAATTTTTTCTTGAGTTGGAAACAGCATGAATGTTAACAAGTCCCAAGTACAGCATAATATATGCAATGTGTGTCCCTGCATTTTAAGGTAAGTGGCATAGAATTAAGGGGATACTTCCATATGTTACTCATCAAACAAATGAAATGTTTTTATAATAAAAACAGATATGATTTATAAAATGACAATTGGTCTTTCCAAAACTTGTCAGTGAAATGACTATGTAAACAATAAAGTTGAGCAGGAAAAAAAAAATTAAATAGGAAAACAAGATGAAACTAGCGTTCTGGGTTCGTAGAATATAACACCAGGGGAAGACAGAAGCTGACTTGGAGATGAAGAGTAGGATGAACAACTGTTTCTCCTGCTAAGTGGATTGAAGGAAAAGGGGAAACAAGGGTCACATTGAATCTGACAGAGTGCATCTCAGAAACTGGCCAGAAGTGGGATCAGGATTTCCCCAGAAGTGAGAATAATGAAATATTAAATTTTTAAACAACTACATTGTCTACTTTTGAGGGGAACAACTGATTTGTTCTTATGTAGAAGCTTTATGTATGCTTCATATATAATGACAGTGAAGATGAGACATTTCATCTTTAACCACTACTTGGTTTTAGAACAGTCTTACTCCCCTCACCCATCTTTGTGTACTAAGGCATAATCATAAGGAAAGTCAGGATATTTGTCTAGAGAAATAAAACAACCCCTTAACCTGATTCCTAAGCCTACCGGATACAGGTATTGTTATCTATGCCTAGCTCTTACTTGTAGCCATAAAATGACAACTAGATACCTTGACTCATCCTGGAAGAGGCTTGGACACTGTTCTGTAGAAACAACATCTCTCACACCCTGTGTGCATTCCTAAATGCCTCAACTGATAGCCTCCAGTTAGTGTGTAGGACTAAAGTTACTTTCTCTCCATTATCAGGTCCATATTCCTTACAATGCATTGATTTATTGTAGCTTTTCATTGTATTCATTTATAAAAAGGATATTTTGGGTTTAAAAAAACAAGGTGTGCCAAATGAAACAGAAAACCACTCAACAATGAATAACTACTAACCATCCAGAACATAATGTTGAAAAATTATATGGATCTGGCCTTTAGAAGCTCAAAATCTGGCAAAACAAAGATGATCCACGTAAGTAGTTTCACAGATTAAAGAAGTCATTTAACATATTTGATAGAGCTAAGCTTCATTTAGTTTGTTGATGAAGACTCGTGTAGGTGATGTCATATTTTATCTAAGACATGTTTATGATTGCAGCAATAAATTAAGTTACCATAGGTTTAGTCAACCTTGTTTCCTATGCTGTATCTCTCTAAGCAAAGGAAACTGAAAACATATATTTAATACCTCATTCAGGAGATGACAAGACTCCTTAAATTTGTGGTTCTTTAACTTTTATCCAACGCTTGTAGAAAATACTAAGACCAAATCATTTGTCATATTTATCAACAGAATTTTATTTTTGCTTATCTTCATTTGCTAATTCAAGTATAAACTGTATATTCTCTTATCCTGGGTTTGACAGAGTCCAGCTTTGTTACTGTTTGGAAAAGTGTGTGAATTCCCTATTTATACTGATGTTTATGTCTTGGCAATAGGAAGAGATAGTAACTGGAGACATTCAGACTTATTTGCGTCAGAAAAAAAATGCTGATTCTTCCATATCTTTAACTATGATCATAATTTAAAACAATTTACAAACCAAAAGGAGTCATCCTTTTAAATGCCAGGCCCTCCCTTGTGGTGCAACCAGTTAAAACACAGCACTATAGGGCCCTCCCTGGTGGCGCAGCGGGTTAATGCACAGCACTAAGAATCAAAAGCCACCTCAGCATGAGTTCGATCCCCACCCTGGAGGTGACCATATGGCAGCAGACCTCTCCTGGCCTGCCTGCTGCTCCCCTCAGCAGTGTTCTGCTCCCCACTCTGTCTCTGGTGACTCCTCTCACTGCACTTGTACCTCTGACCTGTACCCCCAGTTCTGTATGCATAAATAAATAAGTCTTAAAAAAAACAAAAAACACAAAACAGCACTATGAAGGTGTCTGCAGCTAATGCAGCACAAGTTCTATCGCCAGCCAGGGAGCAGAGCCACATAGCTCGGCAGACTGCTCCTGTCTTGTCCACTGCTCCCCTCAGCAGTGTGGTTCCTTAGTCTGCCTGTTCTGCTCCCCACTCTTTCTCTGGTGAATCCTCTCACCATGTCTGAACCTGTGACCTGTACCCCAGTTTGTATGCATAAATAAATATTTTTTGAAATAATAAATATGTGCCAAATATAATTTTATAATTGTTACAGTACCCTCTCAACTAGCTACTTTTCAACTATACGTGGTGGCAATAATGTGCCATGGGAAGGTTGTTTTATCTTGCTAAATGCATCTTATGGTCAGATACTACATTGGTATATATACTGTCGATGGTATGTGTGTGCAGTTTCATATGTATATGCATACATGTATATGTGTATATATGTGTGTGTGTGTATCTATCTATCTATCCATCCATCATCCCACTTGTTTGGTACTACTATTTCACTCATTCTTTTGTTTTACATTTTATGGATCATTTTTACACGTAAAATCTCATTTACTTTTCTCAGGGTCAGATATACCAATAAACATATGCAAAGAGCACATCAAAATCTTTGATGAATTTCAGTGCCACTAATATGTAAATGTTGCATCTCCTGACTCTGATGCCAGTTTTTCCAAGCTTGGCTTCTACACATTACATTGTGTATTTATCCTAGCAGCCTGCCCACTTCCAAACTAATGAAAGAGCTGTCACAAATTGCTAGTGCCACCTATGAGTGGAAGCATAGAACTGCAAATTATGGTAATTCCTTTAAATAGCACCTTAGAAGTCATGACAGATAAAACACAGTCTAAAACTCACATTTGGTCGAATTATGTTTATAATCGCTGGCCTTTTTAAAGTAAGCTCTGTGTATGAACTAATCTCAGACATTGTAAAGAGTTTCAGAGATTTTCCCTAGTTTTACATTATTACATCAGTTAATAACAGACTTTTATAAAGGTCTGACAAGAGTAATATCTTAACTGACTAATACATAACTCTCCATGATATAATACAATAATTGTGCAAATGTGTTTTAGATACATAGTAATTACTTCAGGGTTTACTTTAATTGTGGTCCCGTTGGAAGATTTTAGAAAAATTCAAGTGCAAACTCTATTTAGAATAATCTTAATGTTACATTAAAAAATTCTCCAGAATTTTTAGGAACTCTGATATATAGATATGTCACTGAATTTTAAATGAGGAAAAATTAGGATAAGAAGTTAAACTGTATAATTTCTTACACCTGACTTATAGTTCACAGTAACTTTGTTACTTGAAACACACATTTGAAAGTATGAAGCAAAATTTATCCCTAATACAATTATAGAGTCATACTCAACAAAATAGAATATATTCTATATATAATATAAAGTTAAACCAACAGTTTAACTTTTATTTTGTTTCTAGGTCCATATGAAATCATATTAATTAGGTCTAATTAAATTTATTCCTTCATCTTCAATGACATTAATTCTGAATATATAATTTAAATACAATTGAGCAAAGTTCATAACATACCTGTTAACTTTGTTGTTTGCTCTATATGTGATAATTAAAAATAAAAAAAAAAACCAACAAAACAAAACAAAAAAACAAGAGAAATTAGATTGGCTGCCCAAATATTCAGATATTTCATATCATAGTGGAGTCTTGGAAGTAATTCATAGGATTAGAAAAACCACATAAAATGTGAGAATTGGAACAACTGCATCTTCAATAATTAGGTTTACTTCAGCTTGTAATAAATGAATCTCATTAGCAGATTGATTGGTTAGAGGTTTAAATGGGATGATCTTGTGGGCTCAGCTATTTTCTTACCTGCTAACCTCTATGCTGTAGTGCAGTATTCCAAAAGTCAGTCTGGTGGGCAATTATAAACAGAAAAGCCATGAACAGGAGATTTCCACTCGCCCTTCCTTGACCTGACCAGCATTTTATCACAAGAAGTTTGGTGGAACTTCTTATTTTGTTTTGTTTTTATTATTTTGTCATGATTATTTAGTTGGACAGATGAATAAAAAGTTCTAGTTTTTAGAGATCTTAACAATTTCAGAATCAAGATATGATTTTTAAGGTTAATAGCAGTTATAGAGAAAGGGCGATTCTATATAAGAATGAGTAGTTCATGGACATGATGCCAAATGTGGGTGACTATTGTAAAATGGTATTTTACAAAGAATTGATGGTTTCTTTGCTCTGTGGAAGATAATTCCATATTAATTTTGAAAGCCTTGCAGCATGAGAGAAATTAATATTATGTGAATAGATAAGATATCCTTGAAAATTTGTTATGGGACTCAAATGATCACATTTACCTTGTTATAACAAATGTGTATATATGTGTGCATATAAAATTTCATTTAAGCCAATAACAATTTTGTTAACAAATACTCTGTATCATTAACATGAAGTTATCCTTCATATATGTGTGTGTGTCTGTGTGAACATGTATTTGCATATTTATATGGCTATACCTATATAAACAACTACACACTGCTTTGGTAGAAGTAAAGAAAATATATGAAAGATGTTAACAAGTTTAATTAGTAAATCATACTCATATCAACTAAAACTTGAAGTTGATTATATTTAGCTCTAGTAAATAAGAAAACTTAGAAAATTTGCAACCTAATTTTAACTTAAATATTATTTCCTGGTATCAGAAAGATATCTATGAGAATTTTGATTTAACTGATAATCACCCTCTTAAGATAATTAAACATGAGTTTGGAGAAAAAACAAATAAAGTAAGCTGAAAAGACTTAAAGTCTATATTGTACTTATGTGCTATTTACACTTACTTATGTCCTTCCTCTGAAGGTGAGGTGAAAGCACTGATTTAACCTTTGGATTCACATGATTATAGCCATTTTATACTTGCATGTGTCTTTGATTTCTACTAAAACTGAAGCACAAAATGTCCTGGAAAAGCTTATTATACTGGGTGATGGAACATTTGTCATTTGTTTAAAACCCCAAACCTAATTTATTTCCTTGTAATTTCCATAGGCTTTTCTAAAGTCTTCATTGTACCACACTTTCCAAAGGAAGATTATATGATATTCTGGTATTTCAAGAGGAAAGTGAAATTTGACTAGTTTTGTAGGGGAAATAAACAGCATGTACCAATTTTAAAAAGAAGCATTTTGACATTTAGCTGTATTATATATATTTAAGGAAGAGAAAAGTATCTCTGAGTAAATGTTTCTTGAAGATAATTTGTATGTGACTGCTGAGATTTACAGAGTTCTCACATTTGCTTCCCCCACAAGGATTCTAAATCAGGCGGGTTCAGAGGAAAAGCCAGCATACCCCATTTTTCTAATATTATCACTTCTCCAGATGGTCCTGAAAACATCTATTCAATTCACTTTTCCTAGAAAGTGGAGATACCTTATTGGATATATATGTACATCAACTACAAAGGCTGCCTTCTTGTTCTTACATCTTTTTCTTTCTCATTTAACATATCAAATCTCTTTCATCCCCTACCAGGCAAGATGACAAGTGGAAAGTAAGCACAGTGATTGCCTGAAACTTTGTCTTGGCAACCTGAGCAATGAGAGAGTTAATGGTGGATCTTTGAAAACAAGTGACCATGGGAAATTAGGGTTGGCAGGACTTAACTCTTCATGAATCATGCTGGAATATTTTTAAGGGCAATGCTATGGATGTTTTAACCATGTTTGACATCTAATTCAGGAGGAAAAAGAAGCAGATAAAAAAAATTCTCTATTCTAGTTTAGAAACAAAGTAGTAACAACTAACTACCAGGCATTTGCTTTGGCAAACGCAAGTGTACATGCAAGACAAAAAGTTAATGACAGACCAATAAAACGACAGAAGAAAAATTGCTTGGGCCATTCCTTTTATTCTTCTTTCTGTTGCTCATTTCACAGCTTATTTTACCAAATTGCTAAGCTTTAGGTAAATAATAGAATCGTTATGTAGCTGTAGGGAAGTTTGTGATTTAAAAGAAGGCAGAATAATTGTAATGGATACCATTGCTAAAAAGGAGTTTATAAAGACAGTGCCTAATATATACATCCTGTTAATATCTACAGCTTACTGTATCAGGCAAGAATAAAGCATTTGTACATAACAAAGACGAATTCTAACTAAAGGCTATTCTTTTAATATAAAAATAGGACTGACATCTCTTATATAGTGGAGAGTAAGTTGTTACCTGTTACCATGGAAATAATAATGTTGCCAAAATAAATAAGCATAATTCTCTACTTTTATTTTACAATTCACTTAGACAAGTATTCCCAAGTCTATTTTTTAAAATATATTTCATGATTTCAAACTTGTTATCCTAAAATTATTGTATAAGGTCATAAGAAATAAAGCTGCATATAAAACTTAGACATAAGAAATATAAACTTAGATAAAGTGAACCATCAACCTAAGAATTATTTGATAGCCTCCTCTCAGAGAGTAAAACAAGAAAATAAAACCTGCTGAAAACAGAGGTCAAAAATAATATATCCTAGTGATAGTTTACTCCATACATAATAAAGATGTAATTAGATACTGAATGGAGGCTGTATGATTACTTTTTAATATTGCATAATGAGTGCAACTCCAATTATATTTGCCCATGTTTAAAACCCAATTCCAATTTATTCAGCAAGAATATATTATGCCAAAATATATTTATTTTCTAACTTAAAGTATTTTATCAAAAAAGTATTAAGTCGAAATAAACACATTTCATAGGTGGAATTTTCCAATTCAAAGTGTGAAAATTGCATCTCTCTTTCCTGTTTGTGGTCCTCATTCACACTAGAGCATTCAGAAAGGTACATTCCCCATCATGTGAAAATTAGACAGTATTTTCTGGCATAAGAGCAATATACAGTAGACAGACATTTCTACAGATAGATTCAATAATTTCCTCTCACATTACAGGCTAAATATGGAATATACTTGAAGCTGTTCACAGCCCCACCCCCAATGCTAGAAATCTGAGAATCATAAGAAAGCAACACCTTAGGGAATAAAACTACTTGAGTTAAAACGGTTTAATCTTCAACTCCATTTTAATAATACCTTCGTTATATATTCTCTTTCATTAAAAGTCACATATATGAACATGTGTAATTGTGAAATCTATGTAAGCTTTGCTTAATGCCCATATCTATAAAGTCTATTTAAAGAAATGCAGAATAAATATTTTCTTTAAAATCTCATAAAATAACATACATACACATTGAACTGTGACCAAATAAAGTACTAGCAACCATGTGATAAAGCTTTTTTCCTGTCTAAAATTTATCCCTTTTTTTTGAGAAGTTCACACAACTAGCTGTGCAAGTAGAAAGTCTGTCTCTTCAATTCTCACTAAAATACATATGGAATTAAACATATAACATTATATTTCAAAGGCTTTAGCTTTACACCAATTAGTCAAATACACAGTCTTTTGAACAATCATAACACACTGTGGAAAAACTAGTCTGTTCTCTCCAGTTTATATTCTCTTGGCAAACCATGATCTACTGCTTATGTTAAGCATCTGATTGTCAGATTTGAACAAACTGAATATTCATGATGATGATTAACCATTTAGTGTCTAAAACTAAGAAAATGCAATCTATCATAATAATAATTACAGGGGATGCATGCACATCTACAAAGAGATCATTTTTGCAAGAATAGTTTCTAAAAATATTTTAATAAAGATAGAGTCCGAAAAACTAACAGGATCTATGATCACATATGCGGATCAGCATTTACGGGGCATTCTGCTCTTCTCTGCAAATGTGATTAAATGTTCTTTGTTTGCATTTAAATTGTCATATATCAAACAGGAGACATGCTTAAAAAAAGTGCTTAAACCATCTTAGAAAGACACACAGAATCACATAGGTTTCTCAGGTTAATCTGAAGATTTTATCGTTTGGGTTGGGAGGGAGTTCAAGAAAGGAAAAGACAGAGGTCAAAGGAAAGCTAGACAAATAAAAGAAAAATCAAGACTTACCTTTGTAGGATAGTTTCAGCCTTGGCACATTGTTCTTCCCATTTTGATAGTTTGCTCTTGCTGTAAGTAATACTCCCCAGAACAGACAGACAATCCTAGCGAACCAGCCCATGCTGCAGAGACTGTGGGTCCCTATGCTGCTTCAGTCTTCCCTCCTGTATTGTGCGGCCAGAGAAGTTCAAACAATCTGGAAACTGGAGGTAACAGGTGATTTAGGTCAGTTTCATTCATAAATGCAGACAATCAAGACCTCAAGGCAACACTAACACCTCTTCTTCTGTAACAGTCACTGAAGCACAGAAACTTCAAACCCTCCAAAAAGAAAAAAAAGAAAAAAAAAATCGAGCCAGGCACCGGATAATGAGGCACAACTGTTGTGTGCGAAGAAAAAAAAAATTAACAAGGGCTGCTGCAGTGGTGCTTAAGAAGCAGTTCCTTTTATCTAGGCTCTTCTGATAGCCGGTGGCAGACTCTAATCCTGCTCTCTGCTTCATTCGGCTCCGGGGAAGCAGAATGAAAGGGAAACAGAGAAAGAGGGAGAGAGAGAGAGAGAGAGAGGAACCTTGAGCAGCGCGGACTTTTCCTGTGCACATGTAGAGAGAGATGACACAAGATCCCACAGACAGGTTTTCCCAACACTCACTAGACTGGCTGACAATGGGAGAACAGGCAAGCTCAACCCACTCCCCTTCCCTCCTGTCACACAACACATGCAAAAAACATCTCGTAGAGATTAGAGCCGGGAGCCGAACCCTCCAGCGTGCCTGTGAAAGGCATGTAGCTATAAATTTACTTCCCAAGGCAAGCGTTGTTTTATAGCCATTTGTAGGTGCAATTTTGACTTAAAAAATCCGAATTTTGCTACCTACATAATTTACAACTCCTGCCCATTATGTCATTGTGCTGAACTTGGCATTATGTGTGTACATGCATGTATATGTCTAGATATATACACACATGCCTATAGATATATATCCTTTTCATCAACATAACTTTAACCACTGAAGGTTTTAAAGCCTTGTTAGAGATCATTTCCTCCTCCCAACAAACCCTCTTGGCGCAACCGCTCCCTTCCCCCGCCCCACTGCAATTTCAGAGAAGAAATTCCTAGTAAAGCCCATTTCAACAATCAGTTCAAGACAAATATAGGTCCACTGAGAATTATAAATTACAACAAGGGATTCTCAAAAGGATACTCAGAATTTAAAAACATCTATGGTTTTCTAGCTTCTGGAATGCTTTGGCTAACAGTTTGAATGCATCACATCTCATTAATTAAAGCCATTTCCCCAGCTTTGGTTTACAGAGCAGAGGAGGATGACAAAGTTCACACAAGTCCCTACTGAATGTCCAGGACCAGCTGAAAGAGCATAGTTGTGTCTTCATAAGTTGGTGAAGGATTGCAAATTTGCAATTACAGAAATACCAGCAGTTCATCCTAAATAGGCATGTTACTAGAGGTATGTGAATTTCCTTTTCCATTTTCTCCAAAGTTAATATCTTTATATATTTTCGGTAGGGATTTATAAAAGTTAATAGGACAGGGCTTCCTTACTCCTCAACTCTGTCCTGCCACTACATGTACAACAGACTCTCACCTCCCACCCTGTAACTGACACATGTGAAAAAGAGAACAGAGTACACTACTTCAAAAGTATGGATATTTCTCAGCTGAAAGGAGAGAGGCTGGTAATTAAAAACATAAACACTTTCTGAAAGTTGTTTAGTATATAAGAGTGCTGTCACTGAAACTTTCATTACTTACTGTCTACTCACCAACAGAGAAAGAACTTGATGTTGTCTCTCTGTCTCTGACTCTGCTCTCTCTGCCCCCTCCCCCATTGGGTGTTTGTGTGAGTGGAGGTGGAGGAGGGAGGATTAGGAAAAGGAGGAAGAGGATTAAAGGAAGGAGAATGGGGGAAGGGGAGGAGGGCCCCCATTCTACTTCACTAGATTGATTCATCAAACAGACCTTATTGTATTTGTCAGTTTCCACAGCCTATTGATCAGTCGGTATTGTTAAGAAAATACAATCCAAAATAATGTTGATTTTACTGATTCCCACACTTGTTATCCTGACCACTTTCCACGCTCTAGGCAATGGATTAAGGCTACAAATGACAAGAGGCTTGTCTGTCTTCCATGGATTATTCTCTATCGACATTCATTCTGCAGAGGAATTCATGTCACTCTGGGATTACCTAAAGCATTGGACTAATGAATTATCCTATTGAAACACCACATATAATTTGTTGAAATATTTAAATAGTTGCAATGTTTTCATTAATATATATATATTAAAGTGTCTGTAATTATTTATTTTTTTTCCTCTAGCTCTTGGTACCCAAGTAGGGGAGCAAGTTTATGTTTGTCAAAACTAAACAGGATAAGCAAATTTAGAAATGTATCCATTTCACTTGCGTAATGTCTAATCCTGAAACATTTTGATGTGTTGCAGGGAAAATAAAAAGTTATAGGTAAAATTCAGATAAAAGAAGTTAGAATTGACTCCATGGAAAAGAAAGAAATTCAATCTGGATTTTGAACCACAAAATCAGGATATAGTTATTTCATTTTGTAAAACAGGTAATTTAAATTAATGTTGAAGCCAGGAATTTGGTAGCACAGATACCCCCATGTTTATATGCACATACAAGTCATAAAAAAAAGTTGATATATTTATTTATATTTCATTTTTTTTTTAAAGATTTATTTATTTGTGCATACAGAACTGGGGTACAGGCCAGAGGCTCAGGGGCGGTGAGAGGCTTCACCAGAGACAGAGTGGGGAACAAAACAGGCAGATCAACAAAGTACACTGCTGAGGGGAGCAGCGGGCGGGTCAGGAGAGGTCTGCCACGCCATGTGGTCTCCTCCGGGGCAGGCGGGAATCGAACTCATGCGGAAGCGGCTTTAGATTCTCAGTGCTGTGCTTTAACCCGCTGCGCCACCAGGGAGGGCCTATATTTCATTTTTTTAACTCCTCAAAGTATTCATGACTTTTTGGATCTTTTCAGATGTTTGAAAGTTCAACAAGTTCACATTTACATTTATTTTCTACAGATTTTTTTAAAAATTTAAATGTGTAATAGTAAGTTTTCTTAGGCAAACATAATTGTCTTACAGATTAAATTATAAAATTATAGGAAAGTGAAGCCACACCTAGATATTTTAACTGTAATTTAACTATGAAGAAGAAAATGTAAGCCTCAAGAAAATATTGTGAAAGTATTTAGAATTTCATATTCCCACTTAACTTTGGGTAGGGGTAAATAAAGTCATTTTCAACTTTTTCTTAATCCCCAAACATGCTAGGGATAACAACTGAGGTAGAGGCAGGCAGGGGTGGACCTTTGTGTGTGTTTATCAGAATATAACTACATGTGTCAAATGTGAATTTTGATGCCCTCTGTGCGCTCCTCCCATCAGCCCCACAAGGAACACCATGCCCTACTCTGGAATTTGTCTAACTACTGATGCAACCAAATCTGTATTTGCTACCTTAGCCATTGATTTTAATGCATCATATACTACTTTTCAAAAGTCAGAAATACATGGGCCTCTTTACACTGAATTTTGCTTAAAATAGGGTGAAAAACCATTGTGTTTCTTGCTCAAAAAAGTATTCTTATTTTCAATTCTCTCATTCACCACCTAGTCACAAATTATAATTAACTACCTACAACTCAGTTCTTAATATCTTCTTAAATTTCAAATTTTCAGTTGTGATTAACTCATTACAGTGTCAAATTTGAGCAGGTGCTTAATATGATGATCATGCTGTTGTATATATTTCTGTCAAATAAATCAGCAGATTTTATCCTCACCCTACTCCATATTGAGATGGATTACAAAGACTTTCAAGTATAAAACTAAGAGTGACAGTTTTCTGGGTGATGTGCTTGATTTTCCAGAGAAACAACACTTTTCACTGCACAACAGGTTGGGTAACTCTTTCTAACCCATATATTGATAGAAAATACATAGTGTTTTGTCCCAACTTCTGTGACTGGCCGCAGAAAGGAAGGCGGGAGGCAGAAAGGCTGAGCAAGCAGAGTTAGTTGCTCCCGGACAGCAGCTGAGACAGAGCTCCCTAGGGTGGGGTCCACAGATACTGCCAACTCAATAAGGGGGAAGGGTCTTTTATATAGATTCTAGTTTCACATTCCAAAGGGTGACTCATGGCTGTGTCCCCTGGTGCTAGGCCCAGTTCCTCCCACCTGTATCTCCCAGATGCTAGGCCCAGTTGATTATCAGTTTGTTCTCCCCTTTAGCTAGTCCCATATCAAGCTTGGATGCAAGGCTCAATTCTTTCCTTGTCAGTAAATCTTTGGTTCCCAACATACAGAAAATCATTTCTTCATAGGAAAGTATGCTTTTGACCTTTTCAGGTAGTAGATAAAACCAATATGTATATATTTTAAATGACTATTCTGTATTTTGTTATTTTATTATGAAACAAATTGTGATGGCAATAAACATTGTAATTTAAGAGTGTAAGTGATTCTAATGTTTGAGGTAGTATTCCCAGTGCTATGTATCCTGAACCTATCTGGGAGTGGCTGTGGGAGCTTATGTGCAAGAAGGAAGAAGACATGTACATAAAAGGATGGATGTGTATAAGAGCATAAAAAGGAGAAATACAGTTTAGATGCATATACAAGAGTTGTGGATCAGGCTTACTTGAAATTTAGGTGTAATTAATTTGAACATTTGACTCTCCCTGTAATTTTCCTCTGTCCTTGTTTTTTAGTGGTTAGATGGAGAGACTCCCCAGAAAGTGTCTTCAACAGAAGTAGATTATCTCTCTAAAATGAATGAATTAAGGATTTTGCCCCCCCCCCCTCATGGCACAGCAGGTGGAAGTAAGAAGCTAAGCCTTAGCTAAGAAGCTAAGGCTACTTCCTCATGAGTTCGATCCCCAACTAAGCCTGACCCGGAGGTGACTACATGGCATGGCAGACCTCTCCTGGCCTGCGCATTGCTCCCCACAGCAGTGTACCCAGTCAATCTGCCTGTTCTGCTCCCCACTCTGTTTCTGGTGAAGCACAAATAAATAAATCTTTTTTTTTTTTTTTAAAGAATGAATTAAGGATTTTAAAATCAGGATATCAGAAGGAAATCATCACTAAAAACTGACAAATTTCAGTACCCTTCTCAAGGTGCTATCCAATTAAGTTAAAAAAAAAAAAGACTATATTAGCTCCCATCCAACATCTGTTATTTCCTATTTTCTTTCTTCAAGGGAATGTTTCATGAATATATGAGAAAAGTCAGTGATCAACAGTATTATAGCAAGTACAATAGTGGAACATTTACCCTTGCGCTTACATCTCATGTTGAAATTTCATTTTTAATGAGGGTTTTTCTGGTACAGGGAATTTGAACCTTCTTTTTTTTCTTAAAAAAGAATTGTGTGGGTGAAAACATTCCTTAGAAGGTCAGAAGACATCCTATTAATTAGGAAAACTAAGTAGTTGATGTATTATTTGTTTAGCCAAAAAATGATAGCTATTTCGGCACTACTGTGGTAGTCACTAAGAACTAGGGATGGCAGGTTAAAAGCAGCATTTCAGAAATTAAGTTAAACTATTCACAATCTGACCCTTTTGAATGTTCAAAGAAGCAGCATGTAAAAGCATGAGTTAGAGGAGGAATTGGTAAAATGCAATGGGAATTCAGTCTCTAGGGAAGTGTTAACTCCTCCTTCTCCCTCCTCTCTCCATCAGAATAGAGATTTCTGTAAAACAATCTCATCCTGCCTTTGGATTGAATGTTTAACAGTTTGGAAAAAAAAAAAAGTTGCATGTTTTCCCTTGTGACAACAAGTCCATGACACAAAGACTCAAGGACTTCTTCCCCCCCCACCCCAAATGAATTGCAATGATAATTGTTAAATCAGTGCAGTTGACTAGAAATTGGCTAAATAGTCATATTATTTGTGCTTGTAGATTTTTAATAAAAACTGAAACAAAGACTATTGGAAATTACAGGTTAAGTTCTTTAGTGATAAGGTGAGGTAGGAGCTTCCCTTTTCTTGACAATTTGATCTGTTGGTCAGATAGGTAAGTTTTATTAGGTTATGAGCTTGAATGGGGGGTGGAAGAAAACAATGAAAATAGAGATGCATAAAATTTTGTTTATGGGTTGATCCAAGTTGCCGAGAATGCTAAACTCCAACTATAGAAACATGATTTATCACTTCTCCAGTTTCTCTTTCTTTCAACCTCTTAAATTCATCACATTTTTCAATATTTCAAGATGTTTTAAATATCAGACTGTCCCTTTTCTATCTATTTAATGAGCTTTCTGTCACTACAACTTCATTAGATTATGTGATATGTGAATGAAGTTATTCTGAATATCAATATATTGAAAAACAATAAAAATCTGAAAATACCTGCTTTTTCCCTCTTACATGAGAATGTCTCCACCTCAACTGAAATGGAACAAGAAAGTTTTCAAGTGAGACAAAAATCCCATTGTTAATACTGATCAGTACAGGCTAGTAGGCAGTGAGGAGGAAAAAATGAGGTGTCTGTGGAATACAAATGAAATGAGCAGGTTGGCTGTTGAGTGTGTCAGGATAAGAAGTTATTACTTATCTGTTTTGGTGAAGCTATTTCACCCATCTTCTCACTAAATAAACAAATAAGCAGATCTACACTAAGTAAACAAAGAGAAGAAACTAGGCAAAATGTAAAAGAATTACTTTACATCTGACTCAGACGATGCAGATGTATATAGTTCCCCTTTGTTATTCTCTGAAAAGAATGTTACACCTCAAATGTAAATTTGTGAAAATCTCTAAGTTCTCACAAGCAGCCTTTTTCCTTTCTAAAAATGTATTTAAAGAGTTTAAAACTGTTAAGATAGGGAACAAAAATGCTGAAACCTAAAATTAAAACTCCTTAAAGGGGGTGACTCAACATCTCAGTGCATTCTGCTTTTCAAGGGTATTCTTTCCAAACAGCAAGATATATAGAGAGAAAATATTTCAATTTTTTTTTTAAATTTTATATAGTCTCAAATGTTAAATATCATCTGGTTATGTCTTCCCCACCCCCATTTTTTCTTTTGTGGCATGGGGGGTGGGGTAAGAATTATAAGCCAGGTTTCATGTCACTGACTCAGCTACAGGGGCAGCTGTCACCTTATGGAATAGATTAGGAAATACCTTGTTAGACAGTTACAGTATTTTCTATTATTAACAAATAATACGTGAAGAAAAAAATTGTCTTTCCCATTTTTGCTCAGGACATAACCATAGAATTAATCTCTTTGAAAATTAATCACCAGAAATTCATTATCTCATGCCTGCTGTATTGTTGACCAGAGAAGGAACATTCGATATATTCTGCCTGTATTTTCTTAAATTACAAACTTAAATTGAAAGTGGGTTGAATTCAGAGCTTTCCTGACAATAACTATTACTGTGTTTGCTTGTTTTTTTAAATAAAAGTTAGTACATGGCTTTGGTAATAAAACACACCTCAACGAACCAAAAATCCGACAAAAAATTAGAATAACCCTTGACTGGATAAAAATAATGTCCATTAGCTCAGACTGGATTCCCATACAGGCTTAAACTCTTATATCAAGGAAAGCTTTAGCAACTATGTAACAGTGTGCCAATTATACATAAGGAAAAAAAAAACTAGTCAATTTATGAGCTAAATATCACAAGTAATGTGTATTTTTCATTTTGTAAGTCTATAGAAAGGACATATGAATTTTTTTTAAAGACTTGAAGGGCTTGATGGTTTTATTTTGACATATTATAAAATCACTGCTGATTTAATGATGCTGAAAAACTTAAGTTTAACACAGATCAAAATAAAACATTTAGAGAAAAAGAAAACTAAATTTGAATGAAGCAAACTAAGCATGATTGTCTATTCTGTGGGCCAGCATGCATGCGTGTGTGGGTGCTTGCCACTGTAGGCAATCCAGCACATTTAATTTGGTTCCAGAGTGTCAACTTTAAATATACTTTCTTTAAAATCACATACAATCACCACTGGAAACATTTTACTTATCATATTTCTTGTTCTTTTATATTTATACATTAATTCAAAAATTTTTGAGAATTGCTAAGGTATCAAACACTGTGATTTAGAAAATAAATTGTTACATTTTGAAAATAATAATACTCATTCCCAATAACCAATTTGTCTGGTCTTTTTTCTTTTTTTTTTTTTTTTGCAACCAAGTGTATATAAAAAAGACTTACTTTTTTGTAGTTATTTTACTTATTTAAAAAAAAAAATTTCTACCACTACCTTCTTTTAATAGAATCTGTTGCCATTACTTCTAGTATAATGGGTGAGACATGAGAAAGTGATAGATGAGTTTTTGCAGTTTTGTTGAGTTAATCAATGTTGTAGCTGCTTATAGTAAAGTTATGTCAGGATTTTATTTTAGGACAGGATTTTTTTTAAGTATCCATTTTTTCATAGTATTCTATGATGCTTTTCCATTAAGCTTCTATGGTACCATGCACTTATATCTATTATCATTCTTATTCCTTTATATTATAGTGAATTCCTAAATAGACTCTAATCTTAAAGAGAACAGAAACATTTTTTTTTGGCTTTGATCCTTTTTTTAATTAATTAATTATTTATTTAATTATTACAAAAGTTTATTTTTACATCATTTTGCATATTTTTCTTTTTTTTCCATCTCGATTGTAATCCCCGTGGGTTTCCAGAAACATTTTTTATCACTACTTTATTTTCAGTGTAATTTTCATCACAGAGTAAGGTGTAATTATTAATTAATGGATTTGTTAATTAATTCAAGAGCCAGGGGAAATATATGCTATTTAAATTTTGCGTTCCAGATATCTCACAATTTTAATAAGCAGTTTGGCAAAACTTATTTCCCTTCAGATATAATCACACAGTTTTTCACGTGTTTACATTCAGAATATATTGGAATGCAGACAGTGAACTATAAATAGTTCTAATTTGTTCAAATATTCACATTATAGTCTATAAAGTAGGTATGAACATTTCTTTGAGGAATGGAATCTTTCACTTTACTTTTTAAATATTATTATGTATTTATTTTCATATTAAAAACTTCTTTAAATTTCCAAATGCCTACAAATTGTTAATTATGTTGCCTATATAAATGTTAATCACAATGAACATTCTACAGTGCTTTCAAAGACATGATGTTTACAAAGATAAACACTAATTAAAAAAATTAAAAACGGGTTAAAAATGCAAGAAAGTGGCCCTCCCTGGTGGCGCAGCGGGTTAAAGCACTGCACTGAGAAGCCTAAGCCACTTCCGCATGGGTTCGATCCCCACCTGCCCCGGAGGTGACCACATGGCATGGCAGACCTCTCCTGACCCGCCCGCTGCTCCCCTAAGTAGTGTACTTGGTAGATCTGCCTGTTCTGCTCTCTACTCATCTCTGGTGAAGTCTCTCACCCTCCGCATCTCTGGCCTGTACCCCAGTTCTGTATAAATAAATAAAATCTTTTAAAAAAAATGCAAGAAAGTCACTACAATTTGAAGATATATGAATTAAATGAGATAGTACATGAGCTTTAAATTACATCCTCATAATTAGCAGCAATATAGTTAAAACTAGTTTCTTTGAATAGAAATGTAGTTTATCACTACCTTTGTCTTTCCACATTCGGTGAGGATCAAATCAGTTATCATTTTGATTCTGCCCAATAGAAGAACATCTATGGACCCTATGTTTCTAGGGATTGTTTCTACACACACACATACCATGGTGTTGGGCTATGTAATAAAAAACATGGCCAAGTCTCTTGGAGTCAGAATTGAGTTTAGGGGATGAGGGCATTACATAGACAACACTGAGGAAAAAAACAGTTTATCAAAATGCTTTCTTGAGATAGGAAAAAACCCGTGGAACTGAGCACAGTGTTTTGGAGTCATTTGTCAATGATAGAGCATCAACTGGAAAAAGAAAAATTTGTTAAACAAATGATGGTGGGAAAACTGCACATCCACATGCAAAGGAATAAAACTATCTCATATCATATACAAAATGAATTCATAGTGCATCAAGTTAGTATAGAGAAAAAGAAAACCACAAACACAGTCGTAGGAAAGTAGACTAGTCTAGCCTCTATGGAAAATAGTGTGGAGGTTTTCAAAACATTAAAAATATATATCTACCACATATCTAGCAACTCTTCTAGATATACACCAAAGGAGTGTAAAGTACACTAATTCAAAGGGATATACCCACTCCTACATTAATTTAGTTCTGTTTACACTAGCCAAGTTATGAATCCTATCTAAGTGCCCTATGTTGGATGAGTAAATTAAAAAAATATATATGGTATGCATACACACTGAAATACTACTAAACTATGTAAAAACAATGAAATCTTGCCACTTGCAGCAATATGGAGAAAACTGACCAGTATTTAGCAGAGAAAGTCAGAAGGAGAAAGGCAAACACCAGATCATTTCACTCAGAAGTAAAATATAGAGAAACAAAAAAGAAGAACAAACAGAAACAAACAAAACCAACTTTAGACCTGAGGCTTCCAGCATCAGATGGTGGGGGTGGGGGCAAGTGGGAGAGGCCCAAGGGGTTATCCTGAGGAACTGTCTGTGCTTTGTTGGTGTGAAAATACACCTGCAAATGCATGCATCTATGCCATTAAAATTTGTGCAGTGTTATACTCCAGTGTAACCTCAACGGGCACATTTTTTTTCCTTTTTTTTAAAGCTCTTTCCCTATGGAGATACCATTAGATTACAGGTGTGTCTGTGTGGTGGGGGTGCAGCTGACAGACTATTTGCCAGAAGTCTGTCATTTTAAGCTTCTCAATCATATGAAGAACAAAGTCACAAATACCTCAAATTTACATGTGAGGTTTAGCAGCTTTGACCATGAAGAATGAGATATCTAAATTAAAGTAGGAAGAATAAAGATGGCAATAGGAAGGAGAGAAATCATGCCATGGATAGGCAAACACAAAGTTGTCTTCACTAATCTGTCATGTAACTGTAGGCAGTTTCGAATTAAATGAGAGCAACATTTCACCTCTGAACAAATAGCTGGTGACTCATTTTGGCCAGATGTGGATTTGAGATCCTCTACCTTTCACACCTTGTAGAGAATAGAATGAATTGTATCTTATTTGGCAAATTAAGTCTTAAAGTAGTTGAGGACCAATTACTGCCATTAAATCTTCCCCGTGCAAGTGCTTTTAATAGCCTAAATTGCAAACTTCATGAGTTGGTGAGTATTTATGGTTCAGAGAAAATTATTTTCCCAGATAGCTGTCACACTTAACTTTATGAAGCAGAGAAGTTCAGGTCAACAGGTGAAACACCTGTACAATTATTATGGGAATATCTCCTACTACTATTTATACTTTAAGTTATTGTGTTTTAGCAGCATTCTTTACTGTTTTAACTGTTCAGCGAGTTTTGTTTCATACTATTTTCAGAACACTGGGGATCCTTGATTGCCTATTAAATCCATTAATTTGACATTCGAATGGAAAATTTTACTAAAATAGTCACAGCAGGAACATTTCCTTTATGCCTTTTATTATCATTGCTAAAGCACAGTGACCAAAAAACCCCACACAACAATGAGTAATATTAGACAACTTTCAGCCCTCCCTGGTGGCACAGTGGACTAAAGCTCAGCACTGTAAACAAGTCGCAGTGGCTTCAGTGTGAGTTCAATCCCTGGCAATGGGGTGATCCACATGGCGCGGCAGACCTCTCCTGACACGCTTGCTGTTCCCCTCAGCAGTGTACTTTGTCAGTACACAGCCTGTTCTGCTCCCCACTGTCTCTGGTGAGTCCTCTCACCACCACTTCACCTCTGACTGTACCCGAGTTCTGTATGCATACATAAATACATCTTTTAAAAATATATTGCACAACTGTCTTTGAATACTTTCTCAAATCAGTAAAAAAAAATACAATTTAGACTCACAGAACAAACGGTTGTGGATATATTCATTTAACCATATATATATATATATATATGATTTCTATCTTTATTTTTCATACAAGTTGTCAGAGTTTTAAACACTGCAAAATATTACAATTCAATTGCCACAATCTGAGTATAAGTAGAATTTCAATTTCTGCACAAGTATTGACAGATGGCAAAACTTTGTAAATTTATTGGCCATAAAGGTGCTTGATACGATAAGCAGATATTAAAGAAAAAATTCTTGTTTATAAACTTATCCAGAATTTTAAAAGTCCCTCGTGTTGTACGCTCTCAAAAATCTACAGTTCAAATGTATTTAGCAGCATTTTCAAATGTGAATTCAATAAATGTGGAAAGTCACTTAGTCTCCCACTAAATTGAATCTATCAGAGGGTGGTTCAAATGTCACTAATTGTTTTATAGGAATAATCACGGTGTAGCTTTAAACAAAACTTAAGCTTTCGTCTACTTTAAGATTGGAGTGCCAGGATGAAAATAAAGACCCTTCTGCTGAAATAGAGACGATTGAGTTACATTTAACAAGATGCAGGATGTGGCACTGAGCTGTGTGACAGAGAGAGCCCTGTGCCACCCTGCCGGCTAGGTCATGTTTCCTTTGCTTCTTACAACTTCAGAAAAATTTCATGAAAATGACATGATTGACACTACGGCTTTCTTCCCAGTCAGGTTGATGTAAATGTTATTGTTTTCACATTGCATTTTTAAATTAAAAGAGGAAAGAAAGAGAAGTGAACCTGTAACTTTAATTCTGTAAATTAAAATAAAAATTATTGTACAAGTTAAGATGAATTTTTATTTGCTCTTGTGGTTTTTTTCCAGATCACAATTACTTGTTTAGTTTTTTTTTAATGTTTGTTTTGAAAGGATTTTGTGCTATTTCCCACAATCCTTTCTTTCAACTGTAAAATTGAGTGAGTGGATACAGTGATTAAAAGAGAGAAAACATTACCTTTTATTATCTTTTTTTCTGTGCAGATTCTGGTATACATGGCATTATAGTGAGTTTCTCTAATTTGGCTATTCCCTTCTTCATATTCAATTCCCTACAAAGTTTTGCAAAATCATTTATCCTAAATTGAGTCATCCAACACATGCATTATGCATTAGGAACTAAATCTATACATATGTATTGTGTTTGGGGCATGTTTATATGTATTCATACGTTGGTGAAGTGCACATATCATGAATTCATTTGTCTTTAGTGCTGCCTTAATTGCAGGGCTACTTCAGTGGTGAGGTTCACAAGGACTGTTTCCTGTGAAGGTCCTTTAAGAAAACAGGTCCTCAATAAATGTAAGTGAATGACTTCCTGGCTATTATCATGGTTCCTGGGAGATGCAGGATGGGTTTCTAAACAAGAGACAAAGCTGCTGTCAAAACTGTTACATTCAGGGGGATAGCAAAGACAGGAGTTGATAGAAATATGAAGGTTTTTGAAAAAACTGTCCATTCAATCAAAAACTGATTCAAAAAAGTTCCTGTATTCCTGAGCCCATTAAAATTTGCTTGGAAAAAAAATATCACAGCATTCAAAATTTTGCAATGACCACATGCTTATTTAAAAAAAAAAGATTAAATTATACTAAGTTTTGAAAACTTTATCTGACAAAAATACTGTGTACTAATTTGGGATATACGAAGAGTATTTTGTAGAGTGATGAAATAAATATCCTTAAGTAATAGAATTTCATTAGGTATAAGCTTGACATGAGTGGCTTTCATGTTGCCCAATTCTCTGACCCATAATCTAAATATCAGGTGCTATAAAATTTAAGTTTTCTTCCTGTGTAAATAGGTGTGGGGAAAATATATCACCCTTTTCCCAGGAGACTAGTAGGGCTGTTAGTGGTGGAAGTACATTTTTCTTCAATTACTCCTCACGAAAGAAATAAGCACTGACTAGGGTATAACTGTATTTGTAATGAATGTCTAAAAACAGTGAGACAGGGAGCTCACAGTTAAGTGATTATAAAACACGGCACTTTTTTGTATCTTGTATATGTATACATACACAAACATATACCTACGTACATCTGCACATACACTTCTGTAGATCTACTTCTATGTGCATATACCCATGTATGTACACAGATTAAATGTAATTTTGCAAACATTTATTAAATTTTTGTGCCAACCACTGTGCTAAAATTGTAAGATTTCAAAGAAAACAAACTTTATCACCATCTAGAATTGTAGCTGAATTGGATAGATGATGTCAGACTAATCTTTTGCAAGTACACAGCAACATTCTCATAGATGCTGTTTAATTACAAATTTTAAAACTTAGACAAAAGATAATTATTCTGATTTTTTAAAAGTATATTGTTATTTTCCAGTGACATAAACCCATGTGATTTCAGGCCTCTTAACTGGGACAGTAGGCTTTAACTCATTTCCTTATGCTAAAGAATTACTCTCAGATTTCAGTCTTGGAAAAAAGTGATAAAGAAATCAGACTCTTAGGATATAGAAAACTGCAGGTTTCTGATTACCACGTTGTAAATGGGTTTAAAGGTAAGTACTATCACCTGAGTCTCATTATAAGAAATGGATACTGTGTATGTTTAATGCTCTAGAAATAATATTCAACATCTAAATAGTATGTTGTTTTATTACGAATGGCCTCCTATTGGCCTATACACCTTGATTCAATTTTGCATATCAAGAAAATTCTTTTCTTTGTGGCTAACCTTTGCATTTTAATGTATTTTTCTTCCAAGTGTTTAATTTCATGTTTACTGGATGTAAAATGCCACTTTTCAGACCACTTTTATTACATATACCTGGAAATGATTTGGGATGAAATTGCAAAGTGGAGATGAAAATTATGTAACCATTTTTGTTACTTTCGCTAAGTTTACATGAGTTTTTGACATTCTTCCGTGGTTCAAATAGGAATGACAAAATAAGAAGATTCCATTACTGAACCACTATATGTAGTTATGTAATGGAGTGTGTGTAGTGTGCATGTATGTGTGTGTGTGTGTAAGAGAGAGAGAGAGAGAGAGAGAGAGAGAGAGAAAGAGAGGAAGAGAGAGAGGGAGAGGGAGAGAGAGGAAAGTATGTGCATAGGGTATAAACTCAGGTGACCCAAATACATAGATTATAGTTTTAAATAACAAGTAAGGATCAGTACAGTATGATGAGAGAAACCCAACCTCCATTCTATTTCCAGCCTGGGCAATAACCAGTAATGTTACTAGATAATTAATTTATTATACTTTCAATATCTTTCACTATTGATGAGTTCTTTGAACATGATTTACTCTACTTTTTGTTTCTTCCAGCACTAAAAATGTTATTTTCTTAAATGTAGTTCTAAATCATAATATGAAATTTATCACTTAAAATATTAACAATACTTAATTATTTTAATTAGGAGTAAGAAATTGATAATTCATATTGCTTCATGTAAAGTGGTTTCTGATGGGAAGTAATTATTTTAAATGATATTGTATTCTGCCATTAAAGTTTTCAAAAAACTACACATATTCCAATACCAAGTTATTAATTTATTAAACAAAGCATTTATAGCATACCTCCTATATTAGTCTCTGTAGTAGGACTTTGGGACAAAAATCAATTACATATTTCTGATATTACATGCTTTTTGGCATGACACAGAATTTGGAAAGCATTTACTATTTCTTCTATTTGGGAAGAATAGATACCTTTCTTCTTTAGAGAAGATTAATAGAGACAACAAGGCATGTTTCAATTTAATTCTTATTTAGTTATACTGAGATATGCATTTGATGGAAAGGAAAACAATAATATTGATGATTATTTGAATGCAACTATTTCAATGAACATTTATCAATCATTTCCAGATGCCGAATTGGTTGTTATGCAGGGAAATTGAACAAGATGTGAGTCCTGTCCTGAGAAGGGTGAGGAACATGGCCCTCAATCTAGTGAGGGAAAGAGTTACATGAAAAGAAAATATAAACACAGCATGATAATTGCTCAGCTACTGCATATGATAGGCATTTGACCCAGGGGATTTTACAGGAGGCTTCCTGTGGGAGATGGAGCCTGATCTGGTTCTCAAATGATGAGTACGAGCAGGTGAAGAAAGATGAGGAGGTTGGGCCAACGTTTCAACAAAAGTACAGTCACAAAATAGGAGAGCATGTTTAACTGCAGGAAATTGGAGCAATTTTGCTACTAACAGGCTAAAAAATGTAAAGAGAAGAAGGGACAGGGGTTAAATCAAAAACTGTCTATATGATCATGGCGGTAATTCCTATGCAAGTGATGAAAAGATTCAGGAAACTCTTAAAAGAGAGAAGTCTGTAGAAATACTTTTTCTTAGATAAATGAGTCTGGTTGCATGGTTAAGTGAAATCATTAGTAATGACCATGAAGATAGGGAAGCCAAGAAGTTTTCCATTACAACAGTCTAGACCATAGTTGGAAAGGCATCCAGTCATGGTCATAGATAACAAACAGGAGAAGACATATTAAGGAAATGGGAAGGAGCATGAATGCTTGTCTCGATGAAAGTTTTGATAAAATGAAGTATGGAGAAAGAGTTTTTACATTTCCCAGGCTCCTATTACAATACTGTAAATACTGTACTATCAATAAAACATTAATTTACAATATTTACCAAGATTGTTATGAGACAGAGACAGTTAGTCATTAACTGATACTAGCAAGAAAAGAAGAGCAGATAACACCAAGGAAAGAAAAAGAAGCTTAATTGTGAACTTTTTTATCTTCAGAAGATTGCTAAGTCCATATATATTTTTAAATATTTTATTTATTTATGCATACAGAACTGGGGTACAAGCAAGAGGTGCAGGGATGGTGAGAGAATTCATCAGAGACAGATTGGGGAACAAAACAGGCTGCCTGATGAAGTACACTGCTGAGGGGAGCAGCAGGCAGGTCAGGAGAGGTCTGCCGCGCCATGTGGGTCACCTCCTGGGCGGGGATGCTGAAGTGGCTTTAGCTTCTTAGTGCTGTGGTATAACTCACCGCTGTGCAACACAGTGAGGGTCCACTAAGTCCATATTTTAAGTAGGCTTATGCAGTATGGTATATTAGTTTAAAGCTCAAATATCAGAGACAAAGATTGGGACATATGTAGAACTTCAGATCACTTGGTGAGAAAAAGTAGGTAGAGGATCATACTCTGGATGGCTATTAGGAACATGCAAAGAAACAGAAGCCCCAAAAGGAGAATAATAAGGGAACGGGAGGGAAAGCATTATCATGGACACCTAGGACATTTAAGGTCAGCCAAGTGTGGGAGAGGTCTTTGGAAGCTGGGAAATACAACTTCTATTTGATGTGATTGGATCGAAATTATCACTACCCTTTGCAAGTACAGTTAGTGGTGGGAACAGAAGTCAAACTGCAGTGGATTTTGGGAAAACTACAAGAAACATAAGTATCAAAAAAAATTAGCTGATTCTGGCTAATGAGTTTCTCTCATTCTTAAATGACATTTTAAAACTCTACTTTAGAATCCTAGAATTTTGGTTTCACAATGAAAATGGAAACATCAACTCTGAAAATAGAAGGTACTTAGAACATATAACAGCTTTCATTTATCATTACCACATTGAGAAAATTAATTCTCTTTTCTTCCATATGATTTGATTTAATTTATTTCTCCATTTTCCCCAAGTGTTTCTGCAGTTTCCACATAGAAATTGATTCACTGATCACAACGTAATATTACACCACTAGCTTCTATCATAGTTTGGTTTAACAAATGATCATAGACTCTTCCAGTGTCTGCAAAACTGCTATTCATTATACTAGTCAACATCTCAAATGATCCACATGATACATTCCTCCCAGAATTTAGTGCTAGAAAAAGATTTGATACACTCCTTTATATCAATCTATGGAAATGGATTTCCTTGTGATCTTGACTAATGGTAAAATTAAAATGATATTTAATGCTCACATGTGGAAATGACTCTTTTTTAGTTTCTTACTTAAAGGGTACAGCCTCCCCACCAACACACACACAAGCTTATGTATGCATTGTTAAGGAAAAACTAATAATTTTGTAGTATTACTCTAATTAAAAATGAACTTTCAGTCCCTTCCTTTTCCATATGCTTAATTTCAATGAGAAATACAAAAGAATTTAATACTGACTTGAAAGGCATTAGCTGTTAATTTATTACATTTAACTTTATTTTAAATTATATAATCCTGAGTCTAGTACCAATTAATAGAAATGTAAGTGGTGATTTTCTTAGAAGACATTCAGCTGCACTTAGAATCACTTGAGATTATTACCTAATTCAAATTGATTTTATGACATTTTTTTTTCCATTTTATGACATTTTTTTGTATGTGCTGACCTTATTCCTCATTTTCTCTAAGTGGAATTTCCTGAGAACATTGTCAAAAATGGCAGGTGCAAAAAAAGGACTAAAAGTTTTATCTGAAACTATGGAGAAATAAAAATTATCTTCAAAGGTATAGGAAGTTCACAATTGAATCTAACTATGAGAACTGCAGGGAATTTGATTTGAGAACTAGCAAAAGCTCTTTTTTTGCTATAAGAAATCCAAAGATATTCTTACTAAATAAATAAATCTTTACCCATTTTCCATGACCTGTCTCATATGTTACCTTGTCTTAACTCTTTCCTAAAACTATAGGCAATTATCTGTGCTCCCTTCTGGATTTAACATTTTTTTGTTCTTAGCTACTACATTGGAATCTGAAAATATAGGATCAAGATTTGCGATTTGCATAAAGATCAATTTCTTTCCTCTCTCACATGGTGAACCTATATTTTCTTTGCTTTATAACCTAACCATAAGCATACACAAGCCACTTGATAATGGCATTTTTTTTAAGATTTATTTTTATTTATTCTTACAGAACTGGGGTATAGGCCAGAGATGTGGTGGGTGAGAGGATTCACCAGAGATAGAATAGGGAGCAGAATAGGCAGATCTACTGAAATACACTGCTGAGGGGAGCAGTGGGTGGGTCAGGAGAGGTCTGCTGTTGCATATGGGTCACCTCCACGGCTGGGAATTGAACTTGTGCTGCAGTGGCTTCAGAGAGCTTCATAATGTGGTGCTATCATTGTACCACCAGGGAGAGCCCAATAATGACTTTTTTTTTTTTAAACAAGCCTGTCCTGTGTGTATGGATGAATGGATAATGGAACAAGGTAAACATTGGGTGGAAGTGCAGGATAATGAGGTATATTCTGGAATTTAACTATTTGATTATATAGTTGGTGATAATCTTATACCACTGGCTTCAACTGGTAAAAATGAGAGTTCTTTCTTGCCAAAAAGTTCAAAAAATAAAAATGTCTTCTATGAAACCAACATAAAATCAGCATTTAGTCAATGATTAAATCAACATAGCAGTCTGGGGTAGTGATGCAAAATTAAAAATCACATAATTCCCAGAACAAAAAAAAACTTGAACTGAATCTGCCTGAATGTATTAATATAGTGAATATATAAAACTTTGCAAATCATAGGCATAGAAGGTAGCACAGACATGGAGGGACTAAGAGAAAAGATCTGGGACAATACTCTAATCTTTTCTGGACTTCCCTTTTCTGGAAAGTAGAGATTGCCCCAACACGATCATTACAATAGGTACATCAGGGCCCTCCCTGGTGGTGCAGTGGGTTAAAGTACAACACTAGGAAGCTAAAGCCACTTCTGCAAGAGTTTGATCCCCGCCTACCCTGAAAGTGATCCACAAGGCACAGCAGGCAGACCTCTCCTGACCTGCCCCCTGCTTCCCTCAGCAGTGTACTTCGATGATTCACCTGTTCTGCTCCCCACTCTGTGTCTGGTGAATCCTCTCACCGCCCTACACCTCTGGCCTATACCCCAGTTCTGTATACACAAATAAATGAATCTTAAACAAAAAAAAAGAGGTACATCAAGCTGTGCTCTCAACTTAATGCCATAAAACATCCTAGCATGTATACTACCTTTCCTTTTCCAGCCACTGTGGGTATACCTCAATGTAGAGAATATGACTGTTCATGAAATTATGAAAATTATGGGTTTAGTGATATTTAAAAAGTTTCTTATTATAGCTTAATAATAAATATTCTAATTTATTTCATAGTAATAACACAAATCTATTTTCCATTGTCTACACTAAGCTAGACATGGAACTAGACACTCTTTTGTATGATCATTTAATCCTCAAAATGGTCTCCTGCAAGATATGAATGATTCCCGCCCCCACCGCCCCCATTTTATAGATAAAGAAACTGAGCCCTGGGAAAATTAAGTAATTTGATGTCTGCCAACATAGTTCACATGGCAGTTTTAAAAATATACTCTATATTGTTGCGACTCAGTTGGACTTCTATATAGTACATCTCGTCAGATACTCTGATAGCACTTATACAAAGGATTTGTGTTTTTAAAAACAACTCAATTATATACTGTGTAACTGAACAAAAACATGTTCACTATTCTTACAAATATATTTATTAAAATAATAGAAACTTACACTCACAAAACTAGATTAATAATGAGAGAATATTTGATTCCAACATTCTGTATATGGGGAATAGCTAAACTTATGGAATATTTTCTGGACCCCTGAGTAAAGTTTCCTTGAGAATTATCCCTCAGCCCTGTATTCTGGGACATTCATAACCAAAACCCAAGGGCCACTGTCCTCTCTGCCTGACATGTTTGTTCCCCAGGCTGTGGCCTCACTCATCCCCTCAGCTTCTTCATGGAGACACTCAAGTTACACTCCCTGCCCTCCCTGGTGGCACAGTGGGTTAAACACAGAACTAAGAAGTGAAAGAAACTTCAGCATGAGTTTGATTCCCGGCCCTGAGGTGACCCACATGGCAAAGCAGACTTCTCTTGACCCGCCTGTTGCTCCCCTCAGCAATGTACTTCGTCAATCGGCCTGTTCTGCTCCCCACTCTGTTTCTAGTGAATCCTCTCACCATCCCTGCATCTCTGGCCTGCACCCCAATTCTGACATGCATAAATAAATAAATCTTAAAAAAATAGTTACATTCACAGCCATGTTACATCTACCCTGAACACTACTCAAAACTTAACTATTATTGCTATTCTTGAAATCTGATGTGATAGTCTTCATTTTTATTGCCATCAACAATGTAAGCATAATTAGGTGACAATGCTGTTTTTCTTTTTTATCTTTTAGAAGGTATTCCTACACATAGTCTGTTTTCTTTAATATCTCAACACATGAAATAGTACCTGTAAAAATGTAGGCATTACTAAATATTGCATGAATGAACTCATAAGGTATCCAGAAGTTTAAATGTGGACATAGTTTACTAATCTGAATTATTTTTTCTAGGGTACATAGAAGACATGGAACCTTTTTTAATAGGGCTATCAGTAAAATAAATGTATCATTTTACTTTAAACATACAGATAAGTGACTATACACTAACATTTACTTAACAATTCTTATTCTACTGATTTCTATGTTCTTTTATTTCACATTCAAGCTATAATTAAGTATTTTATTGCATTAATACTAAAATGTAATGATTTTTTTATTTGGTTCAGTAATTCATTGTTTACAACACTGAATATGACTTAGAGCTATATAACTGCCTATATTTTAAATTTTCTTGGTAGTGAAAGATAACCTATTTTTCCTTTTTTCTTATAAGATATAAAAGCAGTTGGAAAAGTAGCTATTTGTATTAAGGTATTAAGTATTCAGGATAAATATATTTTACAGTACCTTTTCAAATCCTGTTCCCTTCCCAGATTTAAGGCCTAATGACATTTTGTAATGATTAAAACAGCACAACTGAAGACTAAGCTCAAGTTATGCAACTGAGGATATGCAAGAAATTGTGTAACAGGCATTGCCCCTGAGTCAAGTTAGGCAGAATGACAAATGGATGATGATATACGTAATGACACTGCAGTCTTTGGCTCTGCACAGAGGCCTATAAATATTTTGCACATACTTGGAATACATGGATGTCCAGTTGACAGACTCTCCAAGAAAATTCTAAAATTAGATACTAGGTCCAAATCGGTATCAGGAATTTAATAAAAATGGATGATGTCCTCTGAGACTTTTAGGTCATCACATGGAAAAGTCTTTATTGTATTTTATTTAGCACTCCCTTGCAAGTCACTTTTAGAAAACCAGACTACAAAGAACAGAATATTAAGTCAGGGATTCTCATTCCCCCCATATTGCAATCAGTTTGAATAGCAGCGGATATGCAATTCATGTTAATTGTGCCAAAACAGCAGCAGCATGAATGCTAAATTATTCACTATGTTCACAAACTGTCAAATGGGGCAAATAGCCAACTATTCAAAATAATTGCAAAAAGACTGGCACAGCTGTAATGTGTTTTCAGTGTGTATTATATAGCCTTCTGAAACCAATATTCAATGCCCTGAAAAGAATGCCTCTCTTTGATAGATTCAGATGAGAATTTAGATTTCATTCATAAGTATTTCCAACAAAAATTAATTCATTTGTACTATAATTTCCTCTTCTCTAATAATCAAAAAATACCCAAATATTTCCAGATTAGGAGGCATTAGCAATAAAAAGTGAATCTTCAAATACATGCTGATGATGTGTTGAAACATGCTTTGTCGCCTATCATTTAAAGGAAACAGTTATTAATTCTCTGTTGCAGGTCTTTCTATTTTATGGCAATGGACATCTTGTTTTACAGTAAAAAATTAAAGGTTTTTACTTTAATTTACTTGAATTATAAAAATTCACCTTCCAGTCTAAGTTTTGTTATAGTATTACTTGCTAGCTCTACTGTATGCTGCTATGTTTAAATGTTATCTATATGTTTATTTATATAACATATTTCAACATAAAAAAGGAAAGGGATATGAGACAGGAGGAGGGAGATGAGCAAAGGAGAGAGGGAAGGAGGATGATGTCTGTGAATTTATGGTTCAGAAGGAGAACGACAATGGTGTCAATTATATGTGGAATACAGAGAAACAAAACAAAGGGTTACAGTAAACCAACCCAACAGCAAACCCTAGGAATCTGACTATAAAATTTAAACTCCCAGAAGGACAGGCGAGGGGAAGAGTAGAGCGCAGAGGGCACCACTGGTCTACGGTGGAGGACTATGGGTGTCTTATGGGTGTCAGGTGGAGGCTGTGGTAGCACACACCTGAGAGCTGTCACTCTGTACTTCAGAATCATGGGCACCGTTTTAAACCAATGTTATCTCAAACAAAAGGAAAAGAAAAAGGGGAAAATTTTATGTTGAAAATACTTTATAGTTGAGGCAATACTTTAGATTTGTATATATTTTTAGATCCATCAAATTGAATACTGAAAACTCCAAATCTACTAATTATGTTGTGGCCTTAATGTAATCATTTAAGTTGATTTATACTATTCAGTTGGCTTTAATTAAATAATGGATATGAATTTAATTTAGTTTCTTAATTTAATATAATTTCTTATTCTTTTTTTTTTAAGATTTATTTATTTGTGCATACAGAACTGGGGTACAGGCCAGAGGCTCAGGGGCAGCGAGAGGCTTCACCAGAGACAGAGTGGGGAACAGAACAGGCAGACAGACGAAGTATACTGCTGAGGGGAGCAGCGGCCGGGTCAGGAGAGGTCTGCCACACCACGTGGTCACCTCCGGGGCAGGCGGGAATCGAACTCATGTGGCAGCGGCTTTAGATTCTCAGTGCTGTGCTTTAACCCGCTGCGCCACCAGGGAGGGCCCAATTTAATATAATTTCTTAAAAAGAAATAAGGCAAAAAAGAAAAATAAATAAGACTGGTGACATTCAGGGATTTAAGCAATATATACCAATATATTCATATGACTTTACTTTATTAAAACTTCTTTTATGTTTTCATAACTTAGGGGAACCAACCTAAGCAGTGAAGTAGTATTATAATTTATATTTAACCACCTTTTCATATTACTCTGTGATTTCTATCTTCAGTTATTTTATGTCATGCCTCCTGACCTAAGTTCTCAAAAGCACATTGGTGACATATTCAAAACTAGATATTTTGAATAGGATTCACTTACAAAGGAACTATTTATAAAAAAGGTTGACATGGAGGACCCATGAAACACTCAATATTCCACTCAAAGAGTTTGTCTCTACATAAATATATAACTTTGGGTTCTAGTAATATCTCCAGTTCTCTAAAAAAGGATGGTAAACCAGTAAAGATAATATTTGATGAAGATTATCTTGAATAGAAAAGAAACTTTGCTAAGGGTACATAAGTAACTACTCATTGCCTCTAAGAGTTCTATACATTCTCATCACCCCATTCTCTAGTAAAATGAATTAATTATGTAGAAACTACAAAGAAATAGAATTTTTTGTAGTATTTGGTAAAAGATCCCTAAAGGTTTTTTTTGAATGGGTGTTGAAGATGCACAGAGAATCTGTTATGTCTAGTATGGAAATATTAATTTTCACAAAGTACTTTTGGATCTAGTCATCAGACATCATAAAGGATCTTGACTTGATCATGCACGTCAAGACCATCAAGCTCTCCCTGATGATATGATCCATGGTTCTGTACAGTGGCTGTACAGTGCACAGCTACTGACTGTACAATCTAGTCATTACTATCAAATTTCATGCTTATGTTTCTGAGAAAAGAAAAAAGAATTTTAAGTTGTCACAGATTCTGATTATTAGGGTCAGTGTTATTCATGAAAATACCATTAAACAAAAATTTGACCAAAATATACTAAGGGAGTGAGATTCATATTTTATACCTCTCACACTCATGACAGTATCTCAACTATACATCTCACATAATGTTTTCAGATCTTCTTATACTTGTAGATAACTTTCCTTGCATCAGATATGAAAATAAAGACTAAACACTTAAGAATAGATCCAATAAAGCAAGACAATCAAACAGTTGTAATATAATGAGGGGGTAAGACGATGGCGGGGGGGGGATCAAATAAATCAAATTTTGTATTGCCTTTGGAAATGTAGAATAACAGAAAGGCTTAGAAATGACATTTACTGATAAAGCAACTTGCAAGTAATTAATTTTATATTTGTTTCAAAACTTACTAAGAAGAATGTATACATTTCAGAAGAACAAAAATGATTTTGGGAAAAAAATCATTATATTCAGTTTCAGAAAGAAAGTAAATTAACGTTTTAGCCTTATTTATTTACACATTAAGTCTTTCTTCAAGCACATAATACCTACCATGTGTGAGACCTGTGCTAGAGCAATGGCTTACAAAATTGTAAGCCGGGAAGCTTGTTCAACAAATCGGTAAAAATCACTTCAAACTTTTTGATTTGAGATTCAAAGGTATGGGGCATAATCATCTGTATTTTCAACAAGATTATTAAGTAATGAATTTAAAATTAGAAACACATATGGGGATTACAACTGAGATGGAAAAATGTACAAAATGAAGAAAGATGTAAAAAAAATATAAAAATAAATAAATAATGTCTTTTGAATGTAATATGGTAACAGAATCTGGACACATTAGGAAACAAATATTGAAAGCAGAATCATTGAGCAGATGTAGACTAATGGGACATTTTTACTTTCATTAAAAAAAAGAACTAAAGAGGGAGAAGAGGAACAATGCTGACAACTAAAAAATGTTATATTCACAAGCTTTACTTAACGTTCTGAGAATTGAGGTGGGGAGAAAAACTACTAGAAAAAATTGATCTGTCACCTTTATATTTATATGTCTGTGTGTGTTTACAAATTTGTCTGTTACAGTGATCTGGAGACTATTCCCTTGTTACTAACATAGTGGCCAACTCACCAATAGAACTTAAATCTTATTGGTGTTTCTAAATACACGAGTCTTTCATATTTGAGAGGAAAATACACTACTTGGTGACATTACATATAATTACATTATAAAAATTCAAATTCAAATTCCTTATGTTTCAAAATCCAACTAAACATATGGAGTGTTTCTATATGAAAAAGTTAGTCAGTTAGAATAAGGATTTTAAGAACCATATGATATAGGCTCTGAAGGGGAATACTTTATGTGAAAAGTTAAGGCTTTAGCATGTGAAACCAATATGGGGAATAAAGATAATACAATTAACTTGACATCTTAGAGAATTTCAGATATCATGGACTTTAGGAAAGATAAAATATCATGGTTTAGAAATGAAATAGAAATCTTATCTTAACTGAACCCAGTTGCAGTTTTCATCAGTGAAATGCTTGAGACTTATATTACGTACTACTAATTGACATAACTATGCAAGTATAAGGCTTAATGCAAGAATAAAATCTTGGCCAAAATAAAGAAGCAATAAATGTACCCAATGAAGAAATAATCTTAAAAGGCCTTCATATAAATATATATAAATACAATTGAATAATAAAATAATCCATAACTATACACTACTCAAATATTAACAAAACCAAAATAATTTTCTCTTGCACTTTTCTCCATCTTTAGCTCACACATCTGATGACAACATTTACCTTCTGTTCTTTCATGTGTCAACGAATATTATTTATATACCAAAAGGTGTAGAAAAGTATAAACATTATATATATTCATATATACTATGCTCCTAATATAATCTTTTTTTTCATTCTAATGTTTAACTTCTCATGGGCTTGGCATATATTTAAAAACTGTTACTTTCTAAATTATAGAAATATTAAAGACTACCTATCAAATATTGCAGTAGCAATTGTATTCACTATGCTAGAAAATTTAGGTGATTTTTGCAACTGTTCAAACTCTCCAGATTTATTTATTTATGAGAAATTGTCTGCTAAATCTACCAAAGGGTAAAAGGTCACTTAATCTTTTGCACTGGTTGGGTTTCAAAAAACAAACAATATCATGATGAATGAGTATTGACACAAAGCTAAAACATTCCCATGAAAATAAGCATTATGAACTATGTACAATCCATTTCTCAAAACAGTTCATGCCATTCTTGCTTCTTCTGAGACAGAGTAGTGAAAGAGAGGGACTTCAGACACCTTAAGCACCCTTTCAAGTACCACTGAGGAAACAAGGAAACGATATGTATTGTCACATCACTCACTGGAGGTGGATATGACTTCATGATTATTCAGATGTTACTCTCCTCGTTAATAATGCCTCCTTCAGCACACAGACCTTTCCCAACAGCTGATAGTTCTTCAAGTGGAAGTTGACTCATGGGTTTCCCCTTGAATCTTAGGTGAATGTTTGAGGGATGTGAGCCATCAATACTACATCAGTAAAGTAATCTTTCAATTTCTAATTACAAAAAATATGTCTGCTTTCTATTCTTCTCAGGTATGTCTACTGGAGTCTAAGGTCATTGGAAAGAAGAAAACTGAGGAAAAAAGAATCGGTAAGTGTAGAATCAGAAAAACTTTTTTGTAGGCCTAGTAAGAAATATTTAAAAGTAGATTTAATCGTTTTGGAAAAGTTCAATTTGATTTTTCTATTTTATAGTCACTTATATAATCAGTGACTTTAATTGTACTATCTTGTCACTCTCAGATCCAAATTTAATATGATTTTTAGAAAAGCATCATGCATACTATAAAGAAGTCAACTATGTTCAGGAGATTGCATTTGTGGTCACAGCTGAAAACTTGGGAACAGCAACTAATTAAACATTTTGTCATTTTTCACCTGTGGTGCTTGGTCTCTACACACTATAGGTCTTTCTTAATGTATCCCTTTGTAGGGTAACAAACCTAAAATCTTCAATTAAGTTTATCTATTTGAAGAGTGTAAGTTAATTCTTTTTAGTTGATGCATAAGAAAGTCCTGAATGAGATCTTGAAGGTTTGTAATTCATCCATTGTGGAATGTTCCATTAATAATCAGAAAAGAACAAATGCTGAAGAGAAGCCAGGGTTTCCTTTACAAGAAGAAAGACCCAATTCACAAAGCAGAGAAACTTTTTTCAGTGACTCAGAGCTCATGCCTAGTCTATGTGCTTGCTTGCCCCAGTCATGTGACCAACATCTAAAATGAATAATGAGGGGAACTGGTCTAGATTAATTTTGTGGAAGGGAGCACAGATTGCCTCACTTGATGTCTCCTCTATTCCATAGAGAAGCACACAAGAACCTGGCTTAAAGTGGGCACAAAAGTGTGGAATTCTAGGTGACTGGATTGTGATAAAAGAAGAAAATAGGCAGAATAAGATAAGTTGCTGTCTACTTTATAAGAAGCTTCATGAAGATTAATGGGCTAATTTCTGAGAAGCACTTAAACAGTCATGGATGCCAAGTTTAAACATTATTATTTATTAGTAGCCTATGTGGTAAATTTCCCCTGAGAGCATGACTGAAAGCCATATGAAAATGTATCTTCTTATTCAATTTCAATAGACATATTGTATATAAGATAGATTTTAATTGTGTAAGAGCATTTGAAATGACAGTAAATCATAATGAAGTAAGGTTGAGGGTAAAATGATATCTTACCAAATATTTAAGCATGTTTAGAGATCAAGGAGTAGTGAAACAGAAATTAGCTATTAAGTGAGACAGTCTATTGTCTCTATCCCTGGAGAGTAGGATTCAGGACAGGGTACATAAATTCAGAATGGTGCCACTGGGAAAAAGGAAGGTGTCAGAAATCACACATTTTACCATGGATTCCTAATAAGAAAGTCTTTAAAGAAAATGACTTTAAATGTACAAGCTGAGCCCATAAAGTTTTACAAAAAAACAGGAACTGGAATAACCCAGGCTTGCAAATGTTCCACAAAATTTTTGAAGCACTTAAAAAATTTGTCTACAATAAGGTCACAAGACATATTTTATAGCAATGTGTTCAGGCAATAAAAATCACATCTATAACTTATTTAATGTAGTTCCCTGCCCACAAGATTAATCAACATTTTATTTTTTCTTATTATTATTTAAAATGTGTTATTTATAAAGTGCCCTCAACTGTGAGGCAAAGATAATACTATAGTAGTGATATTGTATTCCAATGGGAAAAAAAAAAAAAAAAACATGGAACAAAATCATTCGGTGTAGTAAGTCTATGAAAAAAAAACAAAACATCTGATATCTAATCTCCAATAACGAGCATTAAGCTATGAAAAAACAAGATGAATTTTGGCATAAGGTTCTTGAAAATGTCTAGTACAAATCACATATCATTCAATTCCCAATGGGCATGACATTTGGGAAATGAAGATTTATAGTCAGTTATCATTACCTATAATTATAGAGATGCCATTAAAAATCCTCTTTGCATTAAATGTGCCTCACAGCTTCAACTCTCATCATTTGTTCAATGCTTGGGGTTTTTTCTTCATGGGGCATGGAAATGAGAGCAGCTATCCCGTACAAGGTTAATTTGTGAGTGATAAATGCATGCTTTAAAATGAACTGCGTAGGGTACAATTTAGACAGGTTTTGGCAGAAAACCAGTTTCTCTGGTTGAAAATTACTTATTTTTTTTTTAAAGGAGAAGATACAGTGGTGCAAGAGAAAACATAAGTGATTGTTGTATAAAATCTTTCTCAAGAGAGATTCAAGTTTTCATCAGTATATTTACTTTTTTTAAAGATTTATTTATAATACATACAGAACTGGGGTAACAGATCAGAGGTGCAGGGACAGTGAGAGGATTCACCAGAGGTAGAGCAGGGAGCAAAACAGGCAGCTCAAAGTACACTGCTGAGGGGAGGAGCAGGTGGGTCAGGAGAGGTCTGCTGCACCCTCTGGGTTACCTCTCTGGCCAGGGATCGAACTCACAGTGAAGCAACTGCAGTGCTGTGCTTTAATTTGTTGTGCCACCAGGGATGGCCCTCATCAGTATATTTTCAATCTCAAGGCAGGCTACAATTGTGATTCTCACTTGGACACAAGTATTTATTTGCTAACTCCTTCCTTGAGGCGACCAAAAGGAAAACATACAGATGTTTATACATACGTGTGTGTGTACATACATATATTCATGTTATTTTAATATATATTCTCTATATAATTTGAATATGTCTCATATGACATTGAGAAACTGCATTTTAATGAAATAGCTGACTATAAAAGTCATCCCATCTGTCTCCACTATTTGTTTGATAAACATTGATGAATCAAGGTCATTTATTATTACATGAACTTTATTCCTAAAACTAAATATGAACATTTTTCTAATAATGTAAATAAGAGTCACAAGTGCTATTTAATATAGTATTCTGATGTCTAGGAGGAGTGGATGATTTCTTTACTGAGCAGGGCCACATGTGTAATGTGATTTGAATAGAATCAAAAGACCCTGCTTTTGCAAAGTAATTTTCATTTTGCTACAGAAATGTATCTTTCTTAACTTGAAATTCTCATCACTTAGCTATTTTTGTTCCCTTTTTTAGATTTATTTTTATTTATGCATACAAGAACTGGAGTGGATGCCAGTGGTATAGGGGTTGAGAGGATATACTAGAGACATTGTGGGGAACAGAAGAGGTGAACTGACTGAAATACACTGCTGAGGGGACCAGTGTGTGAGAAGAGGCCTGCTGCACTATGTGGGTTAGTAGTGAACTTATGCCACAGTGACTTGTGATAGCTTGATAGTGATCACTTAAAACAGAAAACACTGCTTTAATTACTGAGACCTTCTGCTTTACCTATATAGAAGGAAAGATATGGTTGGGGTTATTGGAGGACCCAGATGATCTCTAAAGTGGGGTGGTTAAGAAAGCAGAAGATAGAAGGCTAGTATGAGATGGCTAGGTTGGAAAGAAATCGAGGCCCACATCATGGTGGATTAGGAAAGTGAAGAGAACAGCTTACTAGTGAGTAACCAGAAATATTTTTAACCAATCCTCGACCAAGATTTTGGCACCTTAAGGAGGCTGCAGGTATCATTTCATTCAACTTGATATTTTCTAATTATCTTCTTAGCATTTATTGATGAGCACTGATAGGAAATGACTATCATAAAATATCACATCATTGTTTATGTTAAAAATGGATACCATCTATAAATTTTTCTTCTGATGATAACTCTATTGAACCATAGCAAGATCACTGGATCTTGGGTTAAAACATACATTTAATGTGTTGGGATTACAAGGAATCAGAAAAAACCTACAAATGTGAGCTGAAACATCTGTACCTGTGTCTCTCATTAGTGCCCGGAGAGTTTAACATTATTGGTATAAACTCAATCACTCTTGTGTCCTACGACTTCTGAATAGAACAAAATGACTGAGAAGATGCATTAGTGTCTCCTGGCCCACTCCCCCACTTCTCCGTAAGATCTAATGGTGGGCTGGCTGAGTGTTTGTCTTCTTTTTTTTTTTTTTTTCAGTATCTGCAAACATTCCCTCACTAGTCTTTTGATTGGAAATGGTATCTTCTATTATAGGTCCACAAAAGAGAGCTATCCTTTGTGGGTTCCTTATAATCTTTGTAAATTGCCCCTTTTTTATACTATCTTCACATTTTTCATTTTGAATATGACAGTTGTTCCAGGACCTTGACACTTAGAGTATAGTTCACGTGCTGTGTGCAATTTTCACTTGTACTTATTTGTGATTGTCTTTTATATCACTTTGTTGTTGTTGTTATCTATGATTACCAGCAAGTGACTCAGCAAAGTAGTTTTTTAAAATCCTGGCTTATGTCTGGCAAATGACGTTTCATATTTTTCTCATCTCCTTTTCAACATTTTTATTCGTAAGAAAGCCAAAAAATCTATATGTTTACTGGCCATGGACAATTGTAGCTTTTTTTTTTTAAGTTTATTATTACTAAGATTACAAATGAAGTACACAGAAAGTATTCCTTTAAGTAATTTATATGGATCAATGGTGAAACAGTGGTTAACAGAATTTCACAGATAAACACACAATTTATTCCAGTTTAATCATCAATCCAGCTTAATCTTGGAATGTTGGTCAAGAACAATATATCATTTACCAGAATGTGGTTTCTGTGATGGATTGTTTTTAAAGTATTTCTACTTTTTGGTAGCCTTCATAATGGTAATTTGTCAGTATCTTCATGTCCTATATTACTAGAATTTTATCTTATTGGACTTTAATTGAAGGTTTCCTATAGCACAAAATAATAAAATTTTACCTTATATTTTGTAATACAAAGCTATTGGTTTTGGGCCATTAAAGTACAGAAAGAAGACACCTTAGCTCACTTTTCTGTTACCTCTGCAATACTTCCCTTTTTTGACTTTTCTTTTGTTCTTTTCTTTCCAATCAACAGCCTGCTCAATTTCTCAATATTATGGAATGAAAAAGAAAAACAAATGCAGGGAAAAACAGCGTCCCCACTCTTATGTCCCCCTTTTGCTGTGAACCAATCTCTATTTCCCTTAACACCTAGTATTCTCTTAAGAGGAGACAACTGGGAACATCTCCTCACTCATTACTGAGTTCTCTGCAATCAACAGTACACCATAAGTAGGTCACTAACAGTTTCCTAATTATTCAGCTACAATTTTACTTCAAATCTCTGGCGTTTTACACCTTTGATCATTTGAAATTCTTACTTAAAACACCCCCTCTTTGGTTTACCATCACAAAGCTTTTACTGAACTCTGCTACTCTACTGGCTTGTTATCTGCCCACCCCCTACCTCCACCCCGTCCTTATCATCTTTGTGAAAAACCACTCCATATGTATTCTTATTTTTATCAAAGTTCTACCCAGGCTCTCTTTTTTTATCAGCCTAAACATTTTCAAAATGATATTTCACCTCATTATCATGGTTGCAACTGTTATGATAGTTCCAAATCAGTGTATAATTCTCTATCTGGATCTGCTCATGTCTCAACCGGTATTGGCTTAGAGTCTCAAATACTCTCATTCATACTTTTGCATAACCTCAAAACTCATGGCCTTGATTGCTCAGCTATTTTATTAAAAAATAAATTATAACCTTACTCTCACAAACAAAGTGTTCCAACGCCTTTACTTTGTCTTCTAAAAAAAGGCTTTTGATAATCCAGTTTTTTGGCAGTATTTAAAATTTTATCTAATGACCACTGTGCTGGCAGATGACCCAGTTCATCTAACATATTTACAATTTACTCCAAATCCTACAGTATCACAGTACAGCAGATATACACCAGCCAACTACTTTGGTGGGACTGCCCAACTGCCATTCTGACTGGGAAACCTAAATCTTCAACTATATTTTCACCTAATACTTCTTCCCTGTCATCATTCCTGAATCACAGAGATGGTCTATCACACCCACTATGCTATATCAACATATTTTTATTGCATTCATTTCTCTGAAATCAGAAGAGTTGAAAAGCCTGATTCCTGTGAGATACACCTGTGGACAGAAAGTGTAGCCTGGCTGAGCAGGAACATGTACTTTAAGGGGCTGAATGTAAGTTGGCAGGAGACAAAACCAAAGTCAGGTCTTACTAAATCACCTCAGAGCCTGACAAGTGAATCTCTCTGCTTTGGAAAATAGAGCCATGCTCTTTCCCATGGGGATATAATGGTATTTTGTGGTCTTGGTTCTTAGTAGAGAAGATAAAGGAAGGGAGGGAGGAAGAGAGAGAGGGACTGGAACTGGGGCAGAGAAGAGGAAGGAAGGCAGGAAGACAGGAAGACAAGAAGGCAGGAGAGAGAGAGCTGGGAGGAGAGAGAGGCTGGAGGGAGGAAGGGAGAACTGTTGAAAACAAAATGATATGAAGTTGCATATATATGAGATCACTAAATAGGCATTAAAAGAAAGTATAGCTTTATTAATATTTGATGAACTAAAACAATAAAAACACCACTTAAATATAGAGGGTCACAAAATACTCAGTTCAATAGATGTGATATTTTAAAATTTGCCTGCAACCAAAAGCAATTTCAAACCTATTAGAAATGTAAATATCCATGGCCAAAGAGTAACAGGTTTGAACTCATCTCCCAGTGATATATTGTTCACACAAACATACACAGACACACAGACACACACACAAACACACTGTGCACACCCATACTTTAAGGTAAAGATTTGAATGACAAAATTAAAATATATATACCAAAATTAAAAAATATATATATTTTAACAAGGTTAAAAATTATATATATCAACAATTCTTGCAATAAGAAAAATGCTTTTCTTTTTTACTTATTGCACTTCTTTTCACTTCTCTTCCTCATTGTAACCTCATCAACCTAAGAAAATCCACCTTTATAGAAATTGCCTCAGAAAAGTTATAAACTTTCTTCCTAATTTTCTCAAAAAAACTCACTTGACATTTCTATTGCATTCATTTTCTTGAGAGGCCTCCAAGTTCTGTTTAAATGCAAAAGAATGCTTTACACAAACACAGACTCATCTTTCATAGTTAGCATACTGCCGTTCTAGGTGTTTCTTAGCAGCACCTCAGATTCTTTCCAGGAGTCTGGGCCAGGATGCCAATCATTTCATAGCACAGGCACTGTGGTGATTATTACCAAGACCCTTCCCAGCATGTTCCAAAAACAATATAATGTATTTTAAAGAGTGACAGATTATTTAATTTCAGTTCTAGCTAAATTCTGCGAGAGTTATAGGTGGGATTGTTCTTGGCATTGGTCTACTTAGATGTCAGGGCCTAACGATCACTGTAGATCTTTCATATCCATTATGCTGACCTAAAAAATTAGTTTAACTGAAGATAACATCCAGGTCAACATGCATTTTTTTAAATTCTAAAATTTCTTTTCAGTTTATTCTCTTTTTCCTGTTAATATAGCTGTTGGTTAAGAATGAAATCTTCCTTGCACATATGCATTCTCTTGGGCAAATACTATATTTTTAGTGAGTATTATGGCAAAGCAGACATTTTTTAGATATAATTGTAAGCTAAAACTCACTGATTGTGTGACTTTTACAATTTACTTAATTTATGTCCTTATTTTCTACCTAGGGAAAAAACACAGACTATATGAACCATTTTGGACTTTTAATGTGAGGATTAAATTTACATAGACTAACTACTACAGAATATTCCCTGTGGTAGAATTTTATAGACCTATCTACAAGTATGCAATTTTTGCATATGATGAAAAATAAAAATCACCTTTTGGTCTCTGAGTGTGATTTTAAAAAGTGCATGTAGAATCATCTCTTTCTTTTCACTGTATCATGAAAATAACAAAGATTGCAAACCATCTATCAAATTCAGAACTTTAACAGTGCAGATAAAGAAACCTGTAGTGGTAATACTAAAGTAATATTTTTCAATGAAAATAATAGATTAACATTTCAGAATAGTTTTTAAGAGCCCATGATTGTACAACTGTACATATTTACTTTAGGTAAAACAAAAATACCAGTATTTCATGAGGTATGTTAATCAACATTTTAATTTCCATCAGAGCATTTTTCAAGTTCTGAAACTTTCAACATTTCATCTAAAAAAAATTTGAAAACAAAATTTTGCAAAACATTGAATCCTTTGCCCAAAGGCAACTGCACTCACTACATATTTTGTAAGAAACCCATTTTATATAGCCAGGTGGCATACTCATTATGCACTCAAATATCAAAGAAAAATGAAGACATGGGTAATAAATAATATTTTAAAAAATATTTGAACTGTTACTTGATGGAATAATTACTTACAGCACAAATTTTGAAACTTGTATAATGAATTTATTTTAAAAATAAAACATCTGGCTATCTTTCTTACTAAAAATGCAGTACCAATTATATTTTATAGGTAGCAATTCCTTTTTATAGTTTAAATATTTGATCATAAAAGAAAAACAACCACAATCATTTTTTAAACAAATTTTTAAGAATATAATGGGATTTGAGGCGTTAAACCTGAGAAATTAGTATTAGAAAACCACATTGCTGAATTTACCATATTTGGAGCTTATCTTTGGATGAAGTGCCTGCCTAGGAAAATAGAAATTCACAAGTAATCACCACTTTTGGCCCTGTCCGCTGGTGCAGCAGGTTAAAGCACAACACTATGAAGCTAGCTAGCTGCTTCCACTTTAGCAGGAGTTCAATCCCTGCTCTGGAGGTGACCCACATGGTATGGCAGACCTCTCCTGTCTCATCCGCTGCTCCACTCAACAGTGTACTTCATCAGTCTGCCTGACCTCTCCCTACTCTGTCTCTGGTGAATCCTCTCCCCACCCCTGAATCTCTGGTCTGTACCCCAGTTTTCTATGCATAAATAAATAAAATCTTTTTAAAAAAATCACCATTTCTATGATTTTTAAGTCCAGACCAAAACTATAATGATAAAAATCAAAAGACAGAGCTTATAAAAAATTTATCATAGACTCATAAATACTGAGGTTTGCTACAATATGGTAGAATAGTTATTTCTTAATCATTTTAATGGCAGAACTCACATTTTCTTCTACTATTTTAGACTAAATAATATTAGCTGCATGCTTTAATTAAAAATAGTATGTGTGACTCTAAATAAAACTGTCATATAAATTTTCAAGTGTTTTACATAACTATTTCACATTCACAAGGGTAGTGAAACAAGATACCAAAGTAAGTGATAATAGTTGAAGACAAAAGATACCACCAAAACTAGACTAGATACATCAAATTCAAACAGAGAAAGAATGAATTATAAGGGGATTTAAAAATAGAGAAGTGAGCTTGTTACTACTTATAAATGGTTTTTAAAAGAGCATCATGATGGCCTGAGTAATGACCATACGAAAATATCAGGTCTGGGTTTCTGGAACCTGTGAATGTTACCTTAAGTGGTAAAGACTTCTGGTACAAGACTGAAGGACCTGGAGCTGAGAAGAGTGCTTGAGTTATCCCAGATCGGCCTTAACTGCTATCACTAGTGTACTCCTAAGGGAAGTCGGACCTATCACAAAATATCAAAGAGAGATGAGACACACCCCGAAAAGACAGCAGGACTCATGAAAATGGAAGCTAGAAGAGATATGTGAAGATGATTCATTGATGATTTTAGATGGCCAAAAAGCCATGAGTCAAGGGAGATAACTCCAGAAACAGGAAGAAAAAGGGATGGATGTTTTCTTAAGACAGTCTTTGGAAGGAACATGCCTGCCCAACTTTGATTTAAGTACAGTGACACAGACATTGGACTCCTGTTAGCTAGAACTATGTACGAATAAAGTGTGTTAAGAACCAAGTTTGTATTAATGTTTTGTTGTAATTTTAGAAAATTAATGGCTTTCAAGCACGAAGGCAATGGAAAAATGACAAAAACAAACACAAAAATACTTGCTACATAAAACTGTAAGCTTTTAAATGCGTGTTGGCATTTAAGCCAAAATACACTCTCAATATTATGTTACAAACAGAACAAAGAATTAATAATTCTAGTATATAAACAAACCAAACTGCTAACACCCTAGTTATAACAAGTCTATCTCTAAGATTCAAGAGACCAGAAAATACACATAGTATTTAAAGTTAATAACACGATAAAACAAATATAAACACAAATATCAAACCTTATTTCTCTCAGTTTAAGGGAGGATGTGATATATTAAGCACTAGCACACATTTCTTATGAAAGAACTTACTACATCATCACTATATCATTCATACAAATTACTCTATCATTCTAGAAAGTAATTTGAAATTTGATATGTATATTTGTGCAAAAATTGATTCTAAAATTTAATGTTTAAAATTTAATATTAAGGGATTCATCAGAATGATTTATGAAAATTATTGATCACAGTTCGATTTTCAGTATGGAAAACTTGAAAATAATGCAATTGCCCAGTTGGAGGGTAGATTTACATCTTTTGAAAAATAATACAGTAAATCTGATTATAAACTATTGTTTCTAAGTATAATTAATGACATCAGAGATACAATTGGGGGCATAATTTGATGAAACCTAAATGCTGAAGAAACTATGAAATTGTGGAAGGTTAAAAAATAAAGGAACAAAAATTTATGAAAGTGGTTATTTTAAAAAGTAAACAGATGAATACCTGACTTCAAATTTTTTAAATAATTAATTCTGAATGATAATTACTTAAAGTAGTTTTTTTAAAGCCTCGCTGGTGGCACGGGGTTAATGACAGTGCTATCAAGCTACTGCCAGCCACTGCAGCATGAGTTCAATCCCCAGCCAGGGAGCTGATCCACATGGTGCAATGGACCATTTCTGTCCTGCCTGTGGCTTCCCTCAGCAGTGTATTTCTGTTCTGTTCCTCTTGTCTCTAGTGAATCCTTTCACCCTCTGCACCTCTGGTATACATCCCAGTTCTTGTATGCATAAATAAATAAATCATTTTAAAAAACAGTTTATCTACTTTTAATCTCTAGTATATTCCACAATAAAGTATTTCTAATATTTAAAGTTTAAAAGTTTAAAATAAGCATTGTAATGGGAGAGGAAAAAGTTATAACATGCACTAAGACATCCAGAATCAATATTAATGTGACGGTAATATCTTGGTATATTTGTTTTTAATCTCATAATCTCATCATTGTGTTTTAAATTTTATTGAAATAGAGCAAGTGCTAATATTCAAAATAGTACTTCCTCACTCTGATTTTAAGGATAAGTTAGGGAGATAGCTGAAATATGATGTGTATAACATTTACAGTTTGGGAAAAATTATCAAATTTTAAAGCATTTCAATAATGAAGCACTTTGCTAAGGAAGAACTAAGTTAATGGTGATAAAAATTTCTAATATATAGTGAAACATTTTAACTGGCCAGTTCACAGAGGAGGAGGGAAAGGGAATTATCTGTTAGGTATTGAATAAATGGTTCACCCTGTCTCCAAATTCTTTAATAGTCTCAGTCATTAAATTCATCATCACACCCCACTCCTACTACACAACCAGGGAGTTTTCTAGAAGAAACTGCTGTTGCTCAGAAAATTTGAGGCTTAGAAGGGCCTTAGATGGTGACTGAATGTTTAGAAGGAAAACTATGTGCTGAGTTATAATTACTTCTTCACCATCATTTAGGTATGATTGATCTTTCATCTGTACTCATTTACCCACTACCTCTTTTTCAGGAGAAAAAAATATACTCTGCTTTGTGCTCAGCAGTATAAAGGACATTTCCTGGTCATTCTCTAACAAATAAGTAAACAATTGCATGAGGTGTGATATCCTGCCTGACCACTTCAAGACAGAAACTGATACCTGTGCTGCCTCTTTGGGTCAATGGCAGACCTAACTACGTTCAAAATAAAACTTACCCTAGTTTTGTCATGTCCATTGTTTTCACTCCATTTCCCTTCTTTCTCTTCAGATGCAGTTTTACCTATTCTTTACATGTGGCTGCTAATTTTTTTTTTTGAGGGCAAGTTATTTAAATTCTTGACCACACTGTTCTCACAAATTAGGAAGCAGGAGTAATTCCTGCATCCTTTGCATGTATGTCACACACTCCACAAGCAAAGTCTTCACAACAATAAAGGGGAGCCATGAGAAGTGTAACTGCTTGCTTGGTGGCTGTGGCATGTGGTCAAGCAAATATTTCAGCATAAAGTGAATACTTGCCTGTCTCTTCTTGAGAGTCAGCAGATATACATTTAGTTTCCGCTAGAATGTGTCTCCTCTTTATGCTGCCTAGAGATAAAAACTGCATTCTTTTGCTGAGTTATCTAGAAGAGTTAACATATTTTTTTCAGACACGTGTTTCAATAAACAGCATGTCAATGGATGTTTATAGTGCTAGAAGGATTTCTGTACGCATACCATCTCAAAAATCCCACGCTTTGATGTCTTTTTCTTTTTTCTTCTGAACTACAATCAGTGTGTGTTAGGAGGTTCTCTACCTTGGCGACTGCAAAAATGTCCCATAAGACCTATAATAGTCCCATATTGCTATTGGAAGGGAGTGCAGAGCTTCAAGGAACAGAAGAGAAACAGCCCGAAGAGTGACTGCAGCATGATCTGGGTCAGTGCAAGGCCACGTTTGGCTGGACATCTGGGGCCCAAGTTCTGACCTCATGTGGCGCAGGAAAACTGGGTGTGTCTTGACTTGGAAAGTCATGTGCAATATTTTATGCAGCTCAGTTTCTCCTCTGAATAAAGTGTTCCTCGGGAACTTGCTGGATGGCCCTTCCCTGCCCCATCATGGAGTCACTTGGACCTGAAGGAGGCTCAGTGGCTAGAACAGCTCTGTCAAAGCCATTCTTCAAATCTGCTTTCCCCATGAACCCGTTCAGATTAAATTAAGGCAGGGGAATATTTGTACTTAGAATGACTTAATATTAAGCTAGAAAAGGAATTTAGTAAGGAGAAGACTTAAAAGTGTCACAGTTCCTTTCTTTCTTTTTTTTCCCCAACTTTTCTTTGCCATAATATGCAGATATAAGAGATATAGCCACACTTTTTACTCCCCATAGTGGATGGTGGCAGGTCAGGACTTTTTTCAGACACATGAAGTTTAGTAAATAGTATGCCATCTATTGATTATAGTGCTAAGAAATTCTTCTTTTTGTTAAAAAAATTATTTATTTATGCATATAGAACTGGGTTTCAGGCGAGAGGTGTGGGGCGGTGAGAGGATTCACCAGAGACAGAGTGGGGAGCAGAACAGGCACCTGAAGAAGTACACTGCTGAGGGGAGCAGCGGGGAACCAGGAGAGGTCTGCTGTACCATGTGGTCACTTCTGGGGCCTGCGGGGATCAAACTCATCCTGCAGTGTCTTTAGCTTCTTAGTGCTGTGCTTTAACCAACTGTGCCACCAGGGCGGGTCCAAGAAATTATTCTTTAAGAATAACACCCAGACTATTTTTTTATTAACGATAAAACCGATATTTCATGATATTTAAAAAAGGATTGTGTAATATAATTTATAAAATTAGCAGTGACTTAAAATCTGACACTCACCCCACTAAATATGTATGTCTGGGATAAGACACATACTCTGTTTTTTTTTTCATTTGCCAAACGTCTTTCTACCTTATAAAATGATTTTAAAGGTCAAATTAGCAAATGAATGTGAAAAAGGTTGGAGAGAGTAAAGGAGTTTAGCCTTGCACAATACTTTAAAGGAAGGAAAACAGCTAGATCTTTTGATTTCTTTTTAAGTGATGGTGTGAAAAGCATTCTTACTACTCTCCTTTTCAAAAAGTCTGATTTTGTCCTGCCCAATTAAACATTAGACTAAAAATCCTCAGACATCCTATTGCAAAATAAATAAATAAATAAAATTAATCAGTTACTGCCTGGATATGTACTTTTTTTTTTTTTGGTATGAATTTAGAAGAATAGTATGTAGAAACATATAATTAACTGTACAGGATAATTTCTTTTGTATTACCTTTGCTGCTTAGATATAAAAATATACCCTTTGATGACATTAATACAATTTTTGGTCTCTGGGTTAAAAACACACATAAAAACAGAGCAACATTACTTAACTGTTTTAATTACTTCCATTTTTTTTTTTTTTGGGAGACTTAACCTCAGGTTAACCTTTGTGGCTACTGTGCAAGTCAAAATCCAATGAATCTGACCATCTCAGTCCCAGAATAATAAACTCTTTGGGGGCTCTAAGTCCCTTTACCTTTCACAGGGGGACTGAGCAGTCTTCAACTTGTTTGTGTTCGTTGATTGATAATGAGCAGTTTCTCTGTCTACATCTGTGTGGGACTATGTGAGGTCTGCTTTAGCCTGCTGGGAGTTGAGAGGAGGGAGAAGCAATCACAGTGGGTTTAAAAAATTGTTCGGAAGATGACATTTAGGAGGCAAATATTTTGGCCAAAGGCCAATGTGATTTTTTTAACTCTAAAACAAGATTGGCACTTTACATTTTCATTTTAATCTGTTTTCACAATTCAACATGAGTTGACAGTTCACTATTTTTAAGTAGTGAAAACTTTCTTCCAATGGCTACTTCTGCCAATAGGTTATTTAAATACACATGTAGATACAAAAATTCCAGAGTTAAAATATTTTATTCTGATTTTATCACTTGTTATACTGTCTCCTAGGAATCAATTATCCTTGTCCACTGTGGAATATTTGATTCTTTTTGTTGTTTTGATTCTTACTTTTTTTCTGGTTAATTTGGAAAAAAGAAAAAAAAAAAGTCCACACCCAGAGTATAATCTCCTTAAGAGTTCAGTAGTTCTTATTAAATGGAGATGAGATGGTAGGGATAAAATTCATATCATTTAATCTCCCTATAGGACTTTCCTTATAAGAATCCACAGTATAATCAAATCCAAGCCTTTTAAGTAACTTAAGCAACAATAGAAATGTGCATCAAAAATCAACATATGACACCATTAATAAACCTATCAATTTCTTTATTTGTGCATGTGGGTGTCATTAATTCTATCATTGTCCAGATTTGGGTTTTCAGGATGATTGTTTAAAATAAAAAAGAGTTGTTTGCTGGTCCAAGGTGCTATGCTTTGGTAAGTGATCAGAATAGCAGCTGGGTTGGAATTTGTGATTGAGAAACAGCAGGTTAGAAGCCAGGAGGCTTATTTACATGATTGGGAGCCAAGAGTCTGCTTCCAAGTGGACATGAGGACTTGAAGGCAGTACACATGGGCAGAACTGACTCCAGGATAGCAGTGTGTTCCCATTTATTCTTAAGTGAGGAATTGTACACTTAAGTGAAGACAGGGAGACTGTCTGAGCCAGAAGACTGTCTCAAGAAAGCTATTATTTCTTTACAGCTTCAAACCCTATCCATGGAGAAGCTCCTCAGAAAATATGCTAAACATCTAGTAACTGCCCCAGCACTCTGTACATAAAACTCATTATTACATGAGTCATCCGGCCTCACCACATGCTATGCTTCCCCTCTCAGCAAGAGCAGTTTTGTTTTGTTCTCAGAGCAACTGGTAGGATTTCCTGGGTCATGAAACTATAGGATTCTTGCAAAAATTAGGAGCTACTTCCAACTAACCAAGAACAAGAGAACACAGACTTTCTTCCACTTCTCTTGAGATTGAATAACATTAATTGAAACACAGAGCAAACATTTGTTGAATACCAGTTATGAGAAATCTGGAGATGTAAGAATAGCAACACAGTTTTGGAAACTCAGGTCTTAGAGTTTCCAGTCTGGTGCAGAGTAAGTTCAAATGAAAAAAAAAAAAAAATCTATGGTAAGATTTGTAAAGTGTCTACTAGATCAAATGACTTACTTACTTACTTGCAACTTTAACGAAATAAGTTTTGTAGCACCGAAAGTGTATAAGGTACATATAATGTACAATTCACAAATTATATGTACATATGCATATTGTTTTCTTTAGAGAAATCAATGCTGTATTACACAGGAATGTGTATTGATATATTATTAAGTGTATGTGCATTTAAATAAAAGGGGAAAACAAGTAAATAGGGATAAATCCTAGAGTGGAGTATGGGAGCAAATTGCTTAGTACAGAAGAGTTGAAATCACAAGAGTTTAGAACTATGAGACAGAATGAGTGCTCCAAGATGAAAATAGAAGATGAACCAATTTGAATAGGAAGAAGAAACCGTATTTTCCCTTACGGAGAAGGAAAAAGTGAAATATGATTGATAGGACAGTTATGTTTAGCCATCAGGTGGCATAAATTTGGGATATTCCTCACTTTATTATATCATTTTCCCTATTACAGTGAATGACTGTGTCTGAGAGGAGGAACAGAGGTAGGGGAAGGCTATGGCATTACTGTTGTGAAAACTGGTAGAAAGAGTTGGCAAGGAAATCTAAGAATCACTGCACAGCAGACTGATTAGTGATAATCATCTTGATATTTCACCGTTACTTTCATGGCCTTGTGAATTTCTCTAGTATCTTGTGGAGGCTTGGAGATGATAGAAGTTTGAATGATCTAAGACTGGGTTTCGATGGAAAGATGAAAAAGAAACTCCTCTAATCTGAGGAAATGAGATATTGTCTGATAGAGAGTTATAAGGTAAATAAAGAAGATTTCAAAGAAATGAAAAAGTGATATCATCTGAGAAAAAAGAGACAGCAGCCTATTGAATATATGGATAAGACAAAGAACTGAAGTGCTTTACTGGAAATAGTGAATGAGCATGCTGTAAGGAAGGAGGCTGTGAGAGATTTATTTGTCTAAAATTTTTATTCCAAACTCCTTATGATGGTGACAAGGCCCAGATGTGACTGAGTTTCAGTCAAGTCGAGAGGAGACCAAGGAATGGAGAGCAGTTTGTCAACTGAGGAAAAGTAATGGCATCAAGTTTGATTAAAGATAGCAATAGCATTTTGAGAGAGGGAAAAAATGGATGCTAATGCTTTCAGTCAAAATGAGAAATGTTTTAAAGGTCAATGAGACTTTCCTTGAAAGAATAATGGAGGGAGGTAAAAGTAAGTGCATAGCCAAAATTAAAAAGTGTTTATTCCTAAGAGTTGAGGTGTAATGAATGAAGACTGAAATCAGAGGAAAATGACCCATAAGATAACAATGAGCATATTAAAATAATATACATTTCATGAAAGTACTTAATTCTAGATACTTTTTTCAGATACTTAAAACACTTTCATTTGACAATTGTGCAAAGCCCAGGTTTTCAGTGCCAAATGATAAATCTTTACAAACTGTATATATCATATAACTATCACCCAGTCAAGAGAAAAAAAGAATACTCCAGAAGCTGCTCTGTGAGCCTACCTGGTCATTACCCACTGATCTAGAAATGCAATTACTAATTTGGCTTTCATCATCATGGATTTGTTTGGGCTGTTCTTCCTGTTATAAATGATCTGGTCATGTCTGTTGGTCTACACACCTGGATCAAAAGATGATTCTACAAGTTTCATGACAACATCATTTGTATTAACCTTCTTCAAATTTTAATGAAATAAGATTTGGTGATTACTTGCATGTGTCTTTTCAAGTTTGACTTTTGAGTATTGGGGACAAAGTCCTAGAGAAAGGTATACAGAAGTAAGATGAGGCTCCCCAGTTTCAGCCTGTGCATTCACCATAGTGGATGAAGTTCTTAGCTACCTTAAAAACCTGGAATGGGTAGTCCTGGATTGAAAGATGAATAATATAGCAAGTTGAAAGAGCAATATTTCTGAGCATCATTTTAATAGCTACACATGCATTCACCACTTTTATCTTCAAAATCATCCTATAGGGTTACTCTTCTTTTACAATATTGTAGCTAAATAAATGGACATGTAAAGAAGTGAGGTTGTGGGAAATTCACACCAGTCTCCACTTTGGATTTCCAACTGGGCTGTCTGCACTCTAAGGGAGCACTTTTTTTAATGGTTATGTTTTTTCCATGCTGAACCCTCTCACAAGTTGTGGAGTTCTGACGAGAAATGCACAGGAACCTGTCCTATCCCACGCATGTCTGTGGAAATTGAAATCTTAAGAACTCTCAAATTCAGTCTTTGGTGAGTATCTCTTAGTCTATACTCTCCTTCACTGGACTCACCTCAAAGTACCCGAGAGGTTGATTCTCCATGTTATTTCTACGCTTATGATTATTCCCAAGTTCATCTTATTTATTAATCTTATTACAAGAACTAGAACTGACAGTGAGGAAGAGGAAGATGGTACAAAGAATAGTAGCTATAGCAAAATCACTTCTAAAAGTAGAAGCAGATACATTCTGCAACACCACACTGATGTTTCCTGATCCTTTAAGCAATTGCCAACTGGTAAAGTAGGCAAGGCTTTTAAATTTTAATGTCCTTTTTACTGCGATGGCAGATAACACAATCCTGCTTTTATTATTTTTTATTCAACCTTATTGAGTATCTAGAGATTTATAATCCTTCCCCAAAGAACAATAAAATGTAACATTCAATTAGTATTTAGAATTTTTAAAAGATGATGGGATGAAGAAAGGACGGAGACCATGTGATGATGGCATTATCACATTAGGCCTTATGTTCTGTATATTTAGTTTTGTACATTCACAGGCCCTTAGTTTGCTCAAGTATTTGCAAAAGATAAAGAAAAGCTATGGATATGGCTGTCTTTTAAAGAAATGACTTATTAAGATAGCTCCAAGAATCTTGCTTCACCATGTTTAGGGTCTGATAAGTAGCATGAAGTGAAAGGACAAATACCGTCTAACACATACTGTGTCTTATAATACTAAAAGTATATTGTAATATAAAATTAATGATTTATATTTCATTCGGTCATTTTTAAATAATGAAATCTTCTTAAAGTCCTATTAAGATTAATTATAACTGATCACTACTCTTTAGACCTTAGCATTCTTAGGGTTTTTCTTAACTATCATTTTCAAACATGATTCCATTCAAAAGTATGTTTAAGGCAAATAAGCAAAACAAAATTCTAGAGAAAGTAAGCATGTTTGGAAACTACGAGTAATCAACAAAAACTAAAAATGAACAAATGGCACCGACCACACACTCCAGAGCAGAAATGGAAGGGTCACTCTTGACCATATTGAACAATGGGATGGAAAATGCACACTGGCTCTCAAGTTCAAAGGGCTCGAGGGAACGTGGTAACTTTATCCCCTCTAGTCACAAAATATAAGACAGCATATGGTTAACATCCTTTTTTGGTGTTATTTTTAAACTTGTTTATGAGACATAAATAAAAAGTATTCTGAACCCTTTAATGACTTTCTCCCTGAATGGAAATGTGGTGTGATGGCCCAGACAGTCCTCTTGCTGGCAATGCAGGAATGAAGGGTAAAGAAACAGAAATGGAAAAGGGTAATATGGTAAACTTTTGCTCTCCTTTATATTTTCCTTCAAGTTTTCCCATGGCACTGGCATTCCAGACCTAGACAGCTAAGATAGTTGAAAGGGGGATTTAGAAAACTGTCAAAAATCATTTGGAGAAAGAGAGTGTCTCCACGATTTTCCATGAATCAAATAGTAACAGGGGAATATCATTTTCTGACTAACTTAATTTTTGACTCTATAGCAGCTAGAGGTTTGGTCCTCCTAAATCCCACAAGATATTTTTAAGGGGCAAAAAATCCAAAGGAAGTAATAAATGTCAAACACTCATCAAAAACAGGCTGGGTACTTTAATTTTTTTTTTTTAAGTCTCCACTGGAGTTCTTTGAACTTGTAACAAATAACCCATCTGCAGTTCAAATCTACTGTAAAGCTGGTTTACCATGCTACCTGTTTTAAAACTTACATCTTTCCCCCAGGACATTAGGAAATTGGGTCCATAAGACAGTCTAAAATATGGTCTTCTATTCCCTTCATTTTCCTCTGTATACACTTACAATCTCATACAGTGCAATCAAGTTAACATTTAAAGTATTAACATGTATAAACATGTGGGCACTGCATAACACACAAGCCATTTGTTTTAGTACGGGAAAATGTACCTGCTCTGAAGCAGTAATCCATAGGGATGGCCAGAGCCTCCCAGTAAAATGAAACAGTCCTGCTGTGATTTCCCCTAATCTGATCCATCAACAATGTATAGTAGTTCTTCATAAATGAAACTGGAAAGCAATAAAGACCAGAATAAAATTCAGAAAGACACCAATGTTTACTAGTGCTTAATTGTGGCAAAACAGTATGTTTTTATCTATGAAACATAAAGAAAATGACTGAGATAGAGTAGACCTGATAACTCAATAAACCCATGAGAAAATAAGTGTGGACACAGATAAATGTGATAAAATTAACATGTTAAATTTCGTTTAAATTTTTCTTCTATTAAGTGGAATGCTATTTCACTTCTGTTTTGTCCTTTTTCTGTGGTAACTCCAAGACAGTTGCATACATGCTTTATCTGGCATGAAAGAGAACCGCCTTTCACTTAAAGCCCTGAGATCAGGTTTTTGTATTCAAAGCAATGTTCTCTACCTGACAACACTTTCCTACACAGGGAGGGAGCAAAATTGGTTCCACCTCTTTCATCATAGATTCATATCCAGCACTTCATTTACTTAGGTTGTATCTTGTTAAGGGTCACTGGGTGTATGAGAATTTCAGGTCCCATACTGATTATAACTCCTTTTTCCAAAGGTCAGCTGCTGTCCTTGCTTAGTTAAATTTACCTAACTTCCTGTGTATGCTGGGAATTTGTAGATGAATGTTTAGTAATGTGATGTTCCTACTGAACTCTTAAGGAATTCTACTCCATTGTGTAAAAGTTCAAGGGGAAGAGAAAAGGTGACATAGTAATCCAAGGGATGATTTATATACTATGTTTTGAGAAGATAATTCTACTCTTCTTCAAATAATTCTTTCAAAATTGTGAAAAAAAAAACAAAAATAATCACTCTTGGTTTCTGCAAAATTTTTACATTATGTTCAGATTGGTAAAAATAATCTCTCCCATGCCTCTTTTGTTTGACATCATTTTGATCTATGATTAATAATATTTTAAATGCTCCTAGAGACAATGTTTGCTTAGTTTACTTTTCAAAAAGCCCTAGAAACAGTCTGTCAATATTTATTTATTAATCAATGCAACTTTATTACTCCAAGAGATGCTGAATAAGTGATATAACCAAAATTATAACCTAGGATTCCTCACTAGCAGTCATAAATTCCAACCACAAAACTTCATTCTTCTTTTTAAGGTACTGCTATAGGAAACTAGCCTTATTCCAAATATTCCAAATGCAAAACTCTAGGGATTATTTAAACCAGAAGGGATGACTTTTTCTTTTTTTTTTTTTCTTTTCTTTTCTGAGCTGTGGCTTTGCCATCTGTTATTTCCCTTGTTGCACAAAATTGGTTTCTATGACCAAGAATTAAATTTCTGGCAAAGAAACAGGATATCTTATGATGATCTTATGTTTTACAGATGAGTAAGTGAATAAACTCAATAATGAAATACCTGTAATTTACTAATCTCATATGGATTAGTAACTCCAAGATGATTAAAATAAAGCATATGAATACCTAAAAATTCCACTGTACTTTTTACAAATCATTAGTAATTACTATCAACTTTATATCTATTCTACAGAGAATATGTTAAAGGGGGTACTAGTTTTCTATTAAATTCTATATAATCTAGAAAAATTGTTAATAGGGTTGATGTCCTTGATCTGGAAAGTACATCACAACCATGATAAATTGCCACCAAGGAGATGGGTTAACTTCCTTCATACTTCCACACTATTTATTCTGAGATCAGAAATTGGTTCTGTAAAGCTACAAATATTAATTTCTCAAGTGAAAGTCATATAAGACACATATGTTTGTACATGTGTGTTGTGGGGTAGAGATTAAAAAAATCAGGGAAGAGTTCATGGAAACTGAGATCTCAATATGATACTGAGAAAGTGAAGATCATGAAAATGAACAATTATTTTTTTTATTTAATTCTCCTTTGTCAACCCTATCTACTTATTTTAGAAAACAGAAATACTTATGGTTCTGGGAAAGAAATTTCCTTCTAAGATCACATTGTGCCCAGGAGGAGATGTAGATACCAAAAATGAGAACATTAGTGAAAAGAAGACATTAAATTAAGCTACAAATAAAAAGCTGGAAGATAATCTTAATAAAAAAAAGAGAGGTAGAGTACTTTTAAGTAAATGTCAAAAACTGACTACTCTAGATCAAGGCTCAATACCAATAAATAGCAAGAGTTACTGAAGTCTGTGTAATTATCTTTCTGAATATTTCTTAAAGAGACTTTCTATCATTTCATTTTCATGGTATCAAACATTTAGTAGTCAATAAATACTTGTTAAGTTAGCAAAAATGAATAAAGGAATGCATTAGTGATGTGACATTAGAATGACTGATATGTTTAAGGCTAGCATATATTTAAAAGTTTCATGAGAGTTACAAAATATAACTCTGCCATAATAACAGTCATATATGCTTAATAAATAATCTGTGCTAGTCACAGTAATAGGTACAATAATATTCTACTAACATTTTGTAACAATCCACATGACGTTCATTAAGTGAACATCGTTAGCTTTTTAAACAAATATTCAAGACGTTCTGAAACAATAATTGTATAAAATCAAAGTTATAAGCCTTTTATCTTGCCTACTGAAGACTGAACACATATGAAGTAATGTTACTTTGATCATATTACTGCTTTATATCAGCAAAGAAATTAAGTTCTTTACATAAATGTCATCATACTTTCCAGAACTGTTACATGGGCAATGACCTAATATGTCATTTGTTTCATCTGCATTTAATATATGTATTTAATGGAACATATTTCACATTTTAAAAAGATAGAAATATTTTGCATTAAGCTGATTTCCATGAGAAGTGCTAAGGCAATCAGTATCTATAGCCACTATAGCCATATCTATAAATTTACCTATAGATATCTGGGTGATAAAGTAACTTTTTTACAAAATGTACCCATAAAGTTAAACCAATTTTTAATTCATCAGCCCTGGGCACACTAACTTAAAGTGTGGAGACTATCTAAATGATTTTATTCCTGTTCATGTTCTATCAAAATTATAGGTCAGATGAGTAGTTCACAAAATTAGACAAGGATTTTTTAGATATTTTTCCATGGTTCATAAACTATGTTATTATCGATTAGACATCCTACAAATGATTCCATGAAGAGAGAAAATGAGATTTAGTTTTAGAGGATATGAAAGAAGATGTCTTTAGGAAATCATAATGTTGGGTATATATTATAAATCAATAGGATATTTTAAGTTTGTCATATTTAAAAGTAAATTATGACACATTTACCTTTATGTATCTTTTCTGCTTATTATCCCTTGGACAATATTTTTTTCCCACTGACTCATCTTTTTGAAGATATTCCCAAATTCTAAAATATTGCATTATATGGATAAGCAATGGGATTTTTGCTTTCAACTAATTTTGTGGAACATAATCAGGCATGTGCTGGCAAGAACACTAAAGGTCTGGAAATCGCTTTAGTTAGAAAATACCGTAGTTTGGAACTCCTTCATGGCACAAGGGTTAAGTCTCCACACTCTCATGCTACCAGCAGCCACTGCAATAGGAAGGTGATCCACAGGGTGCAGTAGACCTCTCCTCTCTTGCATGCTACCCCCCTCAGCAGTGGATTTCAGTACATCTGCCTGTTCCATTCCTCACTCTGTTTGTGATGAATCCTCACCCCACACCTCTGGCTTGTCCCCCAGTTCTTGTATGCATAAATCAATCAATATATTTTTTTTAAGAACACACTGTAGGTTGTGCAGATAATAAGATCAGAAGCCCTTGACTCAGCACTAGAAACCTCAGTCCTTCAGAGCATGTAATTTAAATACGGCCAAAATGAATTTGAAACTTTTTCTTATCTTGTTTTTGCCTTACTTTTCACTTCATCACAGAATATATTATAGTGTGTGTCTCTCTGTGTCTATCAAATGGGTTTAATAACTTGTCTGACACACAGAAAATAGTACATAATTGTTTGCTGATACTGTTTTCTCTTTCTCCCTCTCTCACACACATACACACTACCTTTATATCTTAGATCTTTAGTTATATCTAAAAATGATGTTACATGCTCATGAAACCACTCAATAGTTTTTACATAATTTGAAAGCAGATTCATCCCATATTTCTCTAGTATTTACTAAAAATAGGACCCTCCCTGGTGGCGCAGAGGGTTAAAGCACAGCACTAAGAAGCTAAAGCCACTTTCCGCATGAGTTCCATCCCCGCCCGCCCCGGAGGTGACCACATGGCGTGGCAGACCTCTCCTGACCACCCACTGCTCCCCTCAGCAGTGTACTTCGTGGACCTGCCGGTTCTGCTCCCCACTCTGTCTCTGGTGAATCCTCTCACTGCCCCTGTACCTATGGCCTGCACCCTAATTCTGTATGCATAAATAAGTAAATCTTTAAAAAATAAATACCAAGATAATTATAGTCATGACTTGATCCTATAAGGAAATAAAGCATCTCGATCTAAATTACTAAAAATGAAGTTTTTCTATTGTGTTGGAACTGACAGTTGAATAATGGAAACACAAATATATTCTGGCATATCACATATGGTTAAACACAAAACATACCCTAAACAAATTACATTTTAAATGAAAGTTGTAAGTAAATTATCAATGGGTCAGCGTTATCACTTCTTCCATCAGAAACACGGATGACTAATCTTCTACCATTAATGACATTTTAAAATTTTTGTCTTAATTCATTTTTGTTTTAATCAGTTAATGAATATTTTACATGTTCATTAGTCTGTCTGCCAATCCAAATTTATAAATATCTTCTCATGTCTTCACATAGATGGAATACTTTAGAAAATTCAAGATGATGATTCCAGAATGTGTCAGGATTACAGAATGTAAATATTTGAGGAAAATAAATAGTAACCTGAAGCAAACTAGTTGGGGGGCCTATGACAATATGGGTATGTCTTTTCTCTGTTCTTTTTAATTTCCCTGAATATTTATGCTTTTGCTTCTGGCTAGAGATGGCAAAGAACCAACATTGTATAAGAAAAATTACTCTTTTTTTTTCTGGATCCTGTAACAGCAATAAATTCAGGGATACTAGATATATTATGATAACATATTTTCATTGGATTTCTAACCTAATTGTGGATCCATGTGGTGAAAAAAAAATGCACTCATGTACACAGATCTGAGATGCTCATCATGACAGAACTGAACTCTAGTGCCTTGCAACATTGTTCATAAAAATAAGCCACATTCTTATTCATAAGAGTACACCACATTTGGCCCTCCCTGGTGGCGCAGTGGGTTAAAACACAGCACTAAGAAGCTAAAGTCACTTCTGCATGAGTTCCATCCCGCCTGCCCCGGAGGTGACCACATGGCGCGGCAGACCTCTCCTGACCCGCCGCTGCTCCCCTCAGCAGTGTACTTCGTCGATCTGCTTGTTTTGCTCCCCGCTCTGTCTCTGGTGAGTCCTCTCACCCTCCGCTTCTCTGGCCTGTACCCCAGTTCTGTATGAATAAATAAATCTTTTTTTTTTTTTAAAGAATACACCATATTCATGCCTAAAAAAAAATGAAAAGTTAGATTTTAATTCGGAGGGTTAGGGGTATGGTTAGGGAGCTCAATTTTAGACACTCAGTTTCTCAACCTTTGCTCTGTGAAAATTTATTACCAACTTAGTCTTGTGATAAAGTGACCTGGGTCATAACATCTCAATATTAATTAGTTTGTTCCCAGAGTCTTATAAAAATTGAAGTTTTCTAAGCTTCCCTCCCAGTATTCCAAAAACACATTTCTTATGTGGCCTCTGTTTTAATTTCCTATCTCAGTCATCAGCCTACTTGCTCATTTCCTTAGCAACCTCAGTTGCTGCTTATGTCTGAACTCAAGAGCAACTACTTCCAAGCCCTACCTCATAGTTCAAGGTTTCTATTTGAGTTTTTTTTTTTTAATTTTCAAAAACTAAACCAGTGCTGAGAAAGTTAAGAAACTACCCCATAGTGAGGGATAATCACATGTAAACACATTTAATTTGATTCTGTAGCTCTTGCAAATATTTGCTATGCTACTACACTTGCTTAGGTTGTCTCTTTCTCTGTGAAGGGACAGATCTCTTAACCCAATCTCAGAATGGATTCCTCTAAGCCATGGGGTGACCTGTTAGTCATTAATAAATTATCTCCAAACTTACTTTGTCATGAATCCAGTGTGACTGTGTTCTGCTCTTTTTCTTTTTCTGAACATTCGGAGGATACAATACTCCATTAACAGAAACTTTGAATGAACCAAAAACTAAGTTTCTATTCTATACTATGTCTACCATGCCAGCCTATTTGAAAATATCTCTTCAGAAGGCTCTATCTTCACTCCTCAGTTCAGCCTAGTAAACTAAACTAGAAACAGATCTTATTCCTGCCAGCTCCCCATCTACCTCTCTGTGTCAAACTCTAATCACCTCATCTCCTGTGAGGAAACAGTCTTGCTTAGATTAAGCCCACACCATATTTTAATAAAACAGATGTAATAACAAATAGTGAAAATTGATAAAGCTATTAGGATTACATCATGAATGATTTTTGTCTTGAATGTTAGATAATAACACACTTTAGTAAGATGAGAATCTATTGACCACTTTAAGGTAGGTTGAAGTGGTGTTTTACAAAATTATTTTCTGATAGCATCTAGGTAGCAGGTAAAACAAGAGGCCATCCAGCATTACAGAGCATAAGTGAAAGGAGTTTTGTGAGAGAGACTGAAAATTAAACAGCTTTTGTTTATAAAAGCCTTTAATTATAAAATATATTATTTCTTGGCAAATTGGGGAAATTTGCAATTCTAACTTAAGGAGGCTGGGGAATAAGGTACTACCAAAAATTGTAATGAAAAGCAAGCCAGATACAACTCAAAAAATTAAAAGCAAAATTGAAAAGAAACTTAAAATGCCAACTGGCACACAAATGGAAGGAAATTGCTTCAACTGGTGAGTGAGGAAATAGGAATGATGAATTAGCTGATGTTAGGTCATTGCAGAACCCGCTAGATGTGAAAATTATGTACATGTTTTTCTTGGGAATATTTACCGCCTTAAATCTAAGTAATAAGTAATCGTCGATATGTCTATCAAGTCAGTTACATATTATTTATCATAAACACAGAAATAACACATAAGAGAAAAATATAAAATACATGAGATCATGTTTCATAATTGTATTTTCAATATATTAGATGAAAAATGCCTGCCAAGTGAATTTCACCAATATTACCACAGGAGCGGCAGTTCCTTTAAAATATTTACACATTAAGCATATTATTAAAAATGTTTTCAAGACCTACAACTGTCCTCAGCTTTCCAATGAGTATGTGTTGTGTGCGTGCCTTCTCGTTGGCCGGAAGCACTACATTTTATACTTGTTGCATTTTAAAGTCCCAGAAACTAATATTTTTTTTTTTTTTTTAAGATTTATTTATTTTTGCATACAGAACTGGGATACAGGCCAGAGACTCAGGGGCAGTGAGAGGCTTCACCAGAGACAGAGTGGGGATCAGAACAGGCAGATGGATGAAGTACACTGCTGAGGGGAGCAGTGGGTGGGTCAGGAGAGCTCTGCCACACCATGTGGTCACCTCCGGGGCAGGCGGGAATCGAACTCATGAGGAAGCGGCTTTAGATTCTCAGTGCTGTGCTTTAACCTGCTGCGCCACCAGGGAGGGCCAGAAACTAATATTTTTGCTTGACAATGAATAAATGTCTCAGTACATAGTCTTAAAGTAAACTCCTTGCCTAACCACCGAAACATAAATGTTATTTATATCATTTGTTATTTATAAACACTATTAACATATCTGATTCTTCACAGATGAAATTTTCCTCTATGTATCTCTGGCTATGGAGAGCTATATTAAAACAAATACTTTTGTTTCCAAGTACCTATAAAGGTAAAGACAGGATGTCACAATTTACAAGGTGGTCTTTAGATCTGTTACTACATCTGTACAACATGGAAATCAAAACATAAATAAAAGTGATTCATTGGTCACTTACATGGCTAAAATAACTACTAAAGTTACCAAATATCCTTTAACACATCACACATGCGGACTAGTCAACCAAACTAAACAACACTGTTTTTGTCGTAACTAGGAAGTGCAAATTTTAGTTTTAAGGCAGAAAACATTCTTTTCTTTATTGAAAAATAAGAGCTTCTTCATATACTGCTTGGTGTATTCATTTCTACTTTTGTTTAAAATCTATCTGAATCTTTTGTAATAATAAGTATGTAAACTATCTGAATTGTATTTGTACAGCTATAAAAATGACATTGGTGGCTATGTGACTATATTCTAAATGTTATTGAAGATAACAGTTGAATTAATTGGACATAAAAACATCCATGCACTCAGCCCAGCAGAAGGCAGCAGCTTTGGGCACTCCTTCTTCAATCTCTTGTTTCCGGTGGGGCTATATGGCTTTGTCATTGTTCTTTTGGGCACAGTGCCTTCCTTCTATGTCAATGGTGAATTTTCTGTAAGGTAAAAGTGGTACCAAACTACCAAATATGTGGCACACACACAGAGAAAACATTATTCGTATATTATAGATCTAATGTAATATAATACAATCAATAACACCTATGATATCATATTTTAGAATATTATGAAACCTAGATTTTCTCTTAAGACTCCCAAGTTGGTGTCCATTGATTTGCAACACTGTCTCTCCATCTTCAGTGTGTGGGAATATGTATTCTTCAGTGGAGGTATAAAGTACAAAAGGGTGAAAAAAGAGTGTATTTTACCTCTTTCTTTAGACTAAGTTGAATATGATTTTTGTGACTTTTATCTTAAGAGTTTCCATAACTTTTTCAGCCACAGAGGGACTCACTATCAGAGTTATAAATAATTTTACAGCATTTTATTACTCTACCCTTACGTTCTTCTCCAGATAGAATGTCAGGGTAGAAGCAACGGGGTTATTATTATAGGCTTAACCTAAATGTGTTCTGATTTACTTGAAAGAAAATCATTTGCAAAGTTTGCTCCTTTAACAGAGATCAAATTACTAGAAATTCACCTCTAACTAATCACGACCCATCAGTGTATCTACACCCCTCCTGGGAACTGGGACTCCAGTTAAAGGAAAACGAATGGTTCTAATTTGCTACTCACACATATGGCTGATCAATGAGAAACCTCACGGTGACTCCTCTGGCTAACAAAGATCTCACTGTACAATGAATAGAAAGCTGTTCTTACCTTTCATCCTCTGTGCTTCCCTACCTCATTCCCTTCCCTCCCTCCTTCTTTTCCTTACCTCCTTATTTCCCCTCCCTTCCTCCCTCTCTCCCTACCTTCCTCCTACCTCCCTCCCGCCTTTCTTGCAGTTTTTCCTCCTTTCATTCTTCTACTCATTCCATCTAATTCCGTTAGCTGCTGGCATTCAATGACTTATTACTTAATACATAAATTAAAATTATACCTTAAAAATCCTAAGAAGTAAAACATATCTTTGAAGTAGTTCGTCCTTGGACACAATACCCATGTCATTAGTTCGTATGACTCCGATAGAAACTGGGCCAGATAGAGGCATGAGAACTGATGGAGATGGGAATTACTGAGGTTGGCCTTTTAGCATCACAGAGATTTTAGAGCTTCCAGGGACCTTGGAGATAATACAGTCAAACTCTCCAATTTGAAGGATAATTGAATTTAAATCAGGAGAGGTTAGGGGAATTACATAAGATAAAACAGCTAATTGATGGCAGAGCACAGATTCAAATCGGGGTCATCTCTCTCACAAGTCAAACATCTTGTTTCTGTAATATGTTCTATGTTATTCTAATTAAAGATAAAGAGGGACATATTATATTATCAGTAAAGTTTGAACAAATAACTAGCTACAGAGCATTTCACTTTCTAAAAAGAAAATAACTGTTTTGATATTTTATTGCTATTTTGCTCTGTGGTAGAAGATACTTTTGGCTAACATATTTACTTTAGTGTTTTAGAACAACTGCATAATCTTTTAAATCAAATTTCATAAAACATAAAAACACATTATAACAATATTTATAATTAAAAGTAATTTTTCAAAAGAAGCATAATTTCAGTAAATTAAGATGAATCATTTTCTTTATAATGAACTCATACTTTTTCAAAACAAAAATATGTAATGTTTTCCCCTAAAAAATCTTGTTGAGCAAGAATTGTTTAAAGCAGTAGTATTAAACTAAGAATGTGATTTGGTATCCCCCAGGGTAAGAACAATTGTTAAAGGATTAAATTTAGAAATCTTCTCAGATGATTTACCTGCTTGTCTAGTTGGCCATGAGAATGGATGTGGCACTAAACTTTGTTTCATTTTTCTTCCTGGGTGGGCTTAAGTCTGTGAATTAAGTAAAAGAATCTTCGTAACTTATTTTCCTTTTAAAGTTTGCTGTTGGCATGATATAAAAACTGAAACACCTGTGTGCCAAATGCAAACATCTGTAGTCTTTTTCTTTTTTTAAAGCTTTATTTTTATTTATTTATGCATAGAAGAACTGGGCTGTATGTGAGAGGTGCAAGGGGTGAGGGGATTCTCCAGAGACAAAGGGGAGAGCAGAATGGGCAGAGCTATTGAAATATAAAGTGGGCAAGACAGGAGAGGTCTGCTTTGCCATGTGGGTCAGCTCCCTGGACAGGGATCAAACTCATGCCACAGTGACTGGAGATAGCTTGATAGCGCTGAGACTTTAAGTCCTGTGCTACCAAGGAGGCCCACATCTGCGGTCTTCACAGAATTTATACAGCATATATCAGGTATCAGACATTTACTTGAAAATTGAATATTGATTGGAGTATTGGAGGGGGTAGACCAAAGTAAGGGACAAAATTAAGAAGTACATTTCACAAATCCCTGTTTATGCTTCTTCACTTAAGTTCATTATGATTTCTTTGTTATATATTTCTTCTTGTTTAATAAGTATACTTATTCCTCTAAAGTTTTAGGACACCAATACACACCCAGTTGGAGCTACTAAGATAATAGGCCCACAACCAAAGTGATTCAATGATTTTCAAATTGAGTCAAAATTCCCCCTATTAAATCAAACATTCAATTTCTGGTCAATCATATGATCTAAATATTGAATAAAAACATGCATGTGAACAAATGAGACAATTACATTATCTGACTGACAGACTTGTCTAGCTTCTGAGTATTATAAACTTGTGTCAAATGTCTAAGTAATTCTGATACTTAAGGGGATACTAACAACACACTCACACATTCCATTCAAAGTGCTTTATTTTATAACCATGGCCCTAATCTTTCACCTTAGCCAAGAAAGACAAAGGGGGCTCTGGTGGAGTCAACTTTTTAAATGTCAGTTCCCACTGAAAACCAATCAGAACATTGTTCTCAATAATTCAGGCAAGTACATTACCAAAAATGCAAATATTATGATAATCAAGATCATAATGACATGCTTCTCATAATCTAACATTTAAACTTGATGTGAGAAATATGCTATGCTTCATTGAACTTCTCTCATTTATTAAATGCACATGGTATTTACTTGTTATCGTCTTTCTTACCAGTATATACTTTTCAAGGCAGGAACTAAGTTTTCCTTTCAAAGATCTACCTAGGACGTTAACAAACATCCTTTGGCTGGTGTCAGTGGCTGGGAAAAATAATATCTAGTTTCCATCAATAGGGGCATTATAATTAATCATATACAAAGACCAAAAAAATCAAAGAAAATTAAAAATCTGTTGAAAATTTTATGAAAATTGAAGTCTCTTGTTTTGGTGATGGTTAAAAACAGAATTTCTAGATGCTTGGCTCTGAATTAATGTTAACCCATTTTTTAAAAGTATATTTATTAATATATAATGGGACATTTATATCCATTACAATCAGCAATTAATATTAAATTAAGTTGAAGAAGTAAAGTAATAAAAATGTAATATTCAATTCAAATATATTAAATGAGTTTGGTCAAAAACTACTTTCTGGAGAACTAGGCAGAAAATATCTTGGGGCATTTTTAAATGTCAATTTCTTTCGCCAATAACTATTCTTCAAGCTTTATAACTTACACTGATTTTAAATTAGACTGTATATCATAAAGTTCAGTATGGGAAGACATTTTCCCATACTTCCATCAAGTAAATCATTGTACAAGCAGTTCAGGTTACACCATTATCTCTGGGCATCTGGAAGATTTATACTTTGGTCCCTAGGTACTAGCAAGGGATTCCTTAGAGAATTTTCTGTTTTTCCAACTTGACCTTTTTTTTTACTTCACCTTGAGAAATAGATAATAATCATACACTGAAAAGTAAAAAAAGTTATTTTTAACGTTAAATTATAACATCCAACCAGCAACAAGGGTGCTTTTTCTACACTAAATTTCTGAGGATAGATTTATCTCATTTCAGAAATATGTAGCTTGGTTAAAATGAATGTATACACACACACACACACACACACACACATATATATATTCAGATAGATATTCCTAACTATATATTATACATGAATATATATTACATATGCCAATACAAGTATGGGTAGATGTATGTAACAGTGAAAATAACACTTATTTGAGAGGAAGTCTCAAATAATCTATTAATGGGAATTTCAGATCAGTGAAAATCTTTTGACATGTCTTTATAATACTACTGTTGACTTTCTTAAAACTTATAATAATATGCTAGGAATAGAAAATACGTAAATAAAAAATTCTAACAATCTCCTAATTTTTTTCTTTAGGACACCAGTTTCCTGAATACTAAGAAATTTATAGTAAAGTTCCCTAAATTTAAAGATTTAAGTAATAGTGGAATAAAAATAGTTGAACGATTAACTTAGGAGCTCTAAGGTCATTAACTCGGAAATATGTAACATGAATTTTAGGATAGTAACAGACTGTGCCAATTTTTCAAAGTTTACTCCAAAGCATTCTTGGAAAAATTAGTGTTCCAGAGAATTATCTTAGAATAATGTTGCCCCCATCTAAACCATCTTTCATAAAATTCTATATAAGAATAAACAGACAAAATACATGTGGGCAGCATTGGGGAGGTTGATGGAGCAAGTATGGGAAAATGGGGGGTCTCTAGTAAAACATACACACTTGTAATTTAAATTTTTGATGCCATTCTATGCTAAAGTCCTATTTTGTTTTGGTAGACTCTGTGTCTGTTTCCCTTTTTTGCTCCACTATGGAGAGTCTTGTTTAACAGATAACCTTATTTTCCTTTGATTTCCACAATTCAAACGCACTTAATTGTTGGCTCATTTTGACCCCTCTCCAAATTCCTTGTCTGTCTCAGGCAACAACGGCTCACTCAAATTTCATCACTCGTTTTCCAGGTTTGTTAATCCTATTCTCTTCAGTTTAGAGTTTTAAAGAGGATATGTTTGCACAGAATGGGAAAGTCAAATCCTGTTTTGTTTTTTTTTTTAAATATATACTCCGAGAGCTACAAAAGATTTTCAGAGATTATAAATGCATCCATCTATTTAGAGTAGGACTTATTTTTAACTATTTAAATTTTATCTTCGATGTTTTATACTTAAAATATTTCCAGTTGCAAGGTACATTTAACTTATCCCAGGTAAACAGTAAGTGACTGATCCACTTAGGTTGCAAATTTGCCTTCACATCTTTAAGGGACCACTCTCATTTAACTTGGTTAAGTTACTGTCTCCTATGGCATTTGCCTTTTCTTTGGTCAATAAACAATTCACTATGTAGGAAAGGACTCTGAAATTCCTAACAATTATTTCCCCTTCTTCCCACAATTAGGGAGTGGGGAGCAGAGAGGAGAGAAAAGTACACAGTTCTGCTTAGACTGTCAGTTTGCATCAGTCTGAGAGGGAACACATATTCCTGGTCTGAAAGGGCTGCCTGGAACAATTAAGCATGGGGCTAAGAGTGAACCTGGGAAACATTCCAGCTTCTTGCAAGTCAGGTCTTCACTGTGTGATCTTTAACATAACAAAATAAAACAAATTAAATCTCTACCAGATTATGTGATCATTCATTTGAAAAATCACGCACATGTCTACATATTGTACTTACATATTACCTGCCTTATAAAACATCCCCAAACAATTATTAATGCATGTAATCAACAGGTCAATGATTTACTTTCCAAACAAGATCTTTCTGATAGCCAATGGGGGTACTATTAATTACTATATTAAGGCAACTGTTCAGTACTCCTTTAGGTAAAGATGGTTGTAGTAAACACCTAACAGTAAAGGTTAAATTAAAACTATCCCAGGGCCCTTTCTGGTGGTGCAGAGGATTAAAGCACAACACTGAGAAGCTAAAGTCACTTCAGCATGAGTTCGATCCCCAGCCCCCGAGGTGACCCACATGGCATGGCAGACCTCTCCTGCTGCTCCTCTCAGCAGTATACCTTGTCAGTCTGTCTGTTTTGTTACCCACTCTGTCTCTGGTGAATTCTCTCACCGCCCCTGTACCTCAGCCTGTACCCCACCTCTGTATGCATGAATAAATAAATCTTAAACTATTTCAAATGCCTTACTAATGCATACAATCATTATGTGATATCTCAAAGCATAATATACCCTGAGGACAATAACTGTAACTGTAGCTATAGGGGTGTTCATTTATATTTCATGTAAATATTTGGATAACATAGGAAGTTCTACCTTTACCTCAGTACTTAGTGATTATATCATCATTTCCCTCCCTCCCTCCTTAACTGAGATTGAGCAAGACTTTCTGTAAGAATTAGAAGGGTTATTTCTGTAACTTTTGTTTTATTGTTTTTTGGTAAAAGTATTTTATGGGTTTATTTTGTTACTTTGGAAACACAGTAGACAGCAAAATCCTTAAATCCAATTATAAGGCATAGATAATAAACACTATATACTTGTTCCTATTGGTGGAATTTCAATTTTTGCCTAAGGTTTTCAGATTTCAATGGCAGTAGAAAATAGTACATGTGGATATACAAATCAGCTAGTGTAAATAAATTATTAAATATATGTGAAGCATTGGCCCTCCCTGATGGCGCAGCGGGTTAAAGCACAACACTAAGAAGCTAAAGCCACTTCTGCATGAGTTTCGATCCCCGCCTGCCCCGGAGATGACCACATGGCGTGGCAGACCTCTTCTGACCTGCCCGCTGCTCCCCTCAGCAGTGTACTTCATGGATCTGCCTGTTCTGCTCTCCACTCTGTCTCTGGTGAAGCCTCTCACCACCCCTGAGCCTCTGACCTTACCCCAGTTCTGTATGCACAAATAAATAAATCCTAAAAAAAAAATGTATATATGTGAAGTATAACTTACTTTGTGCTTTCAAGACATAATTCATATCATTAATAGTTCTAATAAGTGTGTATTCCAATAAGACTTATCTTATGTGCTGCTTAGCATACACACAGCAAACATTAGAGGTGCTATCTAGAACCATGCTATTTCAACTGGCATGTACATTCAATTACCTGAAATTCTTCAGAAAATACAGATTTCTGATTCAGTTAGTTTGGCATATAACTCAGGAACCTACATTACTACCAACTCCTTAGGAGTTGCTAGTCAGAAGTCAACACATTAAGTAAAAAATCCCCTAGATTGTTCCTTGTTAATATAGTTACCAGTAGCCACATGCAAGTAAATATGTAAAATGTGGATGATCTAAGTTCATAACTACTGTAAATATAACATAAATGCCATATTTCAAAGATAGTACAAAATAAAACATAAAACGTTCTCTTATTTTAATATTGATTATATATTGAAATAATTCAATAATTCTCACTTAAGATAAATAATTTAATGAAGGCAATGGCTACATCACATATATATATATATATATATATATATATATTTTGTGTGTGTGTAGAACTGGGGTGTAGGTCAGAGTGTGTGATAGGGGTTTAAGAGGTTCACCAGAGACAGCGTGGAGAGCAGAATGGGGGTGGAGGGCTTATTGAAATATTTTACGAAGGGGAGCAGGCAAGACAGGAGAGGTCTGCTGCACCATTTATGTGTTAGGTTCTTGGCTGGGAATTGAAAACTCAGACTGTAGTGGTGATAGTGCTGAGACTTAACTCCTAGGCTACCATGGAGGCCCAATAAATTTTAATATGACTACTATAAAATTTAAACACTTTTTGAGGCTTACATTATATTTTCATTAACATTGCTGCTCAATACCACAGAATAATGTCCTCTTTGTATAAAACACCAGTGAAAATATTCACAACATCTCTTAATTGATTTTTCCAAATTTGTCACTAATATGTGATGACAAAGCTAAATATGGTTCAATTTCATTAAATATATTATTTTTAACTCTTATTACATAAAAGGAAATATTCTTTTTAGTCTTTATATGACTCTTTCAAAAAGGCACTGACTGGTTCTTTAATCTGAACTTTTTATTTTGTATATATATTTTTAAAATGTCATTCTTTATATTATGTTTGCTGCATATTGTATTAATAATATGTTTGTCCAATATAGATTATTTACTAAATTTTTGATGCTATGAGGATCTTCCAGTAAAAGCATAATATCTACCACATAGTTCCTTAATGAAGCAGACTTTTAATGAATTATTTCATAAATAAAATGATAAAAATTTTAAGCAAGTCACTTCCATAATCTGACTTAATTTTAAAAAGCAATGATAATTTTTATTGTCACATGACAAATTTCACTCCACTCACATTGTTATGTAGACATATTATAGTAATGTACTATCAAGCTCAGCAAATTTAGAATTAATTCAGAAAAATCTGAGCTATACTGAATGATCTTATTAGACTTTAAAGCAATTCACTAAGTCTCCAAGAAAACTGGTCCCTTCAATAGTAAAACTGATACATATTTTCAACTATATGGCTTAATTGAAAAACATGAAAAGGCTCAATTCATGAATTATGGCCCCCAGTTCATAGCAGAGACACAATATTTAAGAAATCAAACTAGTTGTCTTAATCATTTTATTTCCTTTTTATAACTAAATATAAAATAAAGGGTGGTAACTAAAGCATTAGACCCTTATCTTTTCTGATTAAAATTTATGGAATTCCATTTATCTAATTGAGATGCTATGACAAATAGTCCCATTTCCCTCAACCTCAATTATTTTAGGTATAAAATGAGGGGACTGAACAAAATGATAACCTTTAATATATAAAAGTCCATAAATATTTGCAGATGATGCTGATATATTAATTATCAGCAAAATATTAAAAGACTCAGCTTTTAGCTATAAAATGTCATGACAATATAGTATATATCATATTGACAATAGTTAATAATGCCTTACTATAAATTTGATAGTTGCTGAGAGAACGGATCTTAAATATCCTCATTTTAAAGTATAATTTGTTGTAAATATGTATGGGATGAATGTTAACTAGACAAAGGAGTAAACATTTTGCAGTATATATAACTTCAACTATAATGTTATATACCTAAAACCAATATTTGTCAATTATATATCTCTAAAAATATATAGCAGTAAAAAAAAGTAATTTCTTAATGGCTAAAGATGTCAATATTCACTACAATAAAGGACAAGGTGAATAAGCCCATATTTATTAAGTAAATTTAAGTCCATAATAAATAACATCCAAAAAACAGCACAAGATTCATATGGATTAATTTAGGAAATCTCTCAAATATTAAGAAAAATTATGCCAATCTTTTATAAATTCTTTCAGAGAATAAAAGCAAATTAAATACTTCCTAATTCATTCTATAAGGCCAGAGCTACCCAACTATAAAAATCAGATGATATCATAAAAAAAGTAAACCACCCCTAATTTTGGCAATATTCTTAACAAATCTAATTCAGATCTAATTCAATAATGTATAAAATGAGTTATATGCCCCCATCAAGTGAGATTTTCTGAGATATTAAGAACAGTTCATCATTCAAACATCAATTACTATAATTCATTATATCAACAGGCTAGAGAAGAAAAAACGTTTGTTAATTTTATTATGTTCTGTTTCAATAGATACAGAGTAAGCATTTGATAAAATTCAGTATCACCCATAATTAAAAAAAAAACAGTAATTTAAGAATCAAGGGGAACATATATTGATGAACAATATATGTGAAAAAAAGACTGCCAACATCAAGCTTAATGATGAGAAACTCAATGCTATTTACATGTAGAAGACATAAACGAATCAACAAAAAATCTTGTGCTAGTAAGTGATTATAGCTAGCTTATGAGATCCCAGTTTATTATAAATTCAATAGCATTCATTTATACCAATGAACAAGTATGATTTGAAATTAACACCAATACCATTATGCATATCAAAAATAAAATGCTTTGATAAAAATCTAACAAAGTATGCGCATACTCTATATGAGGAATACTATGAAATGCTGAGTCATGAAATCAATAAGCTAAAAAATAAATTACACAATATTCTTCAGATACCAAATGCTGCTCAAACTGAGCTACAGATTCAATGCAAGTCCAGTCAAAATCTCAAGTTTGTTTTATGAATATTGACAAACTAATACTAATATTTATATGGCGAGCCAAAAGATGAAGAATAATCAATACAATATTGAAGTGAATAATCTGAACACAGATCTTAAACTTCTCAAAAAAGTTAATTCAAAGTGGATCACTGATTTAGATATAAAATGTAAAGTGAGTGAAATATGGACTTTGGATGTTTATGCTATGTTAACAGCCTATCAACTGGAACAAACATTCCGTTCTGATGAGGGATATAACTAGTAAGTGCAAAGTTATGTGGGAAGCCATTATATATTCTCCTAAATTTCAAGTGAGTTGAAAACCCCTTAACAAATCTTAAAAATTTGGATCCAATAGTATTGAATCTTTGTTTAATATTTAGGCTTTAATATAGCTACATATATAATCACACCTATTACATATATACACACATCTATATAGAGAGATGAAAAGTTATGTGTGTAAACATATACTTTCTAGTTTGTTCACTGAAAAAACTGCTAAGTAGTAAAACATCAAGGAGGACAAATTGGTGAAGTACTCATATTTTGATTTCTACATGCTACTTTTTTTTTTTTTTAACTGAAAGTTACTGGCTATTCTTGGGCAAATACTTTAATTTTGAAATTACAACATAGAACATCCATGATAATCTAAGATGATCTTAACATTAAATATGGTGTTGTTCCAGATAGTAGTAAAGTACTCTTTGAATAACTTGAACATGTCAAAATGACAAAAGACCTACTTTATAAATCTCCTGCTAAGACTGGACTGTTGTAGTAATGATTATAATGCACTGAATAAATTTGCAAGTCAATAGTTTATACTGATACATAAATGAATTAATAAATTAGGAAAGGACAAATATTTTCCTTATAGTAGAATGTTAACCAATAATTTAAGGTAAATAGAATTAGAAAGAAATCATTCAATAATCATACATTAATTATAGAAAGAATGTAGAGATGTCCAAGCATACTGATAACAAAAGGCATACAACACATATAGTAGGACAAGAAACATGAACTACAGATGTACAGAAACAATTAGTAGAATGTCATTAGTAAGTCTTTACCTATCAGTAACTAGTCTAAATGTAAATGGATCAGATTCTCCAAATAGAAGACATAGAATTACTGACTACATTTGAAAAACAAACAAGAGTAAATTGTATGTTGCCTACCAGATACTCATTTCAATCTTAAAGAAAGTGAGGGATGAAGAAAGACCTTTCTAGACATTGTCATGATAGCCATAAAAAAGTAGCGGTTAGCTATACTTATATTAAACAAGTCAGCAAACTTGACAACCTTGAAGAAATTAAATTTCTTAAAAACATATAATTTGTGAAGACTGAATCATGAAGAGTTTCCCAAAGGAAATGTAATTTAATCAGAACAGTTGGAACAATCTCTTTCTCTCCCTCTCACCCTCCCTCAAAAAGAAGTCTGCAGTAAACTAACAAAATAAATACATTTGTATTGAGTAAAATTATTTTAATCAGTTTATTTACTGCAGAATATTTGAGTTTATTAAGCAAATAAATATTGAATTGTTGATCTTCAAAATAATTGTTTGTGTACGTGTGTGTGTTTGAGCATGTAAGCATCATGAGTTGAACATAGTCACTTCTAAACCTACTCAATCACTTATGTCTTAATTCTAGAGTATTCAAGTTCATACCACTCATATGTATTACTGAATTTTTCTATTTTCTCAACTAGTTTTAATGTTTTGCACCATCTGGCCAGGATTTAAATCTCCCAAAATTCTTGAAATAATTTTGAATTCATTCCTAGAGCTCTAATTCATAAATTTAAAAAGGACCCCAAGACAGCAATGGAATATAACTACATGAAAATATATTTAAGGAATATAAAATCTGGAACACTGATTAGATATGGCAGTAAGTTACTAACTCGTCTAGATTAGGAGAGAACATTAGTGAAGCTAACACAAAATATTTAAATGTTACTATTTTGTAAATGAGATTTTTTTTCTTTTAAAAGTTCAGATAGTTGCTTTATACATGGGATCAGATTACTAATTTGTTATAACACCTAAATATAAACAAAGTTTCAGCCCATGCATTCCATTCTAACATAAATGTTATCTGTGTTTGTCTCTCAGTAAGTTTTTGTTTTGAACTTCTGGTTGACACTGGTTTGTTGTAATAGCAAAGGAACCATCTACTAAGGAAATAATTAACAGTTATCCTGATTTTTCAAGGCAAGCCTTCCATACCATTCTTAAAGTATCACATTATTCTTTCTTTTAATAATTTGATTCAAGAATAATCTCAAAAGAATCTGAGGTATTAAAAAACAGACAAAACAAAGATAACCTTAAACCTAACCTATTAGATAATGTTCTCATTATCATTGAAATTACCTATAAAATTTCTGTATCATAGAAGAAAAAAAAATGCTAGTTAATATCAAATCCAGGATAATGATAGCAACTTTATTTTCTTACACTCATCAAAATATAAAATAACTATTGACCTCAAATTGCATTTCCTATTATGTAAAATGCCCTAAGCAATTAATATGCAAATGGGTCCAAAATGGAATATTCTTTACAAAGTTATAACAAAGACCATGAGGAAAGTGAATGCACTTGTTTTTTTTTTTTTTGTCTCACTATCAAAACTCTTTTTTCAGTATTCTAGATGATGTTCTTTTTTGATCGATAGGGCTATTAAGTTTATGGGAATAAAAACTAAACAAACATATCATATGGAGGGTTTCTTAAACTACTCCAATACAAGTGTTACTTAACACAGTGGGGTCACCGAACATCCAGTAAAGCTTTTGCCAATGTTTGTGTTTTTTGCAATTAGATGAAAATCAAAACCATGTGGCCACCAACAGGGGGAACAGCAGGTCTCAATGTGTGCTTGGTGGGCACATTCTGCTATTATCTTGTATTCTTTTGTTTTTGACAGTATAACCAAAACTTTATTTTATTGGTGATCTGGTTGTGGTGGTCCTCAGAACATTAGTCCCATTTTGTGTATATTGTTTATATACAATTCCCAGGTGGCTTTAGAGGATAAAATCAAACTTTCTCTATAATGAGTCTACTCTCTTGACTGTTTAAACACAGAAAACAATATAGCAGGTGCCTGAATGCCTATGGGAGACATTGAGCATAGGGAAAATCTAAAGAATTCTAACTTTATATACTACTAAAGGTTTTTACAGAGAATAAAAGCAATACAGGTATAACAAAGAAACTAAAGGAAAAAATAAGTGTGTGTATACACATGCGACAGACATTCAAACACACAGTTGAATTCCTAAAATGTGTGGTTATGACAAGAGACTGTAATGGACCCCAATTCATTTAACTAGGAAGTGATTACATATATTTCCATCTAAATATTAAAGTGAAAAAACTGTAGGTTTTAAGTGAATTAAACAAGTACAAGGATAAAACTCTCTATGTTTTAAATTTTGTTTGTACCAGGAATGTTTAGTTTTGCCTCTAATTGACAAGATAGTTCTCATGAAAGAAGCTGCACATAAAGCTTTTATCTCCTTTGGTTATAGCCAACATGTTGGATAAGAAGAAAAATATCTCCTTACTTTAGGGGGAAAAAAGCATAGTCCTTAAATCCTATGTATAAACTATAAAGATTCAAATATTCTTGAGGTCTTGGCATGTTAAATTTTGTAAGTCATTTAAATTCACTTTCTTCACTTCAGCTAGAAAAAACAGAGAACATTGGATTTTTTTTTTTTTACATTAAGGGAGAAATAAAGGATATAAATATGAAACACCTTGGCATAGAAGTGGTGACTTTGGTTTGACATTCATCCAAATCAAACTCTTTCGATTCACATTTTGAGATTTCACTGAATTCAGTACAAGACAGAACAGGAATGCAGGGCAAATAGACTCCATGCAGATAAAGCCAGGAGGGGGTTTTCCAATTCATTTTGATATGTAATATTTTTTTGCTTAAAAACTAGTCAAGAATTTCTTAATTTATTTAAAAGAATAGATACTGAGGGCCTCCCTGCTGGCATAGGGGTTGTCTCAGCACTATCACCCTAAGCATGAGTTAGATCCTGGCCAGGGAGGTGATCGACATGGCATAGCAGACATCTTCTGTCTCGCCTGCTGCTCCTCTGAGCAGTGTATTTCAGTCACTGGAAGAATGTTCTGCTCCCCACTCTGTCTCTGGTGAATGCTCTTCTCCCTATCTCATACCTCTGGCCTGCACTTTTTCTATATATAATTAAATAAAATAAATCTTAAAAATAAAAATAGACACTGATTAAGAATAACCATAAAATCTGAATCTCTAGGATAGGAAAAAAAAACAAACAATATCCACAGCTTTCTATTTCATTTGTTTGATAGAATTCATACTAGGCAATAGTTAACATTTCTTGAGAAAAAGCTGTATTTTACCTTACTTATCTGTGATAGAGGAGTTAATTTTTTTTCTTCACATCTGTTAGGACCAGGACTTAGAGAAGCTGAGCAACATTTTATTGAAATAACAGACAATGTTCAAAGAAATAACCAGAATGTATGGGTAGGCCGCTTTTGAACCCTGCCTCCACCTACCTATGGCCTCAAAGCTCTCATCTTTAATGCTGTGTTTTATTGCCTTAGGATACTTTGTTTATATATTTTAACTTTTAAATGACTCAAGGGACTATAATGTAAAGTATGGTGATTATAGTTAAAAATCTTGTATTTCATAGTTGAAAGCTCTATGATGACAGATTTTAAAGTTCTCATCACAAGAAAAAGTTCTAAGATGACATATTTTAAAGTTTTCATCGCAAGAAGAACAATTGTGACTATATAATGAAGGTGGGGCTTGACTATTGTGGTCATTTTGCAATATATACAAATATGGAATCATAATGTTGTATGCTTGAAAATAGTATGTTCTATGTGAATTATGCCCATCATCAAGCTTCCTAGTTGCCAACATTCTATGATTTGTATAACATTTATACCTCTATTTATTCTCCATCTCAATTCAGATATTATTTCATGGTGCTTTTTCTGGAGGTAAATGCACATAGTTGTGTAACTGTACCCTTATTAAACATAAAACATCAACAGCTCTCTAGAAATTTTCCATTAAAATACAAATAAAAATAATGCATATTCAAGGATATTAGTATTTGCCTACTTGATATAAACAAGAATCTGTACTTAATGTTCAAAATAATTAATCTAAAGGTCATATTTATACTTGTACAAATTCTAGAAAATATATTTGTTTATGTAATGTACACAAACATAAGTCAATGATCCGTAAATATTTAACAGGATATAATGAAATTAAAAAGGTCAATCAAAAAGACTAGCAATAACCGAGTATATATGCATGTCAATTCTCAGTGATTCATCCCTATAAATTAAATAATGTTAAAATACAGTATTACTTAAATTAAAGCAACATATAAATAACTCACTTCAGTTAAATATATTAATGTCAGGCACAATGCTAACTTATGCCCATCTAATTTATCAACAGAATCAAGTTATTTTTAACTCTTAAAAACTCATAAAATTTGCATTAACTTTCTTTGTTAAGAATAACCATGCCATGTTTTCTTAATTTTTCCCAAGTCTAAATTAATTTTTTTTCCAAATAGTGTAAAGCCTAGAATCATAGCACTTTTAAAGGTAATAAGCAAGGCCATCTGTTTCGGTTTCCCAAAGTATCATTATCTGCCTTTTCTTTCTATCATTTTAACTACTACTCACAAAATATTTTCAAACTCTTTCTACCAAATGTATTTCCAAAACTATTTCTCTTCCACCAGTCTTGAATTGTTGAGTTTTCAAGTGCATTTACCATCCTATTAATTTTCTGCAAACACATAACCTGCTCTATCTGTTATTATTTACTTACTTACATAACTAATTGATCAATTGATTGGTTAATTAATTAATGTAGCTTTCTCCTTAGGTGACTTAACAAAAGCATATTTCATTTGATTTCAAATGTGAAGCTTTTCTTTCTTATTTTTCAACAATTTCAAAAGAAGTCCATCTAATAGGAAGAACAGATTGTAAGAACAGACAAGTAGAGTCACTATTCTAACAGAATCTCAATGTAAAAAATACACATTTTAGGGTTCTTCCTGGTAGTGCAATGGGTTAGGATGCAGCACTGCAAGCTGACCCACATGGCGCAGCAGACCTCCCATGACTCCCTGGCTGCTCCCCTCAACAGTGTTTTCATAAATCTGCCTGTCCTCCTCCTCACTCCATTAATGGTGAATCCTCTCACTGCCCTTGAACCTTTGGTCTGTACCCTAGTTCTGTATGCATAAATGAATCTTAAAAAAATACACATCTTCATATGACTTACTACAGTTTTAACACACACACACACAAAAGACCAAAACAAATTTAATAGATTATGGTTATTTGCATTAAAAAAAAACAAAAAAAAAACTCCTGCCTCACTTTTCTTTCTGAGATGCTATAATATAAACCATTATCCTAAACACTTCAAATATCCTGTTTACATGGATTTATCATAATATCTGTAGGTCTTCTTGTGCCATTGTGATTTGATTGAATAGGTCTTAAAAGGAAGAAACTCCCCAATGGGCAAAAAAAGAAGAAAAAAAGTGATATTGAGGATACATGCTGGGTTTAGAAAAACTGGAACATAAGATTATCTTTTTTCTATCATAATATATATGTATATATTTAAGTAATCTGAAGGTTGATTTTCCTTTAAAAATTAATACATTTTGAATGACTCAAAAATTAGGTCAGCCATCATTCCCAATAGTTGGCACTATTGAAGAAATTTCTATGACTTAAATATAGTCAGAGCATAAGATATTAATTAAAACAATGAGGTCACCAAAAAAATAATGACACATCTGTGTCCAAGGCTAAGCCATAATTCAAGGATCTCACTACTGTACTTAAAAACCCCTTATTAAAGTTTACCTTTTGTAATAATTTCAAGTTTTCTTATTTCATTTTCAAATTGTCCTAATAATGGAAATCGTATTATTTCTCTAAGCTACAGCTAAGGAGTAAGAGTATGCTGAGTCCTTTCCATTGGATTCACATAGCCAAATGTTGATCTTCGCTTATGTGAGAATCTCCAGATTACCTTTTTTTGTCAATTCTTCCTGTGAGCCTGTTTATTGCCAAGTAGCATAGTGAATTCCCTCACCATGGTAATGAATAACTTCTGAAATAAGTTTTTTAAAAATTAATTACCCACTTGAAACCTAAACATAAGTCTTTGGAAGTATTAATTGGGACTATCACCATCCTTGTTACATAAACTTCTTCTCATTAATACATTACTTCTACTAGGAATTGGAGAATCGAAGAGTGTTAGTAGAGGTATTCACAGTATTCAAGTTCTGCTGTAAATTAGCTTGACCGAATTTCTTTTTACTCTTCATTGGCAAGAAATTTACACCTCTAAGAAAAGCTAGCAAACTCTTCATTCCAATTGGAAGCATTAATCTTTAAGACTTGAACATTCCCAACTTGTACTGCCACGTTCTTTCAAACTTCCAAGGTCAGTAGTCTTACACTATAGTATTTGAAGCATGAGAAAGCACCACTCAGATGCACAACAGAACATGATGCCTTCTCATCAGTCCTTTAGTCTTTATTTGTTCCTGGGGTGACATTGCTGCCATCTGACACTGGTCACTCCTTGGTGTAAAAGTGAAAAGCTCCTTAGGAAGAAAGACCTCTCCCCCAGTCTATTTAAGTTCCCTAAAGAGTTTATTCCTTTGGGCAAAATAATCATGTTGGGCACCTGTGGTGCAAGCGCTAAAGAAGTATCAGGCAAAACCCAGCCACAGCTGTGCTGTAATCACTGAAGTGTGCCCAGTGCATAATGGCGCATTAGGTAGGCATTGATCTCTGCCAGTTTATGAGATCTCTTACAGAATTAGGCAGACTTTTTCACTGAAACCCATGGAGCAGAAATTGCTACTTCTAAGCTAATCCATTTTCAAATTACCATCCAATTGTGACTGATGACCTCACTACAAATCCGCTTATCTACTTCCAACCACTCAACAAGGGAAGGAAAATCGATCATTACCTCTCTTTATTTTCAACTCCACAGAAAACTTGTCATTCTTAGTCACCTTAAGTGCCACTGCAGCTATAAAGATAAGCATGATAAATGTCAAACATTGCCTAATTGTTTGTGCTTATTTGGGATGTAAAATGAGAAAGTAGAATATGTGCTTAGTATGATATATGGGTGAGATGAGCTTTGATTTTAAAATTCACTGCTATAAATTACAACTGGTTTCATGCATTTATTTTAAGTAATTAATTCAGATTTAGGTATACTGAATGCCTGATAAAAATAAAACCCACAAAATTCCATCACTGCAAGATGCAGTTATTTCTTGATGAAAAACAAGGATGTAGTTTAATCACTTGAAAAAATATAATTTAAAATAAAAGAATCTTGTTTCTGAAAATGGAGGCAATCTTCAATAGTTTATTTAATTGAAAGCGATATCAAGTGATAACATGAAGGTGGCATAAAGCACACAAATTTGTATTAGTCAAAACCTATTCATTATTTCTCCTCAGCAAACTGTCTCAGAATATAACTTACTATATCCAAAATAAAGTCACTACTAGAATGTATAATCAAAGAATATAAAAGTGTGACATTGATGTGTGTCTTTTTCTATTAGGAAATTATAACTGATTGAATTTTCAAAGACTTCTGGACATAGTTTAAGTAAACACTTAGTAATTTATTACTACTTTTTGTAGGTTATTTATAATGTGAAAATTGCCTTGCTTGGTTTTCTGGAATCTTTCCATGTGGACCAACTAATAGAGAACTAATTGGTTAATATATTAATGTGTGTATTGGAATATACATTTACATATTTCTTGAAGCAAATTATATACAAGTAGTAATTTGAAAACCACTCTAGTGAAATCTTGCGATGTCTGTTTATGAATGCACTGCACAAAGCAGTAGTTACAGAAATCTACTTCTTGGCAGAGTGATGAATGAGCTGAAGAAATAATTATTTCCATGTCTATAATTAAAGCACATATTTTTGAATGTTTCTTTTTCAAACATAACCAAAATTCAAACATCTGGACCAATCATTGCCGTGAACCATCGTCCTAGCTGTTTACCCATAATGCATTGTGTAATGGACAGACATAAAATTGCTTGATCAGAACCAGGTTAGTAGTAGTTCAATTTCTTGAAAGAATATCTCCTCGGAGGAGTGGGAGCTGCTTTCTCACGTTTGCCCTTGATATATATCACTGTGTCAGGGCCTCCAGAGCATTAATCAATGGTGTTTCTTACATTTGACTTGTACTTGTACTTTTATATGTACTTGGGCAAATTGTTTATTAGGCTTATGGAATAATAGAAAATATTACATACTCTGACCTATCAACTATTGGTAGGATGAAAGCTACCATATTAATTCACCTGTGCAAGAAAAACATTCTGACATTAAATTTTGCTTTAATATACCTTAATTATAAAGAGCACTTTTATTACTATTTTGATTACTTGTACAAATGGATGTGGAAAATCATAGTGTATAAGTTACAAATAATTCATAATCCAAAAATATTGGAAGAACACTCATCTCATTTTCCAGAGTATATATATATGTTTTACTAAAATTACTATTTTTAAATGTATTTACCTTAATGAGTGAAAAATATAAGAAGCTAGATAGGGGGAAAATTTAAAACTAAACTCCCTGTATTCACTCTTTCATCATGTTATAGGTTTCCGAGGTCCACAGAAGTCTCTCCCATGTTTTCATAGTGATGGAAATATAGATACCTATAGATCATATAGACTGAGTTTTATAGCAAATATATATATATATATAAAAGGTATGAATATATAAAAATTGTTTAGCAAGGATGTTTTTTCCTGAAACATACATCCTGAATAAATCTATAATAAAATACATACACAGATGTAACCTGTACTTTTAATCAACATTCAATATTCAATACTATTAATTAAAACCTCCTAGGTAAACAACACCTGGATAATTGGTGTACTCTGGGGGAACAGGATAGTTTGTTCTTTTTGTTATTTTATTAAAATATACACAATTTGATACTTGGATTAATTTTCATGAATTAATGACCAGTGGATTTCCTTCAGCAATGAGTGAGCTCATTCTAGGCATTCTTGGTTGGAATTTTCATCAAGCTGATGGGAGAAATTGGTGTCTCACCACTAGCTTAGCTGCGGTGCCACATGCTGGCCACAGGATCCCTTCAGGAGACTGCAGCATGTTATAGTTTGGTCTGCATAACTCCCTGTTCAAATGTTTTGGCCAATTTTATGTTTGGATATTTGTTTACATTTATAAGCATTGTTAAATAAATTCAATGTTCATAATTTTCTTGGAGTAAGTAGGGTCTAAGAAGTGGACACTGTGCCATCTAAGCACAGCAATATCCTGGCTTATTTTATTTAAGATGTTACTATATTGCTCCCATGATGACAATAGTTTGATTGTTGGATACTGATTGAGTGCTCTTTAATAATTTAGCATAACACTTTAAATATTTTAATTATTCACAAAGTGAAGTGGTAACTAAAGGGAAAAGTGCACCTTCAATTAAAAAGACAGACATCTGAATGAAGGATTCATACACCTTATTCATACATCCTCAATAGAAGGTTGTTCAGAAAATACCTGAGTGAACTGCTTGGCTAGTCCTTTTTTTCCTCTAATCTACTGACTTACAATATTGAATAAGCATAAGGTACAAAATGTGATTTGATATACACATGTATTGTAGAATGATTATCATACTAAGATTGTTTAACATAAACATCCTTTCATATAATTAGCATTTGTGTGTGCATGTGTGTGTGTGTTTGTAGTGAAAACATTTAATATCTATCTCAGCGAGTCAATAGTCCAGAATTACAACTACAGTCATCATATAATACATGAGACCTGCAGCATTTATTCATCTTAAATTGCTTGTACCTTTAATTCAAAATCTCCCCATTTTTTCAAATTTCCTGCAACAGCAACCACCATTCTACTCTATTTCCATGAGTTCAGATTTTTTAGGGTCACTATATAAATGGGATCACAACTTCCTCTGTTTCACTTAGTTCATATAGTTCAATCTTGAAACCTATTTCCCTCAGCTTCACAACTTTTTCCTGGAGTTATGGATAGTTCAGCTTCAAACTTAAATCTGTGATTGGAGAATGCTAGAACCCTGTAGTTTTCATGCTATCTTTAAGACATTCATATACTACACATTTTTGAATGTTAATTTTTCTTAGTTTATTATGTTCATTTCAGCCATACTTGGCAACTGAGGATTGTGTGGAATTTCAACTAACACGTGTCAGATGTGCATTATTTCAGCCTGTGGGATATGAAAGGATTTAATTTGGAAGGCACCTCCATCTAACTTCAGAGTCTAGACTAGCAATTGGTCTTGAATATTCCTGTAAGACAATGATCTCTTGATTCAAAATAGACATTAATCAATATGCTGACAGAAGCATTTTATTATTAAATGAGTGATGTTAAGTTCATTATTTTTGTTGGATATTCATGCACTAAGTTACCAGACTGTAGAGGTAGATTTACTTCATTCACAAAATGTTAATGCTGTAATTTATCTTTTGCTTAAGGCAAAACTTTTCAAAAGAATACATTTTTTAAGGCGGGAAATGACTGAAATGAAGTCCACATGTTTGCAATAGAAATCGTGTCTTTATAACATTCAAAAATTTGATTTCTCTACCTAGGATTATGTTGATTATGTTTAGTTAGAACACTTATTTGGCCTGTCTCTCCTTATTTCTCTCATTCTCATATCTGAAAGAACTGCACTGAATAATCGCTAAAAAAAAATTGCTCCAACTTCGTGTGCCTTGGTAAAATAAAGCAACTTGTCGGTAAAGTTATTATATACTATCATACTGTAACCAAATTTGAAGACACTGTCCTACATTTTTTTTTTCACCACATAGTACACCAATTCTTGGCTGTACTTAACTCTCACTTATAATCAATATTTTTAATTATCAATTTGAAAATATCAACTGACACATTGAGAATAATGCTTTCAATAGTTTTCGGGAGGACAGCCATTACCATGGTTAGGTTTGGTAATTCAAATATGTCCATAAAACTAGAAATCAAAGCTATTTCAATAATATTCTCTTTGGAAACAGCAATAAATCATGAAAATAACTAAACAAAAAGCTATATTTCACTGCTAGCTTCCTGAATACTTAAATTAAGCTCAACTCCTTAATCTACTAGTGAATAAACAGTAAATAGAATCCTCAACTTAATAGAAAGTCTAATTTATAGAAGACAAGCATTGAATGAGAACTTTTAAGTATGACAATTACTGTAAAATACGAAGTCTTTTGTTGTGGGTGAAATGTTGTGTGAGACAAGAAGAGTTACATGGGATTAGTTAAATGATGGATGGTTCTGAAATTAGACATTATGGCAGAACAGTAAGCACAGACGTTTCATATCATCTCAGGTTACTTAAACATGTGCTGCCTTTTGTAATTATAAATTTGAGCAACAGATTCAAAGTAAAGAATCAATATGATTTACATATTACCTGGTAACAAAATGTACACATCTCAATCCATTTGGTTTCACTGTTTCTTTATCAGCTGAGTCTGTCTTAGAATGTTCAACTATATTGCAAGCTATATTAATCATTGCTGAGGTGGTACTTCTTGACCATTTCACAGAGAAATCTGGTGTGCTCTTTAAATGATTATAGAACCTCAATTCACTTTTCTGATGCTGTAAAAAATACAGATACTAGGTGACCCAGAAGTCACTATAACTGATTACACATACATTTATTCATTTTTGTGTCACTATACTTGTGAAACATTTTAAATCAGCATTCAAGGAGAATTTAGTATCATGAATAGAAAATTCTGCAAGACACTAGAGTGAAAACTTTTTTTTTTTTAAAGATTTATTTATTCATATGGAACTGGGGTACAGGCCAGAGATGCCGAGGGTGAGAGGATTCACCAGAGACAGAGTGGGGTGCACAACAGGCAGAACGATGAAGTACACTGCTGAGGGGAGCAGAGGGCGAATCAGGAGAGGTCTGCCTCGCATGTGGATCTCCTCCCGGGCAGGCGGGGATGGAACTCATGCGGAAGTGGCTTTAGCTTCTCAGTGCTGTACTTTAACTAGTTGCGCCACCAGGGAGGGCCCGCGAAAACTTTTATATGTCATAATTTGTTTAACATACTTTCATTAAAAAAAAAAAAAGGCCTGCCAACTCCATACTCCCTGTCCCATTAAAAAAAAAAAAAAAAGCCCTAGACTGGCATTATGATAATGTACTTACCACTTTAACAATACTTCAAGTCTATCGATTCCATTGTATTATTTAGTATGAGAGCCTATTTGTGTCCTATAGCCTACTAGTAGGTTACAGTAAAATATAATTTAATACTCTTTTTGAGATTTTTAGTCAATCACTTAAAATATATAACATTAGAAAAACTTTTCATTAACTTCTGAGCTCTTCTGATTCAAAAATAATTCTATGGTTGGTCTAAACCATAGAATGGTCACAATTTTAGGGACAGTACAACAGTTTATTAACAAAGAAAGTAAAAGAAATTATGATTAGCATGAAATAAGAAATTTTAAAATTATGTGATGAAAATTCTTAATGTGGCCCTCCCTGGTGGCGCAGCGGGTTAAAGCACAGCACTAAGAAGCTAAAGCCATTTCCGCAAGAGTTCAATTCCTGCCTGCCCCAGAGGTGACCACATCGCCAGGCAGACCTCTCCTGGCCCGCCCGCTGCTCCCCTCAGCAGTGTACTTCCTCGATCTACCTGTTTTGCTCCCCACTCTGTCTCTGGTGAAGCCTCTCGCCACCCCTGAGCCTCTGGCCTGTACCCCAGTTCTGTATGCACAAATAAATAAATCTTAAAAAAGAAAAAAGTTCTTAATGTGAGCGCTTGAAAGCATGTGTTTTATATAAATTGTTCTAAGAATTTCATTTTAAATAACTAATCTACATGGATCTATGTATAACCATTTACACCTACAACTATTTTTTTAACACTTGGCTCTTTATGCTATTCCTTCACCTTTTGTTATTTTCAGTTTTGGCTAACCACTGTTGGTTATGTTTTCAGTAAAGATAAATGGAAGGTGGTAGTTACTGTGTCAACTTTCTCAGATGTCAGGCAAATCCCTGATGACTTTAGGCAGTATATCCTAGATAAAAGCTATTTCAAAGTCCAACCATAGTCCAAGAAGAATATGGTTCAGGTGAAGTCCAGATTAGCTGCACCTATATTTTGTTCCATATTCACAATTTACCTATCGTCAATTATCTACAGAAATAAGATGTGTAATGAAACCTACACACAATCTCAAAGAAACACTTCAGCAAGTGATTTTTAATTGCTCCTCTTTCCAATTTCTTCGTCAAATTTATTAGCATGTACTAGAATGGACAAATACGAATTTTCTTCTCTCCCAGTGGTAATGATGCCAGTAAGTTATAATATGATCTTCTAAATATAGACACAAAAGAGGAAAGAATGATTAATCATTGGTCTGGATATCAGTTCCCGTGAAACCTTGCTTTTGTAGCATGAAAGCAGCCATCAAAAGACAAATAAATGGAGTATCTTGGATACTTGGTTAAATGAAATTAACCCTGGACTTATTTCCTAAGGTAAATGAGGAAATAATCTCAAGTCACTTTTGGCTAAGACAATCCTAAAAACATTTATCACACATTATCAACGATCGGATAAAAAAGCTTGAAGAGAGAATTATTAGCTAGATAAATAAAGAAATAAACCATTCAGTCTGAACTTCTAGTAGAATTTGTGCAAACAAAGAGGCAATGAAATTTTTCAGAGGTAAGTGAAATTTCCTTCTAATCATGGTCATTCCATTCCCACCCTCATCTGTTGCAGAGAAGGATAAGCATGTGCTAGATTCTTCCAGGAGAAAAATCATGCCTCCAAAGTCTCCCTCTGATCCTGTGGGCAGTAATAACTTAGCCAAGGTTATGAGGGGGAGAATTTGCTAGTTGCCCAGGACAAAAAGGTTTATTGTTACTAAACTGAATGAAGGCTTAGTTGCTTCACATGTTTTCTGGCATAACTAAACAATCTACCTTTCTCATTCTCTTTAAAAATATCTAAAAAATTCCATGGTAAGGAAAAGTATTTTAACTCCTTGAAAAATCTTAGAAGCACATGCAAAACAGATTTAAATGTTAATACTCTATAAGCATAGATAACTTATTTAAATTAATAGGCCAAATAATAACTGAACATACTAATTAATTTTTTTTTATTTTGAAGAAAATATTCTTTATCCCTTGAATGATGATTAAACTACATCTAGGAAATAGTCAATAATTGCAGAACTACCTCATATTCAGGAGAAGAAAAGTGTGTCATGTATGTTACTATACTGTAATTTCCTAAACAAATATACAATTAAAATACAATTAAATAATAAACTAGCAGGACAAGAAAAACATCATTTATCTACTTTTTAAAATTATTGATAACTTTTCATAATACATTTATATGTCAATAAAAATATTTCATATTATGTTTGTCAAAAACAGGGGTGGGGCAGAGCTAAATTTAGAATAAAGATGTCATTAAAATGGACATTTATAAAAGTAGGCCTTGATACTCCCAATTTGGAATGATCAAACCATATTTTCCAAATGAGTGATATTTATCTACCCTAGTTTGATTTCTTTTACTCAAAGCATATAACCATAAAATGTAATTATATACACAGTTCTATAGTGATGGAATATCTAGACGTAGTCAAATGTGTTCCTCTGTTTTCATATTCATTAGTTGATTTCTACCCACTATCCCATTTTAATACAATGTATACAATGTTAACTGTATTTAATGATTTAAGATTAGATTGATTTTTTTATAAATTAATTTTGAGAAACTGGTTTGAGCCTCTACTATATATTAAAAAACAATGATGGGAGAGTATCAGACTAAGTCTATGTATGACTTTGATCTTCATAGCTTTGAAATATATTTTAGCTGGTACCCAGGAATTCACCTTATAAACATTTTTTCTTTTATTGATGCTCTATAGGACGAAAGTAATTGAAATCAGAAAGTTCTTAACTTTTTAAAAAGGAAAGCAATTATTTATCTGTGTGTACATGATGAATTAATGAAAAACAGCATTTAAGAAATCAGTATTGTGGAAGGCTAAATATTAATATAGCCCAATATATGTATATGCATATATTAGAGAATTGGCAGTACACAGTCTTAAAGTATATTGCCCTACCAATACTGAAAATGTGTGATCTCTCTCCTGTAAAAGTCATATTGATGGTGTTAATTCTTACAATTTAATGTAAGAATTGAGCACTTCTGTATAGCAATTATAATACAAATTTCATAAAAAAATTATTATTTTTCATTATGCTAAATATAAAATCTCCAGGGGGTAAAAATTGTTAAATAGAAATATTCATTTATAAACCCAAAGGGACCAACTTAAATTGGTTTTGCTAAATAAAATTGTAATAAAGTTGATAAATGAATTTTATTCTATTCAAAGTCACCAAAAGATACTTCAATTCAGATTTTTTTCTACTAGACAAATATGCAACTCATAGATGCCTAAATATATGTTTAAATTCCTTTTTCCCTCCCTTCCAAGAATAGTTTCTTCTAATTGTAATATTAGAAGGTCAACTGTTAAGTCTAATGTTGCTGAATTTTCTTCCTACCTCATATAATAAAATGAATATAAAGAACAATTATAATTAGCTATGGTTAAAAAATGTAGTTTGTATAGTCATATTTCATTACAGTAATTAATTCTAAGGCTAATAATTCAGTACATCTTATGTCAAAATTAAGATAATAAAATATTAAAGGTTGACTCTTCCCTCTTCCGTGTTTGGCGCTAAAACCTTTGTGTGGATTCTAGTTGACAATAACCATAGGTGATCAAGGAAAGAAGGGCAGCTATCAAAGGATTTTTCTGGAAGGCAACTGACCACATACTAGTTACCTGTGTTCTGTGTTTACTAGAGGACATAGCAAACATACTCTAATAATAAGTATGAAGATTAAAAAAAATATATAGATCTCTATCTTTTGATGTGGCAATGTGGATTTCCTACAAAATGATTTTTTTTAATGTTACTGTCCTCCCATCTATCCAAATGATTCCACATATTAAAAGACTGTATAATTAAAGACAGAAAGTAGTTTAATAATTAAATATGACCTCCCTGAGATTAATTTCTTGAGAGGAACAGAAGAGAGTGGCTTCCCTTGCCTGTGAGCTCTGAGCAACAATGGGTCTCTAGGGCCTGAGTTTTGAAACCCCACTTATTACCACCTTCCTTTCCAGTGCCCACAAACTGATTTATCTGGTGAGGCACCGGATTCTACTTTGGCTCATAATGAGAATGTTCAAACTACAAACAAAATTTCCATTGAATTATATTTTGTGTCTCCAAACAAAAAAAGTATCTTCTAAATTATGTGCCAAGGAAGTATACTAGTTAGTATATGTACATTTTCTCCAAAACTTATTATTATGCAAGTATGTGCATATTTTAAAATACCTTACCTCTTTCCAGGAAAGTGTCTTAATTCTTGGGGTACATCTGTTTGGTCTAACTGGTTATTTTAAACAACTGGATACTTTAAGTATCCTACAAAAAATATATATATATTCATTCTTAGAATTCAATATAAAACAACCCACTAATTTAAGACACTACAAACTTCTTCAAGTATCTTGCATAGGAAAATATAATGCAGAAATGTAAAGGTATTATGGAGGTCAAAAACTAGTTTTGGCAAACATTTCTCTCTGAATCCTCCAAACAAATCATAGTTTGTAAGCACTAATTGGATTTGAGGTACTTTGAATTAATTCATTATTTGGGCTCTCACTCTGCAAAAGAATCACTGATTTATTTGAGAATCAGCTGAAACTCTTACATGTTCTACTGATTTGTCCACAATGCTATGATGTCATTAACATTTTTCACTATAGATGATGAAAGGCTCACACTGACAACCCAGCTAAACAGTAATTTTATGGTACTGCTTAGCAGGTAACAGGATTTCACTTTAACTAAAGCATTTTATTTTCCCAAATAAATAAAATATACAAGGAAGTATGAAAAACAAACAAAGTTTAAGTAACTGGATCTTTTTAAATATGAAATTAAAAACATGCTTTTTAAAATTTAACTTTACTAAAAAAGGTGCCCTGTAACATTAGCTAAAAACTATTTCACATTAGAATTAAATAGTAATTTAGAAAACAAAACACTAATTCTAGGATATTAACTTGATACTATCTCATTTGGGAAAATCTATAATTTTTATAATATTTTATAATTCCTTAACTCACTGGTTATGTATTAAATTTATTAAGTGATCTTAATCTGATTTTAGTCAATAAACACCATAGTAATACAGATTCAGTAGTATTATTTTACTGTTATTTCCAATCCTGTTCTTTCACTTGCATTTTTGGTAAATATTTCATATTTCTGTTACTATAATTTTGAGAAATATAGAGCATAGTATCTTGAATGCATGTATACAACATGTTTTTGTTGGATCCCTTACTATGACTGGATTAAAGACAACTTCAAGAATGGATTTAAGCACAGAATTGATGGTAAATGTTTAGGTAAGTAGGCAATTAGCTGTCCAAAATCTATGCAAACATTGAAACACAAATGTCAATACCATGTTAAATATTCCTGTAATAGAAACATAACAAGATGGTGAAATTATTTCCCATCAACACTAAAGTGCAAAACAAGATCTTGGAGGGAAAGTAACTGAGTGACTAATGTTTATAAAAACTCATCTATGTGAATATTAAAATTATAATACATGGCAACAGTAGAATTTGGGAGTGTTTACAGCAAGCTAAATCTAAAACCTTTCTAAAAGAAAAGTACTCATCAGAAATTGGTGAGAGACCTGCATAACAAGGAATAGCAGATAGTACATACTTTGACATGATATCATAGCTAGATTATTTTAGGGAGGAAGAAGCAGACTCCTCTGGAAGCAAAAAGAACTTTAGTTCTGATTTATTTGAGAATCAGTTGATAGGACAATAAACATCTCATGGAAGCTGGCAAAGAAGCAGGGTCATCAGGGAAAAATCAGGTTTTAGAGAGACGAGGGAAATGACATGTGGGTCAAGATAAAGGGGCATGGCTGGTGAATCACAGAAAACACAGTGACTGGGAATCAAGAGACAGCGAGGCTCAAGTATGAGTACTAGCACATGGATTCAGGAACCACTTGGAAGTTCTGGGTTCCTTTTTGGCACTGGAAAGTCTGGCAAGATGGTGGCAAAATGAAGACTTGAGGCTTACTCCTCCAGGTATGCACAATTAAATCAATAACCCTGAAAGATAACCAGTTGACTGTAGCGTCCATCAGAAGCGATGGTTGAGAGGAAAAGTGATAGAAACTATAACTGTTTGCAGCCTCTCTCCCTGCCCCCCAAAACACAGTGTTTGACTCGGTTTGGCAGATGCCCTCATCAAGGAGTTTGGAGACCTCACCCTGCACTGTAGAGGAATGCATAGAGTTACTTCCAGGGTAACTTGGGCCTGAGGCTCTTAATATAAAAGAAACACAAGAGCCCAACCAGTGTAGAAATACATGTTAGATCACTGGTGTCTTCTCAGAGATTTTGAATTATGGGAGGGACATGGAGAAGCAAAAAATGCCATAATTATAATTATAAATAAATATACTATTCAGTACTTGAATATTGGTAGTAGATTCTATACCATAAACTAATTTTTTTATTAAACAATTCATTGCTCAAATCAAAATACCCTTTAAAAAAGTTATAGATAACATAATTAAAATAGTTACTTATAGGCCCTCCCTGGTGGTACAACAGGTTAAAACACAGCTCTATGAAGCTCTCTGAAGCCACAGAAGTACAAGTTCAATCCCCAGCCAGGGAAGTGAACCATATGGTGCTGCAGACCTCTCCTGACCTGCCGGCTGCTCCCCTCAGCAGTGTACTTCATCGACCTGCCTGTTCTGCTCTCCACTCTGTCTCAGGTGAATCCTCTCACCACTCCTGCACCTCTGATCTGTACCCCAGTTCTGTATGCATGAATACATAAATACTTAAAAAAACAGTTCACTTCTAGAAAGAAAGTTGTAGCACTTCATTAATTTCTATATCAAAGTGACTTCAATGGAACCATTATGTTGTACAAAACAATTTGCTTTAACATATGGAGTATCAGTAGTTTCTTAAGTGATTACATAGTTGTTTTAAAGTTTGAAAATATACATCTCAGATAATACAGAAAATCTTCTGGCACAAATGAGTTTTTCCACCTATCTTTGGGGAGATTATATGAGCCAAGTAAGCACCTGCAAATACATAATAGTTGTTCAAACTTGACAGTTCTTTTTTTTTTTTTTTCAGTTCATATCATATAATTTTTTCAGCAACAAAAGATCTGTCAGAAGAGGCTCCACAGAGTGTCAAGATTCCTAACCAGCAACTTTCAAGTTGTTCTAAAATGAAAGTAAGAAGTGAAACAAATGTGAAACTCCTACTGCAAATAAGTTGTAATTCTTTATCTTATCTGTTTCTTTTCTTTGATCTGCTGTTCTCCTGGAAACTCTAAAGAAGTTGTGACTTTGACAAATCTTATGTCTCTCAGTTCCTGCAGGGATGTACTAGAACAAATGTAACATACTACTTTCTGGGGTGCTTGTTTTCATTAAGCAGTGATTTAGTAGGAGTTAGCTGAATTGAAATATTTCATGTTATCTAAAAAAAACCCAGAAAATGTAAAGATTTAAAAACTGTCATTAATATCTGTAGAAGTTTATTCCAAATTTAAAATTTTACTCCCCTCTCTCTTTCCTTCTTTGTGACTTCTAGCTCTCTTTTGTCTTTCAGGAAGGGGGGGGGAGGGAAGATGAAGTTGTTTTGTTTATCTATTAATACATATAAATACATATTCAACTTCTCTAACATGGCTAGCAATGTTTTAATTACAAAATTAAATTAGACATACAAAATATCATCTCAGAGGAGAATGATATTTTGCCATTATCTCCCTCCAGAATGGAAAATGCCTGAAATATAGAGCATTCAACTATTTATAAAAAGTATGTATTTTAAGTGCTACATATATATATATATATATATATATATATATATATATATATATATTTGAATGAATGTATACTTTAACAAATGTGTATTTTATTTTACCTAGTCAGATAGCAGGTCAATGACTGCAGTATAATGTGATGAATATAATGATGGACCTATGAGCTGAATGCTTAGGAATCCCAGACATAAAAATCAGATTCAGACCACATGATTAGTCAGGGTTCCAAGTCTATGAACATGGGATTAAAGAAGTAGAGTCAAGACTTAAAAGAATCATGTCTGGAGCTGATATTTCCCTAGATACTATAAATAATGTATTATAAATTGCTCAGGGAAGAAACAGATTTTTTCAACGTCCCAGAAAAAATATACGTTGTGAAAAATTATGTAATATTAAAAATAAAAATGTTTAATGTAGAACAAAAGTAAGTTTAATGTATTTGAAATGCTTTGAGGGAAGGCCACCAAAACAAACAAACGAACAAAAATGACACTATAAATACCTCAAAAAGTCCTGCATTACCCAGTCTGATATTGGTTCTGTACAGGTTTAAATAAATATAATTTGAGTAAAGTATTCCTACCATATTTATCTTTCAAGTAAGAATCCCTGATCTCTAAACTATCATTAATTGTCTCAGGTATAAAAGAGAGACCTGAAACTAAAACTTTTAATATTTTTTAGTAAATTATGAAACACTGAAATGGTCTAAGAACTTTCAGAAAAATTGCTGTCATATACACCCCAATGTCTTTTTTCAGCATATTTAAATAAGCCAGGACATAATTCTTGGTTCAAATTTAGATCATTAAAAGTTAAGAAGAAAGCCACAATGGTAACAGATATTTCATAAAGGCTTTAAGAAATTACATAGGGGCCCTCCCTGGAGGCACAGTGGGTTAAAGCACAGCACTATGAAGCTATAGCAGCCACTGCAGAACTAGTTTGACCCCAGGCCCTGGAGGTGACCCACATGGCCTGGCAGACCTCTCCTGACCTGTCCGCTGCTCCCCTCAGCAGTGTACTAAGTCAATCTGCCTGTTCTGCTCCCCACTCTGACTCACCACCCCTGCACCTCTGGCCTGTATCCCAGTTCTGTATGCATAAATAAATATTAAAAAAAAAGAAATTATATACTAAACAGCTTTCCTCTAGAAATTAAACAAATTTTATGAACATTTATAGAGTCATTACCTACTGCTTAAATGCTTGATTATACTGACAGAGTGATAAGCTATCCTGTAGACCTTCTTTCAGACATATCTCACTTGTACATCTGCACTCATATCCACTATATAAATATGCATAATTTACAACATATATGGACACACATGCATGCATATGGTTACATACACACCTATATTTGGAGAACCCTTAGCAAAGTTGGACCAACTTTGTTATATTTTATTTACAAAAACTTTACTGAAATTACCCAAGTGCTTGGTGTCACCAAAAGTTTGTGAAGCCCTAGGTCTCTGTGAATATATACAGTCACCTATTTTAAATATACATCTCTTATTTTGAATATATATGATTTGCATTTTTCTATTAGTTTTTGGTAGTTCCAAAAATTACTCACATTACATTTTTGATGCTTTCTGATGTTTGCAGTATCTCTTATTCTAAATTTATTTGTAAATAATATTATTTTATTTTTCTCTTTGAACACTGTGTTCAAAATAATAAATATACCTTATGAATGAACACTGTGTTCAAAGAGATCTCTTTAACCATCCTGCCACTTGACTCTAATCAAATCATACACTGTTATTTATTATTACTTTTTTGAAAATGTGAGCTGTGATGTACTTTTATATTCTTTTCTCACAAGGCCTATTGTCTTCCTACTTAAAATAACTCATTTTGAGTGTAAAACTGGAAATTATAGAGCTAATGAAATTCTATTTTTGTAAGACCTACCACTTATGCTATGTGTGTTACAATTTTGTAAAAAAGAAAAAAAAAACCTTGATTTTAGCTGCTTGCAATAAATCAATCACTTATTGTACTCTACTGTGATCTCATTTTAATAATAGCCTTCCATTCTTTAAATAACAGCTAAGGAACTATTTTTATTGTTATCTCTTTATTTTTATTTTATTTCTTTATTCAATATGCCATTTCACACTTCAAGTGTGCTTGTTGAGCTTAGGTAGAAGATCCAGATATGTGGTTATGCTGAGCGAAGGGAGATGATCATTTTATTAAAATAATAATGAAATTTCTAGTATTAGAGTGTGTGTCCCATAGCTTCTCAAGTTCACGCCTGACTGACCCTGATCCTAAGACATTTTGAGAACCAGATTCACGTAAAAATTCTCAGTCAAGTCCACTGTAACTTCAGAATTGCGATGATGTATACAGTCACTGCTTTACGTCTCAACTCCTCTTTTCTGACTAGAAGTGCTTTGCTGTTCCACTATAGTGTATTACATTGATGTGTGCTTATGTTTGTATGTGTGTGCACTTGTGCTGGTGATAGTGATGTGTGTTTGTGTGTGTGACGGTGGGAGAGTTGGAGTATACTAATCATTCTTTAAATGTCTGGATTTCTCTATTAATATTCTCATTTAGACTATCACAAGGTCTTGGACTTTGAGTACAGTGTTGTGATTAGCTGGGATGTTACATGTGTAGGCAAGGAAAGTGAGTATTTGTGACCAAATATCAGCAGATTATATTACCGTGTAGAACTATGTTGCTGCTCCCTGCTGAGTCAGATTCATAGTATCACTGACATGTAGTCATGTGACTTGATTTGGATAAGTGATAAGTGATTGCAAGAAACATGTGCCTCAGTTGAGCAGAAGCTTTAAGTTAGTTCATGTCTCTATCCTTGCTCTTTTTTTTTTTACTTTTGGATAAGTTTGTCTCATGTCATGCCTCTTCATTTTATGGTGGTGAAGCACAGAATAAACTACCTCTTGATGGGCACATGGCATGTATTTTATATATATATATATATATATGTACACATAAACATACACATATATACATGTATGTATGTGCATATACACATGCATATATCTATATGTACATATATTTATATGTACATATATAGGGTACATATATATATGTACATATATACATATGTAGGATTGCAAATATATTACAGATGTTTATATGTTTTAAATATATTGTTAATACATTTATTATAAAGTCACCTGAGGTCATTTGTTACTATTATATAATTTAGTGTAGTCTCTCCAATGAAAATATCATAGAAAGGACACTGAATCAAAAGGTGCAAAGAAAACAGTTGCCTCAGATACTAGAAACTTTCGCTCAGTCAAACAGCATCTGCTTTAGACAGGACATATTTTATGCCCTGTCTGCCCTAGTGAAACAGGAATTCCAGGGAATTTGCTGAAAGAAACTGGTCAGGAAGCCATATTTCTGAGTAAATCTGGTTTTCCCTGATTATAAAAGGAAAGAAAAGAATAATGCATCATTGATGAAAAGAGTAGTTTTATTTTTACAAACAAGAACATATCTTCTTTCAGTGCCATAATAAATCCTTCACAGTTCTTAAGAATTACGAGAAGTAATCAAATGAACTAACTGACAATAATATCCGCATAAGTTTTTCCTTTGTTACAAATAATATTCTACTAACTATAGTAGTTGGTGGAATTAGATCAGGTAGTCACTCATTTCCACAGGGTAGTTAACCTTTCCACCATCAAGCTATCAAAGACTCCAAAACTTTCTATCAATGTGGAAGATAAAGATAGAAATGGAATCAATAAACCGACCATATCAGCCATTCCAAGACAAAAGAGGTAGCCTAGAAAGAGGTGTACACACTCACTCACACACATATATGAGAGAGAGAGAGAGAGACAGAGACAGAGACTGAGAATGAGTACCTTTCATGAGCTCCTTTGAGTCTTTTTTCCATATACTTGCTGGAAATTTTTTACAAAGGAGATTCTTGATCTTCCAGAAACAGTTTTTTGTTCTTTATTTTCAAACTACAATCCAGTAGTAGATTTTTTTCCCCCCAAACTGCTAATGATCAAATAAAGCAATAAAGTAAGGGGTGCTGAGAGGCTGTGGGTGCCACAATCAGGATGCTTAAACTCTGCAGGGTCTGCAGTTTGTCAGAATCCTTTTTGCTGCCTCACATTTTCTAAAAATGGAAAAGGTGACGCTTTCCCAAGTAGCAGGCTCCAAATAAACCCATAAGCCCAGCACAAAGCTCGTGATACTAGCAAATATTTTTTCACACATTAGGAAGTTCTACTATTAGCTGGGACCCATCATCCTAATAGGACACTCCTCCATATTAATGTGGGATTCAGCTTTTGGACCTGAAAATCTCTTTCCATCCCTCAGGCTACGTTTGTCCCACTGAAGTGCTAGTCACGTGTAGCCTTGAGGGTTTTTTTTTTTTTTTTTTTTTAACAGGTGGTGTCTGCCATTGCTTTGTAGGATGTTTTTTTTTTTTGCAAAACTTGTGGAAATAATGTACAGAGTCTTTCTTTGGAAAGGAAAAAGACAAAACAAAACTGGGTCACTGAGTGATTGTAAAAACTAAACTTAATATGTACTTTACTTATTCTCATTTAATTTTCTAGTTTCACCTTTTCTTTCTAGATATAAGAGTGTTTTGCACCGGGTTATACGATGCTATATCCATGATGTTATATATTCTATAACAGCATATTCTCATATTCTCACAATTCATTTTGCACTCCACCCCATCTAGATACTATAGACAACAGACTAATATACATATTATATATTATATAAATTTAATATTATACATGTTTGCATAGCTTTGCCACAAAATGTTTTCTAAGAGATTTAACATATTTTAACAAAACTGTTCATTACCTAAAGATCACTATTTTTCAGAACAAAACAAATTTAATATTATTTTATACATATTTTCATCATTTTGCCTGGCATATGTTCTTCCTATTCTACAATTCACAGTACATTTCACATTCACTATACTTGACTACTCCTTGTCGCAACATATTTCATCAGTTATTATGGTTGCTGAGTTGCCAATAAATTATTTAACTGAAATAACATTTCTCTGGTGGACAACATTTCTTAGGACAAATTCCATAAAAATACAACTTCTGTAAGAAGTCCTGAAACTGCAAAACTGTATTAGAATACCTGGTTTTTAAAGAAACTTTGGAATAAATGTAATTTGAAAAGGTACATTTACTTCTTAATAAAGTGATCTAGAGATATTTGCTATATTTTTATACCAGAAACAAATCCAAAATTTTAAAAACAAGAAAACAATTTGTTTATACAATGGTTTTTAAGTATATTTGAGTCTCTGTTTCTTCATTCATCAAAATGTATGTAATAATCCTTATGCATTTAATATGTAATAGCTATATTTTTAAATTTGGTAGCTTTGACAAAGGAAAACTATTTTTTTTTCATTTTTTATTCATGATTTCTTTAGACATTAAATGTTAACACCAAATGGATAATCACTAATTGTTAATAAAAATGATATGCAAATTACAATCTTGAAACCCATATTAAATTACAAAATCATTAAAAATATATCTTTATCACCTATTGTGTGAATGAGTGATTACTTTCTTTTTTACTGAGTAAATAAGAGACTAGAACAAATGGGTTATATGGTATAAAATGACTTTCATGTCTCATCACATTGCTTAATATTTTTCAAACAGCCTCGTTTATCACACTTTTACGTGAATTGTGTAAAAATATTCAATACTACCAGTCACAAGTATAAACTAAATCAACTTGCTTGAAATCTAATCACTTGAAATCATCACTATATACCTAAATATGGTCTTGGGAATGTAGTGCTCAAACATATTTATGTAAATGACGATAATCGATGTTGCACATTCACCAGATAATGTAAATAAACAAGTCCCAATAAAACATTAACTATAATTTCCACAGATTTCAAGTTTCTTTATCTACCATACACATGCTGATTACTGTAGTAATTTATCATGCACCAGTCACGAAATCCCAGAGGCCAGGGCACAGTAGCTGCTATTGCTGGACATTTACTACATTCTAAAATTTCCCCCAAAAGAGTCATTTTAGAAATTACAAGATCGACACAAAACAATTACATTTCTCAGTAAAAAGGTTAACTTTACAGAATTATTTAAGTGTATGAGTACACGGGATAAGAATTTGTGATGTCACAAGAAAATAGTAGATCAGCAATCAGACAGACTTCTCCAATGTATTTACTGTGTTATACCAATCCAGTTTACTTAACCTCTCTGCACCTCCAGTTTTCTTCTGCAAATGGTGTATGATTTTAAATGACCCAATGGATTATCAGGAAGATTAAATGACAAGCTATAAGAAAATGTCCAGTTTTCACATGTACCACAGGTGTACATAAGACAAAGTGGATATTAAAACATGGGCTAATTTTAATCCAATATACACCAGATGATGACAATTATAATTGTAATCACATTTACCTAGGTTTCAATTAACTGTGATCAAAAACTGTGGTATAATCTAGGGCAGAAAGCAAGTAGTTCATAAGGCCAAATCCAATTGAAAATTCTAATCTAGTTCATAATCTCTATTTTACATTAGAGCTATTTTAACTTTATTTTCACTTTATTATTAGAGCAGGACTGGTACATTCAAACCTTCTAGATTGGAAAATGGCTCTACATTTACTCACTGGGAAACCTGTGGTAAGTGGCCACAACTCTATAGCCTTTGTCTCCTTATCTGTAAAGTGATGATACTATAGATATTTCTTAAAGTGCAATAAAAATGAAAAACATTGTTTAGCAAAAGTCATGAAATGCTGAATATAATTAAATGCATGACACACAACTAATAAATATAACAAGGCTACGCTTTTTTTAATGACCTCTGAAGATTAATTAAAAGTTAATTGACATTAAACAAATTGCACATTTTTCTTGATAGTTTATGTCCTTTAAAGTCTTCAATACTCAAGAGAGCTTGATTCCCTGTCTGACAATGCAATTCACTATAGTGTGGTTGTTCAAGTTTGCTAATATTCATTCTAGCAAAGTAATTAATCTACATGTTCTTTGGTATTAATCACTCCACATAATCAAGCATGCCAAGTATGACAGACAGACCACCTATAGCTAAAACAGAACATAAGTAGAATTCACTTCTTAAAAAGAAAATATTTCTCTGATGAGGAGAAATCATGTCATTTCCCGAGTGAAGGTTCATAACAGGGTACTGGCAGTATGCAATGAGTAGAAAAGAAATTTCAGAAAAAGTTTTCAGGAATAGTATAAATGAAAAATACTTCCACGCCTTTATGCTAAACATGATCCCTTCTTACAATGAACTATAGTTCTTCAATAAATGGAGAGCTTATTCTCTGATTATATTCTGTCATAAATCATATGGACAGATGTGTGCCTTAGTCATGCATCATGGTTGATTAACGTCATTCAAGTTTATGCAACACAGACTAAAACTTATATTTTTTAATTCAACATTTAATTTCTTTGGTATTATAGCAGAGAAAAAGTAATATCCTATGATTTTTTCTTTGTTATAGCACATCTGCCCAATAAAAATATTCAAATCAAATACTTTTTGTCAAATATGACCTAAAAATCAGCATACATCTGTTTATTCTCTTCCAGAGAATGATATATTTTAATTTCTAAATATGTTTTGAAAACAATTGTGTTAAAGTTTGTAAGCATGCATTACCTTTTCCAATAATTTGAAAAATAGTATCAGCACAATGTCAAAATGTGTAAAGTAGTATGAATTATGTGGAGACAGAATATTTTTAAGCATGATGGCTGAACCCACTTACATTCCTGGCACCCTGAGTCAAGGATTGTTATAATGACAGGGCATATGAAGACTTTTTCAGATACTGTTAATCCACAGCAGTCTGATGTAGGTGAGTAGGAAAAATCCATGGGGTGGTTTCTTATAAAATCAATTTCTACAGGATGATAGCAATCTAGTGGGGTTTCCAATCAAACCTACTTCATTAGTGCTAGTCAGAGCTGGTTCACAACATGATTAACATGAGCTTACTCAACAGTTCTACTAGATAGAGTTTAGATTTGACATTGGTCATGGATATAAAGTTAATACTGAGTTGGCACAGGACTTCAAATCCTTATAGTTATCTGCCAGTTCCAATGAAAGAACAAAAACAAGATTGTTATAGAGAGAAATGAAAAGAACATATGGTTGAAACAAAGCAAATGCTGTTTTTGGCTCATAGATAAATAGCAAAATGATAATTATTTATGCATTGGCAATCATATTTTATCAACGCAGAATTTTAGAAAACAAAATATGTAATGTTTTCTTGCACCAGAAATTACTCCTGAATTTACTTTTCAGAGACTGAAATTTCTAAAGTACGTATTCTTAAAATCATTCTTTATTCTGTGAAAAAATAAATTCACATCAAATTATACATATTTAAATCGATCAAATATCAGAGAAAACTAAGATTTACGTAGCGATCATGAATCACAAAAGTTATGTAAAATATGTTTTTTGACATTGAAAAATATATTTATAAATGTATTAAATATGTGAGGCACACACTTGGTGTTACAGGAAGTTTCCCAGCAACAGCCAAGAAATATGTGCGACTTCAGTGGCTGAGGAGCAAGGAGGAATGAGGAGTCAGAGTTGGTTACTAGAAAAATGTAGAGGGATTCATCATTATTTTCAAAAATTTCTTTTAAAACATTAGATTCATGAGTGATATGGCTATTCAATGTTTCTGTGTTATGGTTTTATTGATATACTGATTTACAAGGTTACTTATGGTGTGAAAGTATAGTTTCTGTGTGTTGAAGTTTATTCTTTTTTTCATTTAAAATGTATGACATAATGGGCCCTCCCTAGTGGCCCAATGGGTTAGGACGCAGCAACGCAAGCAGGCCACAACTGCTTCTGTGCCAGTTCGATCCCTGGTCCTAGAGGTGACCACATGGTGTGGCAGACCACATGGCTCCTCCCCTCAGCGGTGTTCTTCGTCGATCTGCCTATTCTGCTACCCACTCTGTCTCTGGTGAATTCTCTCATTACCCCTGCACATATGGCTTGCACCCCATTTCTGTATGAATAAATAATCTTTAAAAAAATAAAATTTATGACATAAACATGTACTCTTTGTGTTCAAAATACAGGCTCTTTATGGAAAAATACTATTGATCTACATTAAAATGCAGTAAGCTAGTCTAAATTAGAGTCTGGGGCCCTCCCTGGTGGTGCAGTGGGTTAAAGCACAGCACTGAGGCTAAAGCCACTTAAGTGAGAGTTTGATCCCCAGCCCCAGAGGTTATCTACATGGTGCTGAGGACCTCTCCTGAGCCGCCCGCTGCTCCCCTCAGCAGTGAACTTTGTCGATCTGTCTGTTCTGCTCCCCACTCTGTCTCTGGTGAGGTGAGGCCTCTTGCTGCACCTGCACCTCTGGGCTGTACCCAGTTCTGTATGAATAAATGAATGTCTTAAAAAATATATATTACAGAGTCTGTTAATGAGTTGATCTCTTCCCTCAGCAGAATAACTATTTCTGGGGAGGTAACATTTATATAGGAGGAAATTCCAAAAGATCTTTCAAAAAGAAATACAGAAAATAACTGAATTCAAGGTCACTAGGTATGTTCAATGGCTGTTAGGAAGCAAGTGGTTAATTTTAGTTGGAATAATCAGTGAAGACTTCAAAGGTAGCTGTCATGATTGAAAGTGGGAGGAAAGGAGGAGAGAGGAAGCAGAGAGAGAAAAAGAGAAAGAGTGAAATAGGAGGAAGGATCAGAAAGTAAAGCAGATAGGCAAAGGGAGGGGAGAAAATTGAGCCCTTGTTGTATGCCAAGAATTATACAAGGATTGTTCATATATAAACATGGTCATATCAAAGTGCATGCATAATTTCTAACAAAGAAAGCGTAAGATTATGTAAAATATCCTTGATTACCTTAGGTTCCATTGGAATTGTTCTATGTAAGAAATTTTTTTCTTTATAAAAATCACTATTTGTATAACTGTCTTATTTATAGATATGTCAACTTCAGTTTTTCAAGGTAGAATTGTTTTGACCTATCTTAGTTTTATAATTTTTATCCCTGCTAGCCAATGGAAAGAATGTTGCATTTAATCACAGATTTCAAACTTAAAAGCATGCAAAAGGAGCAAAGGTGACTCTAGAAAAGCTTCTACACTACATGGTCTTCTAATGAATGCACAACCCTCAAAGCAGTTCTTCTTTTAGCCTATAATAAAATTTAAAATTGGGCTAATGGAGGCAACATAATAGTGCATGTATTTATAAAAAAAATAAATAGGACAGGCTCTCCCTGGTGGTGCAGTGGGTTAAAGCACTGCACTAAGAAGCTAAAGACTCTTCAGCATGAGATTGATCCCCAATTGGGAGGTGACCCACATGGCGCGGCAGACCTCTCCTGACCAGCCGGCTGCTCCCCTCAGCAGTGTACTTTGACAATCTGCCTGTTCTGCCCCTTTCTCTGTCTCTGGTGAATCCTCTCACGTCCCTGTACCTCTGGCCTGTACTCCAGTTCTGTATGAATAAATAAATATTTAAAAAATAAATAGGACAAAAGGATAATTTATAACAGTTTCTAATTTGGGAGATCAGAATTGATAGGTTATAGTTTTGACTTTTATTAATTATAACTTTAATGGATAGGTATCTTTAAATGATTTTTTTTACAGTTTGTATAAATCCCTTTATACCAATAAGCATTTTTTTAAGTTATAAAGAAATAAATGAGTCAATATAATCTTGAGGAACATATTTCAGAGAACCAGAAATGGGTCCAGTGAGTAAGGATAGAAATAATAGAGACCAGTTATTTTTTATGGCAGTCTATGTGGAAAACACATTTCAGTGTCCCCATCTTTACACTTCAAAAACTCATTTGCACTGTCACAAGAGAGTTGGAGAACCATAAATAACCCCTAATGACCCCTTTAACACCATATCTTAGAGAAGTTTCTGGCATATAATAAATGTTTAGTGCTTGGGAAAAATAGAATGGAGAAAGCAAAGGGGTTTGAATGTGGAAAAAAGAGTAAATGGAAACTTTCAGGTTAAAAAGTTTTCGTATGTGAAATGTTTCCATCTTTATGAAAAATCATTTCTGTTGTACATAAAATACTTAAAAAATTCTCTTCTGATGATACAGACCCTCATTTTATGTGTCTTAATCTACACATAGGAAGGGTGATGAAATATATTAGAGAGGAGCACAGAAATATTAAGGAAACTGAAGATAGGTAGTATCAGGTAAGTAATTACAACTCATGATCACAGAATCCCTGAGTGTGTTTTGACCTAGGTGCTGACAGAACAATCACGTTGTGGCAGATGCACTGGAGTGCAGCTAAGCTGTTCAGACCACTCCATAAGGGTCATCCAAGCAGAGGTAACAGAGGGGTGGAGGCACAGAAGCAATTAAAACTTGTTTCAAGGAACTACATGTAATTCTGCTGTCAAGCAACAGTTTAATGAAGCAATAGATAAATGGCATAAGAGGTTGTCATTGCAAAATACTTGAAGATTTTATTCAGATAAGAAACGAGAACATAGCAGCACTTTAGGGAAATCAAACTGCTAAAAACTAGAAGTTCTGTAGTAAGGTTGGCTGACCATTGTCATATTAGAAAAGAATGAGAATCTGAAATAAGACTGGACTGGGGGTTTTATCAATCAAATGCCTGTAAAATAGTTACATTTTTAAAAGAGCAATCATTAAAATTGATGTTAATGACATAAATGCATAATTCCATTAGTTGTGCTGCTTTATATCATGTTTTAATTTCATTTTGCACCTTCCCATGGACTATGAGGTCTTTAAATGATGTACTGTTCTAACTTACAATGATTTTATGGTATTATATTGTTCTGGATAATCTAGGGATTTGTACTTGCTGGTTTAATTGATGGACCCTGATGCATGATTTCTCCATTTACCAGGATTTGAGGAAAAATTATGATTAATATCAGATGCTGCATATTCATATCTGATGGCCAAGGATACAGGTAGGACATAAAAAGCACAGATTCTTAGAAGAAATAACTCAAGTAAATGCAACAAGATGCCAGTTATACTCGATGTAAGATATCATTTGTGCCCTAGGCATATGTTCTATTGCTTTCTTTTGTGGTTGTTTTATTAAAAATATTTTTAAATGGAAATTCAAAAAGAGCCTGAAAAATCTTTGACATGGATATGAGTTATGCCTTACTTTACATTCATACAGTAAGGATAATAATTTCTTATTTAGCTCAAAAATTAAGTACTCAGGTGAGATGCATGACTTTTTTTTTAGTTTACTATTCAACATTAGGAATTCTAACATCAAAATGTTGATATAATTAAAGAATCACTAATGGATCAAGATATAAAATAATTGTATACACTTAAATAATAATATCTATTGATTTTTAAATGCTTTCAATAATGACTATCTGTGAGGGTTAAACATAAATATTTTGAAGACAGTGAGAGAATTTGTGAGGAGGTGAAATGAAAAGCGTCAATAAATTTCCTTTCCTGTATCTTATGATTGAAAAGCTATAACCTATTTTTTTTTTATTTTTCAAAACAGTCACCTCCGTTTGATTATACTACTTGTTTACTGACCCCTGCCTCATTTGTTTTTCCACATAGAGCATGAGGGGATAATCTGACTGGTTTTTGGACAATGAAATTACTAGGTATTTTAGAACATTATAACCATAGTTTTTCATATAACTCTTCCATGAGCTCATGCTAGCTACAATGATGTTTCCTAAATGGTCTGAGATAAGAATGATTTGGATTTTATTAACTCAAAGAGGATCAAAGTATTGGAATGAATTTTGTACTGCATGTGTCCTTTGATATTCATACCTGAGGGTTGTTAGGCAAGGCATTCAAGACATAAACTGATGAGAACATGGGGGGAAAAGGCCAGAATCATACACTGTCCAGTGTCATAAATCAAAGTTTATACCTCTGGGTTTTATATGAATGTCCTGACCAGTAGGAGTCTTTAAAGTGGTGTCTCAAGCAGTTGATACATGTGACTGACATGGTTTTCTCTTTTGGAATTATTGATTTTTAAAAAATAATCCAAACCCCTTTTGCAATCATTCATTTTGAAGTTCAAAAAGGCAACAGGAACTTTGAGGTACTTAAAAACAAAACAAAACAAAACAAAACAGAAATATCTCAGATGATTAAGAAATTTGCCAGGGGTATTTGGAAGAATTTTTTGGCTTCCTTCCAGAAGTTCTTTTAGCTTGAAATCAAGGCTTAATGTTTATAACAAGAACTTTTGCCATTAGACAAAAGATGTGTTTCTGATTTTAATTCCAGGCCATAGTTTTATAATAAAGTTTGAAAATAAAGATTCAGGAGACTCTAGTCTCATGAGCTATTCTAAATTTACATATTTTTAGGCTGTTTCCATTGAACCTTATCTACAATATATTGATCTTATATTTTATTTCTAAAGTAGCAGTCTATGGTTTTATATGCTTCAAACTAATCATTGTTCATTATGCCAAGGGGATCAGATTTCCAAGTATGATTTGATGTCATTGTGTGTGTACAGGACATCCACAGGTGTCTAGAAGGCCAAAAAGGAAAAAGAAGGAAACCAGCCAAGATTAAAGTTGCACAAATCCAGATGTTGCTGCTGTTGCTGTTTGAAAAAACACATTTTAGATCCTGGCATTTCAGCGGTACAGCTGGCAAGTAATAAGAGAGAATGAGGTCTATGTGCGTGTGTGCATGCTTCTTTAGTGGCAGAAAAAGAGGAATGAAAGGAAAAGGAAGTCTAATCTGCTGAAATAAAATAGAAATGTGGATGAGAGCCCACTACCAATAAGGTAATTCCCCAGTTTTTAGCCAAGAGTTCTGGCGCACTGGAAAGAATATAATTTGCACTAATGAACATATAGAACCAAAAAAAAAAAAAAAAAGCAAGAACTTTGACTTTTAGTCATTTTCTTTCCACAAATTATTACAAGCAGATTTCACTCAATTCCATTTTCACTGAGTAACTTGTTTTTATCATTACCTACTTCCTCCTTACTGGTGTTCTTCCAGAGAAAGTTCCATCAAAGGATCCAAAGACTAAATAGGTGATTGAATCAGCAATTTGTTAATACTATCATGAGTTATTAAATATACTTGTTAGTGGTTTATAGTAGAATGCCTATCAAGATAATATAAATAAACCCCAATTTCTAAAATCCCAAGGCTCATTTCCAGGGGAAACTGGTATTATATTTACTGCACATTAAAATGTGATCAATGTGATTGTAAATAATTATGAATTTTTATTCATAATGCTGCTCCTATTATTTCACAGTGTTGATCATTAGATGTACTGCAAATGAAAAGATGTTTTTAATTTTAACCTAGAATGTCCTGGACAGTAGACAGTAGAAACTAAAGTGTACAGACACATTGAGTTCATGAGTTACTTTGTTAAGCATTTTGGATCCTGGGACAAAGCGGGAGTCAGCATTCAAAATAAAGGCTAAAATCAAGAACAATTAAGCAGGTTTAATATAAAGATACATATATATGACTATGACATAATCTTGGGGACTATATTGAAATGTTTGTTTTTCATGTGCTCTGCTAATGGAATAGGTGTCGATATGCTTTGATATCTACAGAGACAGAGAAATAGAACCACGCTTCATAGCAAAAAAAAAAAAAAGGAGAAGGAAAAAATACAATGATCACTACACAGTAACTCTTACTCCAGAGTAAATATTTATAATTCTTGGGTATATTTAAAGATTGACTAACTTTAGTAATCTTGCTACGCCCAAGTGGGCTATTTTTAAATGTCTCTATTCACTGCATGTTATCAATGTGATGACTTAATATATAACAGGATTATGAATCATTATATTATTTAAGATAAGAAAAAGAAAAAAAAATGCAATCTCACTTTTAAAGTCATGATTCAAGTCAGCTGCTAGGATACTTTTCAGGCCTTGTTTTAAGGAGTTAGTTAATTTTTAATAATGTCTATGGCACTATTCAGAAAAATCTGACTTTGATGGAGTCTTTTTATGTAAAATAGGAAAACAAAGATAGGGCCTAATATTGTTAGTATATCAATTTACAAATACTTTGTAGAACCACCATCTTCCAAATTCCTCAGTTGAAACTACTTTCAGGGTCCTCAACATAAATCTTGTTGCAACCTCCCTTGATTATCCATAACCTGGTGTGTTTATACTTCAACCTGATTGTAGAAAAACAATGTCGGGAAATTACACTCTATTGGCTAATAAGCAAACATAATTAACTTAAAATGAGATTAACAAAATACATAGGCAATGTATTAGTAGACTCTTTTGTTTTAAGTTTGCAACTTTTATCCAAGACATATGCTACACAAACAGAGACTTAAGTATCTGTTATAATTTAAATGAATTCTAGGCCTTAGGGCATCAAGGAAGTTATTTTTAACCTTAAAGGGAAATAACTTTTGAATACCCCATATGACATTGTTCTCCACTGACAGAAAATGAAACTTAATATACCAAAGAGACTTTAGTCTCATATTCAGGTCTGTGTTATCTTCTTTAACAGGTTTTGGAACATGCCTAAAATCCAAGTGTCCTGTAAAAAATAAACATCCATGCCTGGCTTTTCTGACAATTGAGTGAATGCCAAGAGCAATACAATAATTTCCTCTTAAAAGTTACTTGGCTTAAAGACAGCAAGAAATCAAAGACTAATCCTGAATCACAGTCACTTTAAGTGATGTCTACATGATTCCAAATGTCTGGATTGATCTCTTTAGAGAAAATGTCTTGAAAATTTATTTGCCATTTATATATTTATTGTTCTACAACTTTTAATATTTAAAAACATTAACTTTTATTATTATCAATAATAATGTGCTGTGGCATGGAGTTCAGAGGGTTTTGTGTGTGTGTGTGTGATTAATGTTGACCACATATAGAACCTAATATCGGTAGCAGGCTTATAATGTATATATACATTTAAATTTTACGATTTCTTTTTAGATATTATAAGAGGCCATTCCCATTTTATATTAAAATGCTAGTTTCATGATTTTTAATTCTTCAGATTGTTTACAAGTATATTTTGAAAAAAGGCATACTCCTTGATAAAAGGATACTTTTGAATTGTCAAATAGAGATTATAGGTGTGGAGAAAATACATTAGTTCAACTAGAAAATCATTTATAAAACATGTATGTAAATATATTTAATGTGTAACTACTATGTAATTATTTTGCTTAAATAAGAAATTGTATATGTGTTTATTTAGTGTCTCTCATACACATTATACACACACACATAATATACACACATTATATATATGCACACACATGCATATTTATGCACACATATTTTTTTTCCTTGCTAGGAAATTAAGATGATGTTATTGATATTTTCTTAGAGAATTCAAATATATTATTTTTGAGTAACATAGGTTTATGAACTTTGGATACATATATCAATATTTAAGCAAAGAAATTATATAAATGACAATAATTGTGAATAATAAATTTTTCTTTGTTTATGTTAAATTTCAGAAATAGTCTAACAGAACAATATTGTAGCACAGTATGAGCTGTATTTTAAATTTTAAATTTCTAGAAATTACATAAACACTTTAAAAGGTGCAATACTATTTTATTTTTCTTAGTATATCAAAATATAATTCCATGAATCAACATGTAATTAATATGAAATTACTGAGATAGTTTACATGTTTTCTTTCAAAATTGAATTTTTCAGGAATTCAAGCACCACACATAGCTACTAGATAGGTATCCTATTAGACAGCATTGGTCTACAGTATGGCTAAAATTTATTAACAGCATGATCTTCAAGAAATATTAGCGCTTCTTCTTCCTAGAGACCATCTTTAGAAGAATATAAGCAGGCAACTGTCACATTTAAATACCACTATGACTATAGAAACAAACCCTATATGAGTGCAATTAAGGGGAAACTTTTCAAAACAGAGGGAGTAATTAAGTAGAAAATGTGTAGTTAAATCCACACAAAAAAGTTGGATGGAAAGATCCTTTCCAAACAGAAGAACACCAAACATAAAAGGAAAGGGGAGGAGAGGAAATTTAGCATAGGCAAGAATTACCATATTTACTGAATAGAAGGCCAGTTTGGCTCTGGAAAACTTTTTCTTTTTTCCTCCCAGAGAGAATGGCCACACGCCAATAGATACAGGCCTAAAATAGAGTATATACCATGGTAACCATAGTAATGAGTAGATGGAACTAAAAAAAGCTGGTCTTGGGTGAGCAGATGTTCAGTCAAAGCAAGAATGAAAACATGAACTGCATTTTACAACCTCCATTTTATCTACATACAGTGGGACAGTGTTCTATGAGTCTGTGGGAGAAATGTGCCCAAGGAGGAGGAGCCAAACCCCAAAGGGCCTTGTCATCTATACAGGCACACAAACTAGGAACTCCATTGGGAAACTACCTTAGAGAAACATCCCAAGGTAGGCCCTAGAAAGAATAATAAATGTCCCTATATATGTGTCTGCACACACGTACATGCTAAATAAAGCAGAATGTCTTGCAACTTGTCAAACAGCCTGCCCAGATTAAGAGATGGGGAAAAAAAAAATACCACCCTCATTTCCATCAGGAAGCCTAGTCAATATATAATTTTTCTAAGAATAACATGGTTGCTATCTGCATTATGCCAACACCTTTTCAAAACGTAAAGCTATCTTTGTTATGGAAGTGTTGTGGTTAGGAGCAAAGAGAATTTTGCAGATTGCTCGGGTTTGAATCCTGGCTCACAGATCACTTAGGACAAGTAACTTACGCTTCTTAAGTCTCTATTAACTGTCAAAATGATATATAATTATACTGCTTTACATTACTTCTTAACACTGTTATGTGGGTAACAAAGAAATTGGAGGTGACTGAGACAGAGCATTAACATACTTTATTTTTATTATTATCCAAATCAGCAAATTACTTTGTCATATGCGTTGGAATCCCAAAATAACTCAAACATGCTAAAAATATTTAAATATACCTGTCACATTTATGTTGATATACGTCTAACAGATTCACAAGCACAAAAATTTATACAGGCTTATGCCCCCCCCCGCCCACATGTGTATTTGCATTCCTTATAACTGGCATTTAAAGAGAAAGTAGAGAAGTCATACTCAGAGAAGACAGGTAATTCTCATTTTGTCCCTAAAACGCTTTTTGACCAGTACTCTATTGTGTGCCATATTCCACTGCATTCAACTGGCAGTGTTTCAAAACCATATCCTGAGCCACATAGACTACTGATGCCCAGGGGCATTGAGTCATAATTAGTTCAAGATTAAAGTTCACCCAGGAATGGATTCAAATTCAATTTAATATAAAAAGGCTTTAGAGGGAGAAATCATTGTGTTGAGATCTGAATGAAGCAAGCTTGCATTCTTAATCATTGGAAACTACTTGATAAAGAATCTCCCTAGATCTTTAAATGCCTTGTACAGCTGGGTTTGAAGTCATACTTCTCACTACATTTAGTGTGGGAAAGGAGGGTTGGCACATGTTCATCTTGATCTAGATGTAGCACCCAAAGTGCTCTTAAAGAAAAAAGAAAGCATAAAGAACTGCCTAGTACATGATGTTTCCCAAGAATGGATTTCAGGAAGCAGTGAGATGTCTTGCAATTCAACATTTCAATTTGAACTGTGAACTGCACTGTTCAGGAATAGTGGGTCTTACAAGTGGTCTAAAATAATTTTATTCTAACTGAAGTTATTACAAAAGCTCTTTTCACAAAGATATTCACACATATTTAAAATTTGTTGATTATGTTCACATAGATGTTTATATACACATGTACATGTACACACAAAATACATGCTACATGTGGATGTCTTTACAATTCACACATACATAAATTATACAAGGGTGTACATATATGTGTGTTACATATATCACAGTGAGCATGTTCTACATAATCCACCAGTGGAGCAAATGATTCAATGAATACAATGTGAGTGAACGGTAAGACTATGCATAAATGATAAAGTGAAAGATGTTAAAAAAAAGTTGTAGTCACAAATCTGTGTGCTTGCTGCTCACTTAAACTATGGCTAAAATTTAAATAAGGAGAAAGTTAAACTACAAATTATTTTTTTTTAGAATTATGTCACCCTTATGAATTTTAATGTGTCTCTGTTATATGAGAACTGATAATGGAAATCAATCAATAATATATTAATATGCTTATAAATTAAAAGTCATGATGTCCAAAAACTTAAATATTCTCTAGCCCCAGTTCTAATTTCATTTATTCTTGGACTTTACTTCTTTCTAACTTCGGGAATAGTCATTTGCCTATAAGGATGAATGTTTGTGGAAATGGTAAGCTTCAGGACAGAGATTGGGCATAAATTAATATAATGCACTCAAATAGAAAAGACAAGAGATTGAGTTTGCCCATATCTACACGCAATTTTTTTAAATACCACTTTCTATCTTGACATGGGACTTAAGAGTTTTCACTCAACCGAAAAAGATAGAAGCTAAAAATAAACCCTGAAGAACAACTCATAAATGTCTAGTTTTCTAACATTCTTAAGAAGGGAAAAAAATGCACAGTATCAACTAAACTTCTTTTGATCTTTGGGAATAAGAGAACTGCATGGCCAAACCTAGATTTTGAAAAATGAAGAAAAACATGCTTTAAGTTATTTCTATCAGATGTGGGGCTTTACTTGAATTTGTTCTTTATTTTTATATATTCTAGCTCAGATGCCTGTGGTAGGTTCCATTCTCCACATTGGTGTGTATATTATGAATATCAGGGGTAATAATAATATGTTATCAGGGGTAGCTTTAGAGTTTTCAGAAATTAACTGTTCCAATGGGGTTCCCTTGGAAAAGTAAAAATCAGAGTAGGCACTAACAGAACCTCTATCATTGGACCCTGTATAGTGTGGGTTTATATTTTGAAAGAATATATAAACTTAACAAAAGTAGATGATTTGGGGACTAATGGAATCACAATATGGAGATCAGATTCCCCCTGCAAGGTCAATTAATGACTGCTTGGGTATTTTCCCTCCTGTCTAATGGCTTTAATATAACCACATATTCTTATTATTGCTCTAAAGTTATCGAACATATGTAATCTGTGTAGCTATCTTTGTGGGTTTTTTCAATAGTTCTCAGGGCAGCTGCACTTGAGCTTAAGGGTTTGCAGCTGTTAGAAACTATATGAGGAACGTGAGGCTTTGGCACTGGTTTTCATAGTTCCTACTGTGTAGAAGGTTGGCAAGAACTATGGAAAGGGTATAGTGACTTAGGAATGTTTGTAAAACTTTTACCCATAGTTGTGGTTCTGAGCACATGCAATATAGAGTCAAAGAATATAAGGGTGGTTATTTGGATTGGGACACTTGGGGCCCATTCATACAAAATAAGATGAAGGGAAAATATTCTGAGACTCTCCTGAAATTTTGTTATTTTCTTTAATAAGTAGAGCAAAAAGAAGAATTTCAGGAAATAGGTTTGAAATTGTTCTATTTTTTTTCAGTCAGTTTCCACAGCAGCTTGATTGGGTATGTTGACATCTTTCAAGAATGTATGGTAATATTCAAACCTCCCCCTACCCCACAAAATAAAACAAATGTTTGTACAATCATTAAAGAAAATCACTTTATTCACGTGAATTAATTATAGGAAATAATTGCCCTAATCTCAACTCATCATTTAAGATATTTGAAATAATTAAGGAGAAACAATAAGCATATAGGACATAAAATAAAATTCTTTTGAAAAAAGAAAATTCAATGTATTTATTTTGTCCAGAAAACATATTTTCAAAAATTACCATGATGCGATATGTTTATTTTTAGATTATTTAAATCTCAGAGAATAATTACTCATTATATCTATTTTTACAACTCCTGAACAAGTAATCATTAAATCATTTAAATATCCACATAATTATCTAGATGAATATAATTAAAATGTTCTTAAAAGTAAACTGACATTTGAGAAAACTCATTTCCCTGGGTAAAAATTTAAGCACTATTGTAAAACATATTAATAATTTATATGCCTTGCTTAAGATTATATTTTTAATTAAATGATAATTTAACTCCAACAACTTTATATCCCAATTAGGGCATTCAATTATAAAAATCAGTGTAGATTTGTCTACAAGATTTAGAAAAATGTACATATATGAGAAATATTGTGTTAGGTCAACTACAATGTTATGTTTATAAACTGACTTAGAATTTCTGATCTAAAAAAGCTATCCCTAATTATTAAGGAACACAAATCATCAATGAGCTATTATCAAAAAGATAAATTCTGGCAAGGATATAGAAAGATACAATGAAGGAGGAACTCTTGTGAACAGTTGCTGGGAGTATAAATTAGTGCAACTACTGAAAAATAATATGCAGGTTTATCCAAAAAATAATAGAGCTACTCTATGATTTACCACGTTTACCAATCCTATTTTGGGCTATTATTTTTACCTTTCATTGATTTTTGTTGATGTTGTTGAGATAACAATGATTTACAGTGCTGTACACAAAGGTCACACCCTTTAGGTTTATGTTACCATGCTATGCCCACCACTGAGGTCAAATATGAAAACAGTTACTTGAAAAGATATTTGTATACCATCGTCATTGCAGCATTAGTTACCATTGCCAAAATATGTAAACAACCTGTGTTCATTAATTGATGGGAGGGCCTTAACCGCAATTTTAGTAATGTTATCTACTGGAGAGCAGTAGTATGCTTGAAGCTGAAATTACAAACTATACTCACATCGTGAAGAGTGTTGGATACAATTTTCAAGAATTTTAGCTTTGTCCTCTAGGCAATGAAAAACACATTCTGTAATTGGTGAAATTTTATGATGCAATGCAGTTTTTAGCAAAAGTTCTATGGTGGATCATATGGGAAATTAATGAATGTGGATTGATTAAATTGCCTATGACTGCCTTAATCTGTCTAAATGAGGCAGCTAAAATCCTTAAAAGTAATTTAATTCAGACTTAGTCAAGCTAAATTAGCCTACAGTGATTATGAATACTACCTTATATTCTGCCAAATTCTTATTCTCTGTAGAAAAACTATGCCTGTAAGGATAACCAGGCATTGAGAGGTTGAAGAGTTTATGGGACAGCGAAGAGAACATGGTGATTAAAGTTAAAATGAATCAATCAGCAGAAAAGGGGTCACTCAGTATACAAATAAAACATTGTCCCCACATAATATATTAAACACCTGACCTTATGAAGATGCAATGCTTACATAAATAATTTATTGAAACATCTTTGAATATATACATTCCTGGAATTAAAATTTGCTTAAGTGGAAGTATTTGTCAATTCATTCAATATGGATTTTTTTATAATTCTTCTAATATTAAGCAAGATTAAAAGTATTATTCCAGATCAATATGGAATAAACAAAATTAGATATACCTTTACTCCTTAAGTAGAATATAAAATACATAGAACAATGGTTTGAAGACACTGGGCAATAGATGGTACTGTGTGTGATCTCCAGGAGAAGAGGAATAAGTGAAGCCCTTTCATTCCACAAATTGAGTGCTTGGGAGCAACAGGTTGGCTGATTAAGAGTTGGGGAAAACAGTAATCTATTTTTTTTTTTAACAGTAATCTGTTTTGAAAAGTCACAGAAGTTAAGTGTTGCTGGCTTGAGTTCTGTATATGAGGAGACTGCAAAAAGGAAAGAACGAACTTCTGTATATCTAGGGAACCTTCAGGTTTCTGGATCACTACTGATGTTCCTGTGTGACAGTGGACTGACCTAGGAGGTAGCAAGAACACTTTGAAAGTGGAGAACACAGAAAAATATCTGGAATGAAAGGATCCTGTACATTATTTCATGGTACGTAGAATAGAGACCTTTTTAGGACATGAAGCATCAGGTAGAATCCTTCAACTTGCTGAAAATTAAAAATTTGTTGTGCTTGAAAACACAAGAAAACTAAAGGGCAGAACACACTGTGGGAGAAGGTATTTGAAAACACTTATCTGAAAAATATTGACAACAATGATAATAGATGTAAAACAAGTAACACATCAAGCATATTTACAATCAATAATGATAAACAGCTTTCTTTAACAATGTAAAACTGACTAGACATTTAATTAGAATATATTAAAAAAATAGGATAGTGAAATGAGGTGCTTTTGTTAGTCCTTAAAGATATGCAAAATATTGACACAATAATCCACCACTATCATAGTCTGGTTTATGGCTAACACCTCAAATACTGCTAACACAAGTATGGATGAGGATGTGGAATTTGCATCTTTTATTTGTAAGGAGGCAAATTACCTCTGGGGGGAAAGTCAGCCATTTCTTATAGAGGTAAACGCTATGGTATTTCAAAGCCAAAAGAAATGAAAACACTGAAATAAACAATTGGGATACAAATGAAATGTAGAAATAGATATAACCTTTCTTTGATGAAAATTAAATTCTAGGAAAGACTAAGTAATGTCTAAAATACACTCCGTGGGGCCTCTCTGGTAGCCTAGGGATTAAGACTCAGCCCTACCACCTCTATGGCCTGAGTTTGATACCCAGCCAGGGAGATAAACCTCATATAGCACAGCAGACCTCTCCTGTCTTGCCTGCTGTTCCCCTTAGCGGTTTGTTTCAGAAGATCCACCTATTTTGCTCCACACTGTATCTCTGGTGTATCTTCTCACCATACCCTAGTTCTCTGATGTAAAATAAATGAAGAAGTACATAAAATAAGTAACATTGAGTGAAGATTGATAAATACACATGTAAAAGCATGTAATATGGAGATTTAGACTTGCATAAAGATCAGAAAAGGTGTTCCAGAATAAGGGAGCAAATGAAAACACTGACTGCAAAATGTATGACTTCTGTACAGAGACTGTAGCCAGAGAGGAAAGGTCAATGCAGTAAGTCATGTTCTTTCCATTTCAACTGGCTCCAGTGGAAAAATAGTTTGTATGTTTACTTACGATTTCCATGTTTAATAACCCCCATGAATATATTTTCAAATCTAATTTTACTTAGCTTCTGAAGATTATTATGGTTTATTGCAAATTTCCCCTAGAATTTGATGTAGCTCATCTTTTTCTACTATAATCTCTATTTTTTTTATTAAAAAGTTTATTTTTACATCATTTTGCACATTTTTTTTTCATCTCAATTGTAATCCCCACGGGTTATAATCTCTATTTTTATATTAACTGATGACTACAATGAATAATTTATTCAGACTATTTACAACGCTATCTCTAACCCAAACTGGCATATTAGATTCCAGATTTATATCTTTACCTGCCCTTTTGATAGTTCCAAGTTTTAACAATACAACTTAAATGAAAAATTGCACTATTGGGACCTCAAATCTCCCCAAATTGACCTTACTACTGATCTCATTAACTTTGGTCTTGTATATGTTCTGCCAGACAAGCCTGTAAAATAAAAATTATAGGGTTTTGTCAAATTATTTTTCAGGGGACAGGTTATAGGGTACTATCTTTGTGGTTTTCATATCTAAACCACTACATTTTCAATGAAAATGATCACTTATATTAGTAATTATTTTAATCTCCAAAAATTCTTTTTGTGTTTGTTCAGCAACTTTTTAAAAAAAACTGAGCATTTTTTTTTGAGATTTATTTATTTATGCATACAGAACTGAGGTACAGGCCAGAGATGCAGAGGCAGTAAGAGGATTTACCAGAGACAGAGCGGAGATCAGAACAGGCAGATCAATGAAGTCCACTGCTGAGGGGAGCAGCAGGTGGGTCAGGAGAGGTCTGCCACACCATGTGGATCACCTTTGGGGCGAGGTTCGAACTCATGCTGAAGTGACTTTAGCTTCTTAGTGCTGTGCTTTAACACACTGCACCACCATGGAGGACCCCACTTTTTTTTTTTTAATTGGACTTGCATCCTGTAAAAAATTGGGCTTGCAGCCAAATTACAATTATATAAATCTTATTTAATGTGGTCATTGTATTCTGTATATCTCACACATGTGAAGGCATATGCACTAATAACAATGATTATCTTCACAAATATTTTTCATTTATCGTATTTAAAATTACTGTCTCCTATACCATATTAAAGTGTAAATTGAGAATTCTTAGAAAGCATCATGAATAATGCTGCTTAATAACCAAAGAATGACTCATAGCACAATCATACCAACAAAAACCTAAAATCCTTAATTACCATGATTGCTATTTTATTTAAATAAATTGCATTTCCAAATTAATTATCTTTATCTTTTATTTATTGTTTCCAAAAAAATTTAAGTTATCTTTGAAATGTAGTCAACTTGTTCTGTCATGATAGTTCGTGTCCTTGAAGAATTGTTAGTGATTGAAAAGACAGGAAGATAAGAAGGACTGTAAATATTTTGTCATCCTCCTTGGAAACCAGATTATTTTCAAGGCAGAAGATTAATGGCTTAAACACAATGTTATATAAAATTGGGAAAACACGTGCCTCCATATGCACACACACACAAACATAAAATCACTGTATATATGTGGTTTTAACAAATTAGTAACAAACTAGATATTATATTTTATATATTATAAAATTAGATATTATATTTTATATATTTGGATTTTAGAAGTTGTATAGGGGACACATTCACTGTAGTAACATAAAGTCAATGCCAATATATTTTCCTATTGATCTAGACTGTCTTCAGAACTCGTTCTCATTCTCCCCATACATAATAGTCATTTCCCTCTTACACATGTACTTAGACTCTTGCTTGATCTCCTCTAGGAATATCACATTTTAGATAGGGTTATGAAATACAGCTCCCCAAATTTGATATATGTTCCCAATACTTTTCTGATCATTTTAAGATTTATTTATTTATGCATAGAAGAACTGGGGTACAGGCCAGAGATGTGGGGGTTTGGGAGGGGAGGATTCACCAGAGAGAGGGGAGCAGAACAGGCAGACTGAAATACATTACTGAGGGGAATGGTGAACAAGATGATGAGGTCTGTTGCACCATGTGGATAACTCCCTCGACAAGGATCAAACGTGTGCAGCAGTGGCTGTGGATAGCTTCATAGTGCTAGGACTCATGCCATAGTGCTAGGACTCAACCCCTCATGCCACCAGGGAGGCCCCACTTCTGATCTTTAATATGAGCAAACTTGGACTTCTTTTATTTCTCAATTCCAGAAGATATAGACAGAACTTCAAAAAGTCAATCTAGAATCTTAACATAGAACTTACTGCATAAAGACTCAAGAGGTTACCACTCAACTGGAAAGTATAGCATGGGCTGAGACTAAACACAACATGTGGAGTATCTGATGGATGTGCTTCAGCAGCATGTTTATGTTGTGGCAGAAAAGACAATTCTGTTACAGTAGACTATTTTATCTGAAAATCCTCTTTAATTATCAGAAAGTAAATGATTTAGAATTAGACTGCCACATCATTCATTTGCATACTTTACAGCCACAAAAAATGAATAAAATCAAATAGGGAGATTAATATGTCACCTATGATAAGTTAATAGGTGAGGACATGTATCAAATCCATCTCTAGTAACTGCAATATTTCTATATCTGTATATACAGACATATTGATATACGCACATATATCTTTTTCAACATAACAGAGATATTCTGGAAATTTGTCCCACTTTGCAGAATATTCTGAAACAAAAAGAAAACTCCCCTAGATGAACAAGCTTTAACATAAGGCCCTGCACTATGAGATAACTTATTTCCTCATATATTTTCCAGATGCCTAATTTATTTCTGTGATCCTACACACTATATATTACATAGTGGACATAAAGACTGAGATGAGCAAAGCATAGCTGAATGTAGATGAGCGAATTAATATGAAATATGAAAAAAGTGTTTCATTTTCTTTGTCATATTGTAATAGAAAGGGATGTGTTTTACCATTTGCAGAATTGAAATAAAATTCTGAAATATTGCTTTTTCCCATCATTTTTGGAAGAGAGTAAGAAAGCCTTGATACTCACACTAAAATATCATAAAATGTGGAATCTAACCTAAGAAGTAGTATTGTCCATGAGCTTTAAGTTCCATATTGTTTATTGATTTTATTTTCTTCTCAAACCATATGTTAAGTTAAAAATACTGAAATTGCTTCATTAAATCACATTTTTCTTATTTATGTGTCAGTTACCTATTGAGAACATATGTTATCTCAACATTCTTATGCTTACTCTCAAGTCATACACAAGCTTAATGTCTTGAAAAAATAAAGAAATAAAAATGTCACCATGTTCTAGTCAAAAATAAAATTTCATCAAAATATTATAAAACATTTAACAATTAGAGCAAAATTTATAGTGATGTAATAACAAACCCCCAGAGTTCTTGAACATAAGGGACGCACTAAAACACATCGGAGGCATATTTCCTCTGCAGGAAATACACAGCTAAGAATATTTAAAGCTTTGTGTTAAAATCAACTGTTGCTAGTTTAAGTGTTAAGATGACTCTGACCATATTTATTTAAAACAAACATCAAACATTTCTTCTTTCTTTTTATATGACAGATACCTTACATTTTAAAATAGATTTCACTTTTAACTGTAAGCAGGTGTCTCTGTGGATTATTATTCTACCCAGTGAATTTATACTTTCTTTCTCTTTATCGTTTCTTATTACCTCCCCACCTCTGCCACACACACTAAGTCATCAGCCTTGTGTATAATCTCAAGAAAATTTCTAAAACAAGCAAATACACCAAAAAAAACTTATTAACAGTAAATGACTGTTAAAACATATTCAGAAGAGGGCTCTCCCTGGTGGTGCAATAGGTTAAAGCACAGCACTAAGAAGCTGAAGCCACTTCAGCATGAGTTTGATCCCCACCCCGAAGGTGCAGCAGACCTCTCAGTGACCCACCCACTGTAGTGTACTTCATCAGTCTGCTCCCCACTCTGTCTCTAGTGAATCCTCTCACTGCCCCTGCATCTCTGACCTGCACCCCTGTTCTGTATGCATAAATAAATAAATCTTTAAAAAAATACAAACACATTCAGAAGAGGTTTTATTCAATGGAATACTGATAGAGAAACCAGTACTGCTGGATCTTTCAGCCTGTGTTACTGGAGCGAAAACTATTCTTTCAATTTTATTTTTTCCATTCTTTTCAAAAAATTAAGAAGTTGATGTTGGCCTTTACAAGTGCCATAGTTTTGAGTACATGTGTGATGTATGCAACACAAGAGAAATGGATAGATGTGTGATTGGTATTTGGTGGGGAAATGGAGAAGGTAAAAATAACTTAGATTAAGTAAATTCAGGTCATTCTTTGAAAAAAATGACATGAAATCAACTTTATTATTTTTTGTATCATAGCAAATTTTATTCTTCCAACAATTCATGATATCAATTCATTTACCACTGTAACTTCATAGCATGAAAAACAGCATCTGCCTACCAGACCCTAGTGATGAACGGAGGGAACAGAGATCATTTCCTGTTAAAGTTCTCAAGGAAGTTAAGTACACAGAATGGAATTACCTAAATCAGAGTGTCTATAACAAGAGTAAAACCAATTCCCCAGTATTTCAAAAGGCTGGCCAGGAACCAATTCTCCAGTATTTCAAAATGTTGGTATAATAAACAAACAAACAAATCTGATTTTTGAAGTGAATTTTTCAGCTTATGTGTGGAATAAAATGATTCCCAGGGACTCATAAATTAAACTAGAACTTTAAGCTATATTCAAATAGTGATGCCTATTTCACTTTCATACAACTACTCTGTGATGTTTAGAAAATTAGAGTCTACATATCATTTCCACCTAGAAAAAATTGTCTGCTGAATCTAAACAATCAAAACTAAGTAGGAAATTGGAGAACATTATAAAGTATATAAGACTAAGTTAAATTGTTTTAAACTAAAAGGCCAAGAACAGACTGATTTATAGATGGTTAATGAGATAATTTCTTAATGTGTATACCCTGGTCATTAAATAATTCTTAAGTTGGTTCCATTTTAAGGAACACAATAGAGCATACTTCTTTTTTTTTTTTTGTCAACAATCCTTATCTAAAGCACTTTTTAAACATCTACAAATTTAAATAACATTTTCAATGTCCCTGTCATTAAGTTTAAATCTTAGCTTGGACTTGAAAACAATGTATAGCCATAAATGCATCCACTAAAATATGTTATCAGGAGTTGAAAGTTAGATTAATGCTTGATTTCCTGTGCCTATTTCACCTGAATACTTGAAAATGTTTTGCAATGCTTATCACATATGCTTATCACAAATTTTACTATGCTTATCACAAATTTTACTATGAGAGACTTATCACAAATTTTACTATTGGAAACTTTTTAACAGCCTCTTTCACCTGTTTAAGTATTCATAACTTTTGCTATAAAACTATGTTAAGTCAGAAGGGAATCAAAACAGGAATGAAGCAAAAGTATTGGTTGATATATACTCAGAACAATGGAATGAAATGCAATTGCTCGAAACAATATTAGAATTGGGTTTTCTTCATTTCTTTTCCCATAGCAAATGTAATTGACAATGGATTTTGAGAAATGAAGCAAACAAGTGTGTGTTCTATAAAAGAAAGGAAGGGAGAAGGATGAGAGGCAGGAAAAAGAACACAAAATAGATATCACTAGACAAAACAAAGTTAGGAGGGCAAGACAGATTCTTCTTGATGCTTTTCTTCAATGGGTATACTATTAGTCAGATATAAAGTTAATAGCAAAACATAACTAAGAAACAATAACTTTCATGCAACCAGTATAATCCGATAACCAGGAAGTTAATCATAGAACACAGAGTGGTTTTATAAAAAGAAAATCAATGTAGTTTCTTTTCTTGACAGAGAAGTCAAGCCACAGTCAGGAAAAATAATGTAAGATAGCAAATCCCCTATGGAAAACTTACTGTAGAAGTAAAATTCGCTTACTAGATTGGCAGGAACCAAGATTTATTATTTTTTTTCCTAAAGAAACTTGGTTTCATTAATTTTATATAATTCTTAGAGACCTTGTACTCTGATTTTTGGGTGGCTTTCAGCTATACTTTCAAAGGCTGGTGTTAATTACTGTTAATTGGTTCCTGGTGGATATCAAAAACTAGTAAAAATTTCAAAACCAAAGAATGAACTCTTGGAATCTGGCATAACTACATCACAGGGAGAAATAAACTGTTTTTCACAATTTCTAAAGTAGTCACCAAGGATAACCACATTAGATGATCGTTCACTGTAGATTCTGATGACTAACAGGAACATGTTCTAATGATGTACTGAAACAGACAGAAATGTTTCAAAGGAATATAGCTAATCTACTTGAGAAATTTGAAAACTTGGAAGGACTATTTATAGTGAATAAAATGAAGATACAAAATAGAACCCCCTAATTATGATACTCCTAAACAGAAGAGAGAAAAAAATAAAATAGAAAATTTAAATGAATAGTTATACTGTAGAGTTATGGATAGTACATAGAACACATAAGTGCATCTTTACTGAGCGTGGAAGTTAAGTCTTGCAAATATTCAGGAATGTTCTATATTCAAAGGGAAATAATTAACAAGTATAATTAGGGAGGAACAATGGATAAGAGTTAAGGACTCTCTACTACTAATAATGACACAATAATGACGAATTTCATAACACAGAGTAGGAAGTCTCTGTGTCTTCCAGAAAACTCTATCGGACAGCAAGGGGGATCTCAGGCAACTTTCCTATAGTTAATCCCTATGGACACAAAGTACATCATCCTAACGGTCAGAGATGCTACTTTAGGGTTCTTCTGGGAAGTTAACTGGAAGGAATTGGGAGAAAGATGATGTTCATTGCTTCCGACACAAAAGATCCTATGAAAGAGAACTGGAAAGTGACCTTCACTTTAGACTCTTCCATTTCTTTAACAGTTTTATAAATTACTGAAAACAGCGGAGCTTTCACTTGGTTTTAGTTTGTTTTTAAATTACACTGAAACAGCTTTTAATACTGCTTTGTAGTTTTGGATGCATCTGAGGATAATCTCCCTGACAGAAAAAGGAACTCTCATATACCATTGGTGAGACAATTCTTACTGTAAATTTGAATCCCACTTTTCAGTTATGGCTCCAGTGATATGTCACACCCTTGAAATTTCACAAAGTACAGCACATATGCAATCCTTTTCTGTATTTACAGAATTTTGTTAATTATTAGCATTTACATACTTAGATGAACTGTATGTAGTACTTTCATTTGTATTTTTACATATCCATAAGCCACCTTTGACTTATTTTTTGAATTTTTCTATACTACATTCCTATACTACAAAAGAATGTTAGTTAACACAATCTGAACAACACAATGGTACTAACTGAACACAATTTTTAAAAGTTTTAAAATAATATAACAGTTTATTTTTACATCATTTTGTGCCTTTTTCCATCTTAGTTGTAATCCCCGTGGACTTCCTGTTACCAAATCACCCATGTGCCATCACCATAGTCCAGTGCATTCCCCTGCCTCCACCGTTTTTGATCCCATTCCCCACTCCACCCCCATAAAATGTTTCTGGTATATAGTTGTTCATTATTATTATTATTTTCTCGCCTGGTCCATTATAGTCCTTTTCTTTCTAATTTATTTCACTAAGCATGAACTTTTTCAGATCTATCCATGTTGCCACAAAAGCCATATCTGAACACATTTTTAAAAAATATATATATAGTAATTTCCTCTCTTAATCACGGCGATATTAGGATTCTGTCCATCAGGTATCACTACCCTAGTCCAACCAAACCCACCTATAGTCCAACACCATAATCCATGTGTTGCCTGGCTTCTTTCTTGAGCACAATTTAAACTATTATTAAGAATTTAATGGGACCTCTATGAAAAATCAAAATACTTCTACACACAAATATCATATACCACATTACATAAATTATCTTTATACAATTTCCACCAATATGTCCACTCACTCTCCTGTGTAAACTCAGTGGGTGTCAATGGGTTTTCATTGAAAATCTAGTACTGGAATGTGAATCACTCAAAGGTGGACCTGAACACACAGAGCCTGCACTGTGTCCCCCCACACCCCAACACATACGAAAAATGCCCATTCATTAATCCAGGCCTGAGAAACGCTACAGATTAAACAAAAGGAAAAAAAAAATGGTAAAATTACAAGCTAACAGCATTGTGGGAGTGTCTTCCCTAGCAATCAGCTGGAGTAATGAAATGATGTATCCTAAACAGATCACCAAGACTCCTGAGAAGTCAAACAAAGTGGCATTGGGAGGGTCAGTCTGTGGACTGCTGAAATTCCCTTTCAGCAAAGTCACATCATCTGACAAGTTCCTGACACACCTTATTAAAAATTCCCTTCATCAGAGATAAAGGAAATGAGCTATTTGTGGAACAGTTACTGTGGACCTAATTCTAATCAACAAAGAATTGATTCATTAAGTGAGAGAAATAAGAATCCTGGGAGAAAACAGCTCCAATGGCCTAAAATTCCATGATAGCCTGGGAGATTAAAACTGGATTCTCACTCTTCATTCCTGGATAATTGAAAAACGGTTCCATTTCCCATAGGCAATCACTGATAATGGGAGGGGGGTGGCGCTTTCTAATATTTAAAAAAAAATAATAAATTTATTTACTTCTAACTTTAAAAATATATCCAGCTATGTAATTGACCACAGTAAACCTGTAATTTTGCTTTTTCTTATATCCAATTTTACAACACAAACATGTTTCCTTTAATTCACGTGATAAATCTAATTTGAATGTCTGTCTAACTGTACACTTTATGGTTTGGGATACCTTGGGTCTATCAATTCCACAGATAGTCTAGTCCTGCTTACCTACATAACAAGTATACAGGTAATTATTTTGTAACAATATTACTAATCTGGAGTTGTCCTGACTGCTCTAGGACAAGATTCTGAGTGTGATCTGAAGAACCATAAATTTCCTCAAGAAGTTTACAAGGGTTCTGCAAGGTGAAAACTACTTTTCAGAAAGTGGAAAGACATTTTCACTCTTATTTTTTGGTGAATTTATGTGTAATTTTCCAGTAGGTACAGATGCACTCTGTCACCAGACTATATATAAACTGCAGATATGAGAACCCATCTGTTAAGCCATATATTAAGGAAATCTAGGAAAAATATGATATAATGGTCATTTCTCACTAATTCTATTTAAAAAATTATTTTTGTTAAAATGTCTTTGCACTGGGGCCCTCCCTGGTGGCGCAGCAGGTTAAAGCACAGCACTAAGAAGCTAAAGCCACTTCCCCATGAGTTCGATTCCCGCCTGCCCCGGAGGTGACCACATGGCGTGGCAGACCTCTCCTGACCCGCCCGCTGCTCCCCTCAGCAGTGTACTTCCTCGATCTGTCTGTTCTGCTCCCTGCTCTGTCTATGGTGAAGCCTCTCGCCGCCCCTGAGCTTCTGGCCTTTATCCCAGTTCTGTACGCACAAACAAATAAAAAAAAAAAGTCTTTGCACTAATGTGATTTTAGTGTCTCATAATTTAAAATGAAGCAATATATTTTTAAATATTTCTTTTTTAATTCCTATTAGAATACATATTTTTAAATTTTTAGAATACATATTTTTATTTTTTAATTCCGATTAGAATACAGGTATCAGTAACAACATTTAGAGTCTTCCACTATTTGAAAAATATAATGAGGTCTTTCAACCAAGTTTTCTATATTAAAATCATATTCCATGAGAATATTTTATTTTGATTTATTGGCTAATAAGAGGAGAAAGACGTAAGTATATAAACCAATTTTTAAATAAATAAAAAAAAAATTATGGGATCTCTCTCCCTCATGGCCTATGGGTTAAGTCACGGTGCTATCACCTATAAAGACTTGAATTCAATCCCTGGCCAGGGAGGTGACCCACATGGCTGAGCAGACGGCTCCTGTCCACCCTGCTGCTCCCCTCTGCAGTCTATTTCAGTCAGTCGTCCTGTTCTGCTATCTACTTTGTTTCTGGTGAAACCTTCACTGCCCACACCTCTGGTGTGTCCAGTTCTTGTATGGATATAAAATTTTTTTTTTATTTAATTTTTTTCTTATAAACGATCCTGTTTAAATTTCTTTTGATCATTTAAGTTTAGAAGCCTATCAACCTTTTTGGGTTTAAGCTACACTTATCTGTTTTACTGTTTCAATCAATGTGTGACATAAGACCCAAGTATTTGTTATGTTTTAAAACAGGAAAAACTGTTTTTCATGTTTACTTTACTAATCTGTCATTTTTGCTTGTTTGCTTGTTTTGCTTTTGAGTACACATTAAGAGCCAGAGGCAAAATTCACTATGTAAGAAGAGGGGGGAAGGAGAGAGAATAAAGAGTAATTTTTGCAATGAAAATAACTTTGAAAATTCTGAATAAACTGTTCAGGTCAGGCCCTGAGTACACAAAGAAGACTTGACGAAAGAAGGAAAATCAAGACTGAACAAGAATAATATAAAGGTGGGACTGTAGAAATGTTTGCATTCTTTTAATCATAGATGAGCACAGTTAAAAACAAAGAATACCTTTGACCAAGTAGAGTTACAGATTCCCACTGGCCAGGAAAAGAATCCTGACTTATCCTTTATAACACTACAAGGGTAATTAAATGTATGTGTGTGTGTGTGTGTGTGTGTGTGTGTGTGTGTAGCAATTACATAATACTAATTAGGAGCAGAGCTAGAGGTGAAAGATCAGTTAGATCCTGCAGAAAAAAACTGAAAGGAGTCTTAATGGGTTTGTGCCAAAGGGAAATAAATGACTTGAAAAGAAAAAACAAGTACCAAAGGCTCCCTTACAATTCATGCCTCAGAGAACATTGTCTTCTTCAGTTAAATAAGCATTTATTTTGTGGAGGAAACTCCACACAAATTTAGTTTGAAACCAGAAAAAGACTACTTTTTTTCGGTGCTTCTATTATTTAGAATAAGATCACTTGATTGATGCTCTTTGCACTTATTATAGTTATATACATTTTTACTTGAAAAAGAGAAAAAAACAAGTTTATATAAATTCCTCTTAGTCATGGAGCTAGTGAGTGGTGGATCTGTGAGTTAAACCTTTACCTCTCAATCTCCAAAATCTGTTCTCTAAAGCATTCCCTCATCTTTGGGTAGGCTCCTGTTTTTCACATGAGTTTGACTATGCCTGATACTTTATTATGTTTGCTCCATTGACATGCTTACGTAGGTTGGTCACTGCACTTTAACTTGGACTTTTAATTACTTTTTATTGCTTATCATCTTCACATTTTGTGTTGTTTTTATTTTTAGAAATAGCTTTGAATCCCTATGAAGTTATTATTAAATAGATTTACATCTAACATCTATCTTTTTATAACCAGAGCCAGACTATGATATTGAGGCCCATCTAAATATCACAAGGCACTGTTTCTCAAGATACTAATAGGCAATTGTAAGAGATTATGAAAACACATTTGTGATTAGTAACATTAACTTAGCTCATACTTGAAATGTCTTATTTTGAATAAGCTGAAATTACAACATTTAAATAATCCTCTATTTTACTTTCAGTCATTAAAACATGACTATGAAAACTTAAATTAACAAGATTTGACATTATTAATGGATGGAATTATTTGAATATTATATTTACAAGAAGGGAAAAACAAGGTTTTTTTCCCCCACTATCTTTGAAAGCTAGCATTGACACTGTCAAACACACAAATAGATGAATCTTTGTTTAAGTATATTCTGTGGGACCACAGTCCTTCTCCCCCTTAATTTATTGATTTTACTATACCTATGATGAAATTTTATCAATTAAATATAGTCTATATTCATTGCTTCACAATGAGATTTTCCTGCATCATGGATTTACTACAAACACAGCAGGTGCACAAAACTTGGTGGTGTATATACTTTTGAGTAATGAAAAATATCTCAAGTTCCTATAAATATCACAGTCTATGAAAAATAGTTAAGCATTAAATAAATAGCAAAAAGTATAGTAGATGTACGAAAGGATACAATTAACATTGTAAATTATGATGCAATAATATTTAATGACTAAAACAGTAATTACACTTATGTATCTGCTATAATCAAGTTCTGAACAAGCCACCAGAGCAGAAAATACATCTCTGTTGTCCAATTCTAATTTCACCTTCTAACTGCGGTTTACAACTATGTTTCATGCCTAATCAAGCAAGAAGATGAAACATATTCATTCTGTCTCAATAGATAAGCAACCAAGACAGAAATACTTAGGGCTCCCCCAGAGGTTCACTTGGTTCATCTATAAACAACAACTGGAAAGGTCTTCTGTACACTTGTCATTTTTTAGACATTTTGAGATAAAAAGCCTACTGGTGGATATGTTGTTGTTTCCAAACTGACTATACAAAAAATTAAATTTAAATTTATTTATTTAGTTATATAGGATTTTTTTTTCATCATGTTCTCATTAAATGATGGGAAAATGATTGAGACTTCTTTGTATGTAACTCTAATTTTCAAAAAAGAAAAAAAAAGCAAGAAAAATATTTAAGGTAGGATCATCACATTTCCAGTTTAGTTTTGAGCACATTTAGGTCCAGAAAATTTAAATAACTTTCCCAAAGTCTTGAGAATAACTTTATGAAATACATTAATAGTTGCTATAGTTCACCCCATTCATATCACAACTCTAGACAGAATATATAAAGAAATTTATCCATCTGCATATATACTTTCTTATTCATTTATATTTGTGTGTATATATGTATCTATACTGTATATAGTAACTGGGTTTTAGATAGATGATGTTTAGCTTTTTTTTCATTAAATAAGAATCTAATCCTGAAACTGAAGATAGCACTAGAGCACAAGGTTAATCCATCTCACTTAGAATTATACCATTGGGTTCTCACTGAAAACAATAAACCCACTTTGCCAAAATTGCATCCCAGTGGAAATCAATAATTATAAAGATGCCACTTAAAACACACAAACCTATATTTGGAATCCAAGCAAAACCTCAAGCCAGCACAAAGCCAGACTTTTTACAACTACAGTATGTCTGGGAACTTTTTTTAAAAAATGTATTTTAATATCCTGTATCTATGTAGACTTATTTCTAGAGAACTTTTTACTGAACGTGCATTATCATCTTTCTTTAAAACTATGTAAAATAATCATTTTCAGTCATGTCCAGGAATTAATAAAAAAGTACAACTGGAAATTACAGCTGGTACTCAATGAACATTATTCATCAGTTTCATGACACCAAGTGACAAGAACAAACATCACAAATATTTGTCACTGTTAAATGAAGAAACAATGACACACAGTGTTTATAGGACTTAACAAGAAGCTGGAGATAGAGCAAAACAAAAACCTCACCTCTGGATGCTTAGATCAGGCAATGTTTTCAAGTAATATATTCAACATCCTAGTTCTTTAGACATAAAAGAACACAAAGTGTATGTTTCTAATCTACATATATAAAAATATAAAATCACCTATTCAAAAAGGGCAATTGAGTGTCTACTATAAACATGAGGATTCTGTAGACACTACACTATGGATATAAAGATGACCAAATCAAAGACTATTCTCACAGATATTTCATTCTTTAAAGAGGTGACACAAGAAAAAACAAATGACTAAATAAACATACAATACAATGCTCTGTTTTAACAAATGCCATAATGCTAAATTAAGCAGTGTAACTGGATATTGAATGATGGGAATACACTTTTTAAGGCTATTCACTGGAGTGGTTTTGCAAAGGATGTGATGTTAAATGAAGAGAGGTGGGATGATGGGCAATACTATTACCTGTGATGGAACATTCTTTGTCATGTACAACATGAACAACAACAACAAAAAAGGCCACTTTGTTCAGGTACAACAAATGGAAGCAGGAATGATCAGAGACTGTTTGGGTGAAGACACTAAGGTCATAGACAGAGGCTGAATTTCATTTTAAACTATGAAAGCATGCCATTGGGATTTTAGACAAATATTTAAATATTAAATGATGATTCTGGTTGCTGTGGGAATACTAAAGCATACAGGCAAAAAATGAAAACAGAATCTAGTCCTGGAAAGTGAAGATGGCTACTAAAGAGAAGAATGAGAAGGTGGAGCAGAGTATTGATAAATAGCACATTAAGATGTATAGAATATATATACAGTTTTGTTAGAATTTTAAGAGTAAAGAGAGTTTCTGCTATTTCAGGGGATATGATATAGCATTTGTGGTTATATTAAAAGGTAAGATGATTTGGGATCTTTTTCTCATATACTGTCATATTTCCCAAATCATCTTACCTTTTAATTTTCCATATATTGCAAAAGTATTCATTTGCAAAAGAACAATATAAATTTATTTTAAATAATAATATAAATTAGAAACTATCAACTTATAAAACTTTGCAGTTTGCTAACCTAACAGCACCTAAAGCTCATTAGTCAACTCTATTTTACAAACAGAAAGTAACATTAACTTTTATTACAAATGTATAAATAACAATTTTATAGCAATAAAAATGGAAAATACAGTCATGAAGTTTTTCCATGATGGGCTAATCGTGGGTTAGAATGATCCAGAAATACAGCTAGGCAGAGGCTATGCTTGCTAATTAAAGATTTGAGATATGTGATCATAGGTGAAGATGGAAGATATTGCAGGTAGGAAGAAATCTACAAAAATAAATTTAAGGATGCTTTCTTTTGAGAAAAAGGCAAGGCTTGCTAAGTAAATTTGGGATATGTGCTCATTGGTGAAGATGGAAGATAATGGAGGTAGGAAAGAGAGCTCCAATAACACTACAATAATAACCTTAAGGTTGTTGACTTTCTTTTAAGGTGTTGGTGGCATGGGCAGTCTTAAGAAGACACGGAATGTTATTATAAAGGAGTAGAGTGGGAAGATTCTTGAAAACTTGTAATGGTAATCTAAGAAGCTGATGGAATACTACTCAGCAATGCAAATTAAGAATGAGATCCTGAGATTTACGGTAACACTGATGGACCTCAAGAGGATTATGGTACATGAAATAAGCTGTACAGAAAAACAAATACTACATAATTTCACTCATTTGTAATATATAAATTGACCTGACTGTAAGACCAAATACTAATTATCAGAAGGAAAGGGGGGAGAATGGTGGTAAACTGAAAAAGACACATCTGTAGGTATAGAGTAGAATAGGGCTCAAAGTGGTCACCTTCATATGATATATAGACATAGATTCTCAATGATATTTTAAACTAATGTTATTCAATAACAAAAGTCACATGAGGATTAAATGTATAATTTGTAAAAGTTATAATTCATCTTTGCAATGTTGGTGTGCATTTCCAATCCAATGCCAGAGAATTTATACTATGAACACATATGTGCCTGTATCTTATGTTATTAGCATAATTTTCCCTTTAGATTTAGACTTCAACCAATAACTCTTAGAAGAAAACATGGAATATTTATGGAAATTGTGTATGAATTATAATTTAAGAAGAACTTAAAATACCTAGATCTTAAAATATAAATAAATAATTTACAAACAAATGTAATCATTCTCCTGAATTCCTATTGTAACCATGGGTCAAAACCAGTTCTTTTATTCTTTCAATTCCTCATTTTAATTTGTAAAAACATGCCGTTTTAATATTTTTAACATCCATTTTTTTTAATTTTTTTTATTTATTCATACAGAACTGGGGTACAGGCCAGAGATGTGGAGGGTGAGAGGCTTCACCAGAGACAGAGCGGGGAGCAGAACAGGCAGATAGACGAAGTACACTGCTGAGGGGAGCAGCGGGCGGGTCAGGAGAGGTCTGCTGCGCCATGTGGTCACCTCCGGGGCAGGCGGGGATTGAACTCATGCGGAAGTGGCTTTAGCTTCTTAGTGCTGTGCTTTAACCCGCTGCGCCACCAGGGAGGGCCTTAACATCCATTATTTTAGTATCTTAAAATATTTCTTCAATGTCACTTGTAATAAAGGGGATGCAAATTAAAACCACAATGAGATACCACCTCACCCCAGTGAGAATGACACATCTCCAAACAACTAGCAACAACAAATGTTGGTGAGGATGTGGAGAAAAAGGAACTCTTCTGCACTGCTGGTGGGAATGCAAACTAGTACAACTACTATGGAAAACTGTTTGGAGGTTCCTCAAACTGCTTAACATGGAGCCTCCCTACGACCCAGCAATTCCACTCCTAGGTATCTACCCAAAAGACATAAAAATATTGATTCAAAAAGATACCTGCAATGCCATGTTTATTGCTGCTTTATTTACAATTGGAAACAGCCCAAATGCCCAAAAGTGGATGACTGAATTAAAAAGATGTGGTACATACACACAATGGAATATTACTCAGCAACCAAAAATAAATAAATAAACACATGCTTTTTGCAGCAATATGGATGGAGCTGGAAAAGATCATGCTTAGTGAAATAAGATAGAAAGAAAACAAAAAATACTGGATGGTTTCTCTCATAGCAGGAATAAAACAGACCAGGTGAGAAAATAATGATAATGATGAACAGCTATATACCAGAGATATGTTGTGGGGGTGGAGTGGGGAATGGGATCAAAAACAGTGGGGGGAGGGAAATGCACTGGACTACAGTGATGGCACATGGGTGATTTGGTGATGGGAAGCCCAAGGGGATTGCAAATGAGATGGAAAAATGCAGAAAGTGATGTAAAAATAAACTAAAATAACACTAATATATTATATATATATAATATTTCTATAAATATATTTTCATTTTCATTTTCTAGGAGAGGAAACTAAGATTCATAGAGGTGAATTTGTTGGATATGATATTTCTTTACTAAAAAAAAGAGGATGGTACATGCAAAATGATGACATTAATCGCAAGTTAATACACTATGTTTCCAAGAGAAGTAAAGTTTTACATGCCCCCAAGGTTCTCCGTGGTATCTATAGCTATGGATGTACCACCTAATAGACAGATGGTGGGTATAGATGATAGTCAATAGTTAGATAGACAGCAATGTAAATGCATGCATACATATATACTGACATAAACACACGTATGTGATATACAACACATAAGTAAACTCTAATGTATCAATGTTACCTATAAATGTCATTTTATACACACACATATATCTGTATAGAATTTCTATTTCAGAAGTCATAGGAGACTCATTCAACAGATCACATAAATAATTATAGGCAAAAACTCTTTCTAGTATACTTCTCCTTTTATTTGTTTTGTTCTTTCAGAACCATACTACAGAATGAAATACGCCTACCTGTGACAATATGTGAAGAATTACTAGTGGACAGAGTGCAACAAGTCCTGGACATCATTTCTGTGACACATGCTATGAGAAAGATAGAGTGGAAAAGTGTTTAGAACAAGTAAAATTTGAATAGATATTTTAATGATATCCAGAAGTTAAACCCTCGTTAGTTTCTTTTCTACTGCAGACTATGCAGATTTTTTAACACAAAAATTATAACACAAAAGTTAAATTTTTGTTGAAATTAATGAGTTGTTTAGGTCTTGACTATTGAGATCATAGCATCATCTTACATACGAAAAGAACTAAGACATGCAATCACTAACATTGATATTTAAGTATTTATATGAAGACAGTTTCTCATATAGAAACTGTTAAACAACTAGCATTCTGTAGTTTTGATTTTGGAAAAATAGGTACACACCTGATTTTGGAATTTTAGTTCATTTAGATAAGTATTAATAAATATGTACAAAAGATGTTAATAAATATTTGAATTATCTTAGGTTCCATTTGAAGTAAAAAAGCACAAATAGTCATTTGTGTTTCTGAATTAATGATTCCACCAATTACCTGCTAAGCACTCCCTTCTTTCTGAGCATTTCACTTTATTACTTAAACTGTTTCATTGATCATGTTTTCAATATTCTGAAAGTCAAAACAGGCAGAAGAAAATCTTTGCTATTTGAGCCTTTATTAAAGCCTGAACTTTCTCAGTAAACTAGTCTAAAAAAGAAAGCATACCTCTCGCCTACTGTGAGTGAACTCTTCTATGACACCTTAGAAGTACCACTAATCTATCCCACAGGAATTGCTAACCTCTTTGTTCTCTCATCACCAGTCACTCATGGTCCTACTATCTCCCTCACGTCTTCCCAAATTGGTTATTCAGAGATTATTTCCACTATTTGTGTGTGTGTAAATTTGGCTCATGTCCCCTCACTCTCTGTTCAGCTGCCTTATCTTTTTAGACAAAATATGTTTGTGCTGTCAGCTGCTTTAAACATTTCCGGCTTTCTATCTTCAGGCAGAGTCCTGGGCAAGGATTCCCTCCTCCAATTTCCGCTTCACTCACTGTGAGTGAGTAACAGTCACCTTAGTATCAGGTTCCCCACCAATCAAGCTATTTTCCTTACAGATAATTACTCTCAAATGTGCCTCTTAAATTTTAAATTTAAGGCTTGATTTTTTGGCACAAGTTGAATAGGCATCCTGGATTCTCCAGTTTGCATGCTTATGTGACACAGCAGCCGCAGATTTAAAGGCTGTGGCATGAGGTTGAGTGGGTGGATACAGTGGTGACTCCTCTAATGAGTCACTCACTGAGGGTTTTAGTGCTGAAAACTGAACCCAGAGAGAGGCATAAGTGGGTCTTAAAGAACATGAACAATGTAATTTCATAGGAAAAACAAAACAAAACAAACAAACAAAAAAAAACACCTGACCCAAAACTAAGAAATCAGCAGCATCCCTTCCTTTCTTAGGAAATCAGATAGTTTCACACCATGAAGAAATGGTTCAGAATATAGGTTAACATTTTAGTTTGGAACTAGAATTCAATTTTCAAATAAAACTGAATTCCATTGGTATAGGGAGCATCATTAGTACAAATTTCCCTTCTTATCTTCATGTTTTTTCTACATGACTTTATAGGTCTTCCCAGAAAGGGGACTCAGTGAATTTCCATACTGTGGCTGTGAGTTTAGTCATGAGACTTGCTTTGGCTAACAGAATGAGGTGAAGGTACTATGCCTTTGCTTTGAGGAAAGCAGGCATCCATAAATGGTACGTGTTTTCATGCTTTCTTTTCTGTATCTCTCACTGCTATAAAAAGGGCATGTCATGGCTAACGTGTGGTGCCAGAAGGATGAAGAGACTACTTGGAATAAAGCAGCCCTGTATAAGCCACTGTAGTTGAGCTCAGATTAGGTCAGTGACCTTCCACCCTGCCAAAAGTGGAGTAAGCTTATGTTAGGCTCTAGGGTAGTGGTTTTAAGGTACTGGATTTAGAGTCATTTGTTTTGCCGTAAGAGCTATTCAATGCACAGTGAATAGTCTGTCAAATAAGTCTTTAAATTAGTTACTACATGTTTGCTTATCTTATTATGATGAGGTATATATTTTTTAGTGAATATGCAATCACTATAAAAAATATAAGCGATAAACTGTATTATGAATTCGTGGGTCTCCCCGGTGGCCTAAGGGTCTCAGTGCTATTACCTCTGTAGCCTGAATTTGATCCCAGGCCAGAGAGGTGACCCACAAATGGTGCAGCAGACCTCTACTGTCTTGCCCACTGCTCCCCTCAGTGGTATAGTTCAGTATATCCACCTGTTCCACTCCCCACTCGGTTATTGGTGAATACTCTCACCCCTTGGGCCTCAGGCCTACACCCCAACTCTTCTATACATAAGTAAATAAAGCTTAAAAAAAACTATATTATGAAATCTAATAAAACAAACAAAAAAAAATTTGACTTACCCTGACCTAATGTTACATTTCTTATCACAGCAATTTGTTAATAAAATGAGTTTCCAGGATAATGCCTTTGAAATACAAAGGCAGAGTTCTAGTTTGTTTCTGAATCTCCAAATGCAGAGAATATATTATAGCATTTAAGAGTTAAGGGCAGAACTGGTCATAAAATCCAAGTCTAGAATAGGAGATACCAGTTAGGGAGAAGGTCAATTCAGGAGATATTAACTAATAGGTAAAAAGTCTCCAGTAAGTGACATGGACATATAGCTGTGTTAGGCACCTGTCATGCCCTCCACATATGACAGAGCATGTGCACTATGACTCATGTGTAACCCTGGTAGATATGTGAATACTTGAAACATGGATTATACTTTAAATGGGGCAATAAAAAAAAATAGGCAAAAGACTGAAACAGACACTTGTCCAAAGAAGATATTCCAATAGCCTACAGATGCAGGGAATTAAACTCAAAATCAATTATTATATGAGAAATGTAAGTGAAAGCCAGAAGTAGATCATCTTATCCCTATGAAAATAACCTCCATAAAAAAAACAAAAAACAAACAAACAAAAAAACCTGGGAATGGGCCCTCTCTCGCAGCACAGCAGGTTAAAGCACAGCACTAAGAGGCTAAAGCCACTTCAGCATGTGTTCGATCCCCATCCTAGAGTTGATCCACATGGTGCGGCAGACCTCTCCTGACCCGCCTGCTGCTCTCCTCAGCAGTGTACTTCATCAGTCAGCCTGTTCTGCTCCCCACTCTGTCTCTGGTGAATCCACTCATTGCCCCTGCACCTCTGGCCTGTACACCTGTTCTTTTATTTTTTAAACATAAATAAATCTTTAAAAAACAAAAAACAAACAAAAAAAAACCAAAAAAACCCTGGGAACAATAAATGCTGGTGAGGATGGAGAGAAAAAGGAATACTCACTCATTGTTAATGAGAATATAATTGATTCATCCTTTATGGAAATTTAAAAAAAGAAAAAGAAAATACAGCATAATTTACAATACCATTTCTAGGTATTTATTCAAACAATATGAAAATACTAATACAAAAACATTTATGCACGGCTATGTTCACAGCATCATTATTTACAATAGCTAAACTACGAAACCAATTTATATGCCGACTGACAGGTGATTGGATTAAAAAAAAAAACAAATGTTGAGTATAAACTCAATGGAATATGACACTGCTACCTAAAAAGATGAAAGAGTACCTTTTGGTGCAAATGGTTAGCTCTTGTGGTGACCATGCTAAGTGCAGTAAGTCAGAAAGCAAAAGACCAGATGATTCCACTTGCTTGTGGAAAACAGATAACAAAAGAACACAAACTGACAAATATATATTGGCTACCGAAGGGGATAGGGTGCAGAGCAGGAAGGGCAGGACAGGAGAGTGGTGGCCAGTTTTGGCACTAGAGTGGGAGGAGAGTGAGGGAGGCATGGTTACAGATAGAGGTGTGAAGTTGTACTCCCAAAATTATATAGCAAGGGAACCTGGCAAACAAATGGAAGTGGGTGAAATACACAAAACCAACTAATTACAAAAGAATCTAAAGAATAGATAAGTAGGCAACTTAGATAATAAAAGAGCTTTTTATATGAATTATAGTATATCTATTTAAAATTTCAAAATGTAAACTGGAATGATTATATATGGACTTTTTTGCTTAATTTTTTTCTTGTGAATATGGACATTAAAGTCCATGACCGTATTTTCATGTGTTTGTTATTTTTGATTAGTTAGACAAATGAAAATCTTACAATCTCTAATAGTCAAGAGTTAGTTAATAACGATAGAATTAATTTTTTATTTTAGTTAATATATCCTATGCTTAACACAATTTAATATATGCATACAAGATGAAGTGTATGTTTACTGGAGACTACTGTCATCCTAAAAAGTTACTTTTTAGAATGAGTTGTCTCCACTAATCAAATTCGAGAGCATGATTACAAATAATTCAAGAAATTACTCACCAGAAATTCTGCTCAACACACACACCACAGGGTTCATCTACCAAACATACGAAAATAATTGTCTATTTATAAGTACAAAGCTTCTCCATGAGGAAATGACCAGATCTTAAAGAATATCACTCAAGTCACCAGCTTATTCCATAACTAGCATGAGGTAACAAAATTGAAGCAAGGGGGTGAAAAAAGCTCTGTGCTCATCAAAATCGAGTGTGGGAAAAGTCATCCAATTTTGCAACCAATAAACTTCAAAGTGCTAGTGGCTTTTTTCTTCATATTTTACTACTCACAGTATTTTCCAATTAGAGACAATTTGTAACAAATAAGACAAAAATACTGGCAGTGTGACTCACACACATTGCTAAAAACATAAATTAGATTTGTCTGGCAACTAATTTGTGGCTATTTTAATTCAAATGCTAAATATGTAAATGAAAGTTTTAGTTTCAGAATGAAACTGAGTTTAACATATTAGACTTTGGGAAATTTTTTTTTTTTTCAATGAATTACAAGCCGCCAGTATGTGAAATTCCTTGACAGATTTTGGGTGAATTCAGTATTCCGAATACTAAATTCAGCCAGCAAGTTCCCAAAGAATGGGAATGATCTTCTGCAATGTATTTCAATGATTTACTTTATTCAAAACAGCACTAAGATGGTAGAATGAATGAAAATGAAAGTATAGTTCTCTGAATTAAGGGTAAAAAAAACACATGATTTTTAAAAAAATAATATAATAGTTTATTTGTACATCATTTTGTACATTTTTTTCATCTCAGTTGTAGTCTCCGTGGGCTTCCCATCACCAAATCATCCATGTGCCATCACCATAGTCCAGTGCAATTCCTTTCCCCCCCCCAACACTAATTTATTAGGAGATACACAGGCACCTAAATTCAAGGAATGAAGAGAGAATGAAGTGGCAGGAGTGTTTTCCTAAATGCTAAACTTATGACTGCACATTGGCTAGGTAAAGAGTAAGCCCACCTGCTGGAAATCAGGACCAAATACAGGAAAATAGTGGACTTGGCATGGGTATTAGTTTTTTATTGTTGCTATGGAAAACTAGCAAATCATGGTGGCTGGAAACAACACAAGCTGATGTTCTTACATTCTATAGGTCAGGCATCTGACATTGTGGGCTCATATCATGGTGTCAAGAGACTGAGCTCCTTAGTGGGTGTCTCAGGGAGAGTCTGTTTCCTTAACTTTATTAGCTTCAAAAGGTCCCTCTGGTTCTTGCTCATAGACTCCCATGTTTCAGAAGGAACAAAGGAACTGAGTTTTCTTATGTCCATCTCCATCTGACCACAGCTCGGGAAGATCCTCTGCTTTAACGAATGCAGACAGAGATTGAATTTCTCTGCATAATCCAGGATGACCCTCTCATCTCAAGGCTGCTATTCTTACAGAAAACAGTGAAGTTGTTTTTAGTGCCAGTTAAGGCACTAAGGATTAGGATTTTCACGTCTTTGGAAGACAATATTTTCCTACCATAGCACCAGTAAGAGATGGAATAGCAAACGTGCATTTCCTTCTTAAATTTTATTAAGCTTTTAAAATGTGTTGGGTGTGAATATCATCGGGATGGAGAGAAACAGGCACTCAATTTTAATCATTTTCTCTTTTGCTCTGTTATGATGTTAGCATGTAGATCCTAAATCTATTTTCTTAAGACTATTTCATCTTGGAATTATTTTATTCAAATAATACACAGTGACTAGGTGGTAGTTCATTTACAGGTTGGACAAAAGGTAAACTGTTTCTGAAATGTCTCCAGTTATCAAGACTTTCTCAGTAATGGACACCGGTATCTTCTGTTAAGCAGTCTAATTCAGACATGCACCTTGGCTACTCATGGAGACCTCAAAACACACAGAAAGCTACCTGTTCAACAAACTGCTGAAACTACACAATTCCTGCCTAGCACCCTCTCCTGTTCTTCTGGTCATACCTGTCTCCCCAAATTCCACTCTTTGATTTCCTATTTACTAAGCTACATTTGTGTCCTGTGTCCTCGCTGGTTTGGTCTGTAAAAAAAATCTGTCTAGTATTATGCCTTCTTTCTGTTTTATAAGCCCACATTTTGAACAGAGAGATGAAGAGGACAGTTTTAACTAGCAAAACTTGCAACTTGACTCTTAATTGCATATATACTTATTGGGGCACTTTGAGTTTATTCTATACAGACTCTTAAAAATTGGCTAGAAAATTTTGATTACACATGGTAAACCAACAAGTTTAAGAATATTTCATTAATTGATATCATAGAAAGAATAATTAGTAAGTATATTTGTCAGAAATAACAACGAGGAAGTATAGATCAGAGGTGAGAAATGACTTGGTGTAATAGTTTAGGAAATCTTACATTTTATCCATTAAAAGTCGTTCAATTCATAATGTGACAAAATATTTTAAGGAACATTTCTAGGTTCAAAATTAAAGTTGTTTGGATATTTGCATTTAGATTGAGTTTGCTGGCATGTGTGTATGTGTATGTGCATGTTTTAAAAAGAAATTATAAGTATTATTTCAAACTGTGAATCTATGATAATTTAACCACTTTAGATACTGGTTGAGATCAGACTCGCATTCAATTTACTTAGCTGTTTACAATTACCACATATCTTTAAAGTTAACTATCTTATAAAGTATAGTTTAGATTGCAGTAAATATAAGGGAAACTTTTTTTTGCCTTTTTAATTGAAGAAATGCATCTAAATTTACCTAGGATTGACCAGACACAGAGTGGGGAGCAGAACAGGCAGATCCATGAAGTACACTGCTGAGGGGAGCAGCGGGCGGGTCAGGAGAGGTCTGCCGTGCCATGTGGTCACCTCCAGGGCGGCCAGGGTTCGAACACATGCTGAAGTGGCTTTAGTTTCTCAGTGTTGTGCTTTAACCCGCTGCGCCACCAGGGAGGACCAACCCATTATATATTTTTTAAAAAGAATTATCTCTAAAAAATTAATCTAGGATATGAATAATAATATAAATGAAAAAAGACTTCATTTTTTGATAAAAATATTAATTTGAATAATAAACTAAAAAAGAAATTATTTTTAAATGACATATTAAAATGAAAAAAAATGACAATGGCAATATAATCTGTCCATGAACTACTCTGCTAAATAATAACAAATGGAGTAAAATGAAATTGAATATTTCCATGAAAGAATAATTTTCTACTTTGGGAGAAAATTCAGAAAAGAATATTGGATAGAGAAGTAAGGTACATGTTAGAGACAGTGGTTAAAGAAAAGAGAACTGATGTCCACTATTAGTGGGAGTGTAGATTTATAAAATCCTTATGAAAAAGTATTGAAGTTTCTCAATATAAACTAAATATTAAAAAATATTAAAATAAACCTACCATATGATCCAACAATTTTACCCCTACATATCTACCTAAAGAATACAACAACACAAATTAGGATCTACATTTGCATCCCTACTTTTAGTATTGCACTACTTAAACAGCCGTGGGACACTGTTCAGCAATAACAACAGCAAAAAGAGGATCTCTTGCTACTTGTGTGATAACAGGAATGAAACTGGAAGGGATAATGTTACACAAAATAAGTCAGGGAGGAAGGAGGAAGACAAATATCATAAGGTCTCGCTTACAGGTAGAACAATAAGAAACAAAGTGTCAGTCAAAACCAAACCAGTAACACACACCTTAAAATCCTGTCTGTACAGTGAAGGCTACCAGAAGGGGAGCAGAATAATGGAGAGCAGAGTGGTGGTGAGTCCAACAGACTGGGGTGGGGAGCAGGGGGGCCCTGGTGGTGGACATGATGTGGCGGCGTCCATTTGGACAGGTGTGACCTATAACACTAAACCACAGAGTGTGCAAAACAATTATTATTTCAATAAAATAAAAAATAAAGACTCCATAAAAGTAGTATTATCTTTAACTATAAAGAGCTTCAAAAATGCAGTAAATTTGTTTTTTTTTTAAATAGCTCACGTGCAGCAGTACACTGTTATGTAATTATATTCTTAAATTCATTTCTAACATTGAATGAATTTCCAAGTAAGAACTATAGCAAACTTAAGGAGTCTAATCTCAAATTACTAAATTGAGTCATAGATTATCATCAAACAACAGACTGTGGTATAAATAAGGTCTGAATTCAGAGAACAATGTAGAAAAATATCTAAAAAATTTACTAGGTACTTCCATTCAGTTGAGCAAAGTTTATTACCATAAAAGAGGTTAAAATATTTCTGAATCTAAACATCCTTTAAAGTTAAATCAATATATAGAGAAAACTGATAAATTTACCACCTTAAGTGGTATATTTATATCTTAAGTGGTTTTAACTTTAGGAAAAAATAATTACAGTTTTCAATGCTCATATATGAGACTATGATGAATTATTTAAGGGATGTCTCTCCTTTTGCCTGGACGTCACAGAGATTTGGCTAAAGCACAGGATGACTGCTTTCCATGTCAGTCAATTTAGAATGTTTGGAAGCCTCATTAATCACTTTGTGGAGGGTACTTCTAGGACGCAACTGTCTCAATTACAAATAGGGTCATATGAAAGTTAATGAGTCCTTTAAATAACTCATTGGTTCCTTGTTCCATTTATTTCTAAGATGTTAGAGCAGAGATTATTTTTCTTTGGCAATGGGAAATTAAAAATAATTGTCATCTGGACATTACACACTATTTTTGATTTGCTATTATGTGTTCATTCTTTTAGACCTATGTATTACAGAACCTTACTCACAGAAATTACTTACAGCATTGTGTCTTCAGAAGTGTAGAAGAAATGTAGATTACATATTAAAATATGTAAGAATAAAAAATGAGCAAGCATAAATTGGTTAAAATATCACTCAAACATTTTTTTCCAGTCTATATCCTGAAAGCAGTATTTTCTGTTCATAGTTTACATTACCTATGATAGGCATGGTGTTAAATTAAAAAGGTGATAGTAAGCAACAGTAAATAAATAAATCTCAGAGCCCTAACACAACAAAAATTAATTTCTCATTCTCACAAGTGCCCTGCAGATACTCCTAACACTGGTTGATACAACAGTGATGGTTGTAACTCTGATCAGGCTTCTTCAATCACATGACTTTCATCTCAACACAAGTCCTTGTTGTTGCCAAATTAGGGAAAGAGCTATTAGAAATATGAGTCAAATTCTCCTGACCTGAATGTTATCTGTGTCACTTCTTTTCTTCTTTCATTGACTAAGACAAGTTATTGGCTCCATCTAACTTATGAGCAAAGAAATGTGAAGGATTAATGGAATACGTATGGAGTATTATTTGAGGCCTGTCTCTGTCACTAAATAGCCTTTGTCCCCATTAATCTGCAAGGAAACACACTGAACTACTCTTCAAGGAAAACAGCTGCAAGTTCCGATTCAGTCTCTGCCTCCCAGTCACACAGACATCTGGCCCTGTTTCTGTATGAGGGTGAGATGCCACAGCTTTGGATTGAAATATACCAACTAAACAAACAAGTTAAAAGAGCCTCTCTCCACATGTACATACACATACGAACATTCAGTAACAAATGGTAAGTGATGACGGCGGTGGCGGTAATGGGCAAGGAGTGGATCCATAATAGCTATCGTTAGAAGACTGAAAGATAGTCAGCAGTCACTTTTACAGAGTTTGAAAAAGGCATTTTGAAAGGTTCTCTACTGGAATTGGGGAATATCCCCCCACTGGATTTAGGTTATCCTTTGGAGAAGTTTCCTGAGACAGTCTATTGTTCTCTTTATCCTAGAGTCACCTTAAAATATATATATATATTTATGTATACAAGAGGTATGGGGTGGGAGTGGTAAGAGGATTCACTCGAGACAAGCGGGGAGCAGAAAATGCAGACCTACTGAAATCCACTGCTGCGGGGAGACATCTGAGTTCTGCTGTGCCATGTGGGTCACCTCCCTGGCTGGGGAACTAACTTATAGTGGAGTGGCTGCTAACAGCTTCATAGTGCTGCGACTTAATTCCTTGAGCAATTAGGGAGGCCCCAATCCTAAATTCGACTTTAAGAAGTTTCCCTTTATTATTCTACTTTGGAAGTGGATTTGGGGCAACTTTTCCAGGCAGTTTCCTGCTCACAGAAAGATTGAAACTTAGAATCATTTTAAATATGTCAACTCTAACTCTCTCATTGTTCTTCCAATTTATAGGTTCATGGTAAAGAAAATAAGCACACCCAATATTTATAATTTCTAAAGATTTAACTGTAATCTTTGCCATGAACTTAGAAAATACTCAGCTCTTATTATCTGCACATTCTCATTCCAGTTTTTTCCAAACCTATCATATGTCATTTCATTTTAACATGATACGTGACTTTATTTTGTTTTAGCTTTATCTTTTTTTATTGTGACAACATTGGTTTTAAACACTGTAGATGAGGCAGAGATGCAGATTCCCACCTCCTCAGACATGCATTACCACACTGCACCCACTACAGGGCACCCAGAGTTCTCCTGCAGGGTCCTTTGGCCTCTTTTTTCCTCTTGTTCTCCCTCTCCCCATCCCTTCTGGTAGCCTCAATTCTACAGTCTTTAATTGCTTTGAACTGCTTCTTTGTGTTATTTTTCCATATTCCACATATCACGAAAACCATCTAATATTTGCCTTTCACGCTCTATGTGACAGGGTTACATAGAAGCTGTTTGAACTAAGTCACATTCTTAATCTGATCTTTGCCCTGAGTCATTTTATGGAATGATTGAATGTCACATGCTTAACTTGTACTTTGCTTTGAGAAAATTTTAATCATTTGGAAATATATTGCCAGACACTTATCTGTTGAGTATTTAGCACACTTATCAGTTGTTAGCGTCATGAAGCAATTATTTTGCCAACCCTTAAAAGGTTCCCTATAAAGAATCTCTTTTCACTTCAGCTTGCAAACTTGTCGATTCTATTCTGAGACCATTTATTTCCTAAAATACCTTGCTGGTACACAGTATCACCTTGTTAGCAAAAAATCACATACAACATGAACATACTACTTTCAAATGAGTTCAACTTGTTAGGTACTTGATAGGCTACTCACATTATATGAGCATTTTATTATTGTATGAAATCAATAACCTTCTTCTGAAAGCCTCTAATATCAGTTCTCTGCTGCCTACTGCTAGGATGTTAGGTAAATGACAAATGCATTAAGATTTACTAGACATCACATTGAGGTACTGATTTCTACAGTAACCATAGATACTATAAGTAAATAAATAAATGCATAAATGAATGAATGAATATAGATACTATAAATGAATAAATGTATAAATAAAACATACAAACTACATAGGACAGATTAAAAAACCATATCATATCTTAGCATGCAGTATGAAAAGTCCTATTTTAATGCCTTCCAAATCCAACACACATTTAAGGAATTCTTTGGGTATTGCTTTGTTTGCAACAATTCAGTAATTGTGCTCTTTTGATGTTTCATGATATCTGAAGACCACAAGGCAAGACCTAAGAAGACGGAAGAGAAAGATCAAGACTGAATAATAGCATAGATATTTACTAGTTTACCCCAAAATTTGAATTTTTACCCCACTTTCTTCTCTAAAATAATCTTGCATTTCAAAAATTGTAAGGGTACAATGAAATAAGAGGGAAGGAAATGGAATATTTGATACAGTTATGTAGTTACCTGTTATAAAATAGAAATTACTATAACTAACACAGTTTAAAAACATAGCAAGCATATTCTAAAGGTAAAGAGTACAATTTATTTTGTTTGGCTGCACTGGTGCATTTGCTCTGTTATTTTGGGTCAAGAAAGTTAAAAAAAGACACTTTATGAAATATCAGATCTTTGACGTAGTCTGAAGTAGTTAAACATTAGTAATTTAAGTTGGGACATACACTCGCTTCTCAAGATCTACTTCTATACAAATTACATAAATATTTAATACACTATGTTATTAAGAAATCATATTAGTGGAGTTTTCAGAGAGATAATTCTTTTGCCACTGGGGGAAAAAAGCCACATTTTTTACTGAAGTGCTTCAAATTTAACTAAACTTCTTAGAATTTATTTTAAATGGTTTGAAAATAAGAACACATGGTGTGACACCATGTTAAGTAAACTATTAAATTAGAAGAAGAGTGATGTTAATAAGAAGGTGAAACATTTAGGAGAACAGATTGAATTTAATGACCAACTATATTTAAATTTTGTCTTGGAGAAACTCTAACAGTAATTATGGCTAATTAATAAATACATGTGTCTACCAAAATCTTACTTAATACCTGACACAGTGTTCTCTGTTTGATCTCTTTTAATTGGAAGCTGTTGACCACAATATACAGACACAGTGAATTCTGCTCTAATCCCAGAAAATGAGTTTCAACTTTGGAAATGATCTGTAATTTGACTCTTTTATAGCTGTCCTGACTTCTAAAGAAACAGATCTCTTTCAAAACAGAAACTGTTCGAATGTAGGTATGTTTGACATATTAAAACTCTACATTTGTTTGATCTTACCAAACAATTTGAATGTATATCAACAGAGAAAGCTCACATCTGCCACAGCAGGCATGTTTACAATCATTTTAATGATACCATTAAATGTTGCTCTTCGAGTATGCTATTCCAGCCTGTTACATAAAAACCATGTGAGATAAGTTTACCACCTGTAAAGTTATCTATTTGAATGAATCATAGTAGCAACAGATACAGATAGAATTCATTTCATATGTTAAAACATGATTTGAAGTTCAAAGGGCCTTTTTTGGTATCATTTCCCATGTTAGAACATGATTTGAAATGCAAAGGAATTGTGTGTGTCTGTATGTGTGTGTGTGTTTGTGTGTGTGTGTGTGTGTTTGCGTGTTAGAGCATACCTTTACAGTAAACCAGAAGAAAAACAATGAACAGAACTTTTTCTGATCTCAAAACATTTGAATTTCTCTGTCTCTGGAAAAGTTTCTTAGTTGGCAGGTGGGTTCTTAGCTCATATAAGAAACCTGAGCTTAAAAAGCTTTTCTAAAAAAAGCTTTTCTAAAACATTACCTGCTTCTTAAGCCCTCTTGGATTTAGATGTTTTCAGGAAGTTGATAGTTAAGTAACCATAACCTATTACTTCTATACTCCTTTTTAAAAAGTGATGGAAATTTTTGTATGCTTTTTGAAGAATAAAAGAATTACAGGATAATTCCCCTGAATCTATACTATTTTTTAAAGCACTTTTTTTTTTAAGTTTAGGGAGTTGGTTGAGTGCATTATTAATTGCATTTAAAACAATTGTTGAATGAATTCTAAATTATTTTTATATGCTTTATCTTAGTTGTATATACTTCTTTGTATTTTCACATGACCAGATAGTAAGTCATTAGAATTCTTTGTAATTCTTTATAAAAATTTTCATAACATGAGAATTGCAAAGGAAATCTGATTTTGCTTTCCTTTGTTAAATGTTTTCTACAGATCTGAAACTATTCTAACCTAAAAATGGAAGTACAATTAAAAGTAATATAAAAAAGCTACCAGTAGCTAGAAGGTTATGATAGGGATGCAGTATCTGAAGAAGCTGTCACAACAAGATTCCCAGGAAAATTTCTCCTGAAGTTCTGATGATCTCAGAAATAACCTCCAATTCCTTAGCACTTCCTACTGGCTATGTAGAAGCAACATTTTATTAATATATGTGAGAAGATAAAAGTATGAAAATTAAAGGGTATTATTTCTTACAGTTATGATCATCTAGGAAGAAATATAGGGTATTAAAAGTCAAATCAGCACTTTATTATTGCAAGGGAGGAAATTATTAAAAGGCAATATTGGGAATCAAGAAATAAGAGTAAGGGGCTATTTCTAGGTCTTATGCTGTAAGAGTTATACATATTGGTGATACAGTTTTCTGCAAAGAAAGCTTCTTTTTTTTTCTATCAGACAAGTAATTAAGTGTGTGGAGGGAAAAGAATAGCAGTTTACTTGTTAAGATAAAGTAGAAACAAAGTTTATTTTGGCTTTGACCTTGTAGGCATCCTGGCCTCATTCTACTATACCAGAAAACTCATAGAGTTGATCTAATCTCTCAGTCTTTCCCCATACACCAATGTGATGCAGTCTCTGATTTCCCTATCACTATTTACAGAAGAAGGCCTATCTTGTGAGTCTGAAGTATGTAATGATGCTCCCTGAGAGTGCATTTGGCTTTCCTGTCTATGCAGTTTTTATAGTTTCATTTCCCCCTTTTGATTTTCAAGTATGTAATTGTGTAACTCAACGGTACACACCTGGCTTCTGAGTACTCTAGCTCTGGCTGGTAAGGAAACAACTCACAGATCTCTGAAGCCATGGCAACATTACTATGACACATTTAATAAAGCGGTGCAAAGATCCTAAACATATTTGCGGAATGCTGATTGGAGATATCTTTCTATAAATAACACAAGTCCATTTTTGAGCTAGTAATTCTGCACAGAAACGTTAAAGTAATCATTATGCTAGAGAGATTGTGTACCCCAAATGTAAAACCTCTGCTTTCTTTCATGCTGCCGAACACGATAAACAATTTTCTAAAGAAAAAAAAAATGGTTAAACTTGAGAAAGAGACAGACAAATTACACTCTGCAAGAATATATAAAATATATCATTTTCTAGGACACTAAATGTATATAACGGCATTGCTTGTGCACTGCCTGTAAGTTTGAAATTAATATAGGTTTATCCCCTTAACCTTTTGTTAGTCTTCTACATGTTCACATATTAAACTCACATATTAAAATATGATTATTTTGTATCAAAGTAACTGGCACAGAATCTGCTACATTGGGCCCTCCCTGGTGGTGCAGAGGGTTAAAGCACAGCACTAAGAAGCTAAAGTCACTTCAGCATGAGTTCGCTCACAGCCCGCCCCAGAAGTGATCCATAGGGCACAGCAGACCTCTCCTGACCCTCCCACTGCTCTCCTCAGCAGTGTACTTAATATATCTGCCTGTTCTGCTCCCTGTTCTGTCTCTGGTGAATCTCTTCTCACTGCCCCTGCACCTCTGGCCTGTACCTAGTTTTGTATGTATGAATAAATCTTTTTTTTAAAAAAAGATTTATTTATGTGTGCATACAGAACTGGGGTACAGGCCAGAGGCTCAGGGGCAGTGAGAGGCTTCACCAGAGACAGAGTGGGGAGCAGAATAGGCAGATGGATGAAGTACACTGCTGAGGGGAGCAGCGGGCGGGTCAGGAGAGGTCTGCCACACCATGTGGTCACCTCCAGGGCAGGCGGGAATCAAAGTCGTGTGGAAGTGGCTTTAGCTTCTCAGTGCTGTGCTTTAACCCGCTGCGCCACCAGGGAGGGCCTGAATAAATAAATCTTAAAAAAAAAAAAAAGAATCTGAGAATCTGCTACATAAAGTAAAAATTAAATCATCCAGGAAGCAGAAAATAATGCTTAAGAGATACTTTATTTTATAAAATAATAGCAGCCATACACTGGTTATCTTAAAGTTCTATTGAGATTTGTAAATTCCCTCCCACTACTTCATATTTGGAGTGCAAGAATTTTAATTCATACCTTTAAGCTTCTGGCTTAATTGAAAATATCTGATGGATTTTGATTATTATTTATCATTGTTACTCTTACTGTTACTACTATTATTTTTATAGCTGGAACCAACAGTTGTGAAAAATGTCAATGGTATTTTAAGCATTAAGTTCTTTCTTTACTACTAAAATTGACAAATGGTTCTCAGATCAGAGATATAATAAGCGAAAACATGCTGTTTTCCTGTCATTTTCTATCACTTTTCTCCCTTAAGTACCAGTTGACTAAGCACACTTAGCAATTTAATAATCTAGTTTCTATTTGGTGAATTTTTTGATCCAACCATTGCCGAAACTATTTTGGTTTGCAGGTAGTGTGTCAGCAGAAAAGTTGGGTCAGCGCGTAGTAAAAAATTCAGTGTTTGTTTGTGTTTTGTTACTTTTTTGAGGGCAAATACTGTCTCTTATAGTTTGCAAGCTGGGTTGACTAGGAATCTACACTCATAATTTAAAGTATAGAAGGTTTGAAAATCCAACCTTTTTTGCTACTTGAAGTTTTCCTGAATTGTCAACACTGGTAGAAAAACCTGCAGGGACCTCCCAAAGGGTGGAAAAAAAATAAGAGAGCTAGATAATTCCATTTTCAATTCCATTGTGTGGTGAAGATAAACTTAAAAAGTACATAGAGACTTCAAACAGTGAAAGCAGAACCCTAGGTTTAGTGTATTTTAAAGTCAGTTTACCCTGTGTCAGCTGCACCAGGAAATTTTCTTTGTCTTTTATGGTTTTTCAGGGTATATAAGACACTAGATAAAGCCTTGGTCATGTTTAAAGTAGAGTGTATCATAGGAGATGCACTGTAAAGCTGGGTTCCCAAAGGATTATACCTGCAATAAACCCACAGCAGAGGAGACAGTAAAGAAATATCCTTATGTCACTGGTATTGTATGAAGGGCAAAAAGCTTATCCTTTGAGAATTCATAACCTTAGTATTGTCTTAAAGCGCAGCTGTTTCTCAACTTTATACAGTTGTTCCAAAGAACCCCTAAGAAAATACAAATGTAAGCCCTTATAAACACATTTTTAAAAATGGACTATATATTGGGAAAGATATATTAAGTGAAAATCTGCAAAAGTATATTAGATACATAGCTGATATTAGATATATCAACACATAATTTAAATATCCATGTTTCACATGTTAGGAAGTATTTTGAAAACTGGAATGAGGATCAGAATGAGGATCAGAATCTGTGGAGATTTATAAAGGAATCTCATGGAAGTTTTAGAAATGGAAAAATTAAAAAAATCAGTGCAATGAAGTAGAAGCAAGAAATGGAAGATAAGATTAAGAAAGTTTTCAAGAGGCAATCCACAAAAAAATTTAAAAATATAAAATATTGGTTATGAGATACAGAGCTCAACTGAAGAGCACTAACACGTCTAATTGAAATTTCCCAACAAAATAACAAGAATGGATGAAAGTAAATATTTGCCCAAAAAATGAAGTACAACTATGAAGTATAAAATTACAAGTATAAATGTATAAAATAAAGAAAACCAATGCTGTATCCTGAGATAACAGGAAATTACAAATAGGGTGAATGAAAACAATTCTGAACAAGATATATTAGAGCAAGGTTATGGGTCCTTACACTGTAATAGTAATTATACCAATGTGGTAATATAAAATAGAATTTCAGGGATAGAGAACATTTTATAAATAGCATGAAAGAAAAGATATGGCAACAGACTGGCCTCTCAACAGTGATCGAATGAGATTAACTGCTCTAATTTATAATTCTATGTCCAGAACCACTATCTTTTAAAATTTGCTGACAGGAATATATAAAACTGATGGTTTTGCCAAGTGACTATGGCTAAACAAACCTTCCTGGTGACTATGGCTAAACAAACCTTCCTGCTTAAAGTTTGATGTGCAAAAAGAAATCATGAGAAAAGTAAAGTTCCATTTCTTCCTGTTGTGTGTACTCTTTAATTTCTAGCCTTAGAAAAGTAATTTACAATCCACATTCTAATTCCTTGTCAAGATAGTATAAACTTCAAACATAAGGATAAATTCTCAGCAGGTGTCTAGTAGTTAGTAAACAATTAGCATGTGTTAATTTGGATGATGCCTTTGTATCACTCTCCAAAGTAAGTTAACAATAGATTTGTGGTATTTTGTTCTCTCCAAAAAACAGTTGCATAGGTGACAATATGGTCATACATACGTATATACTACTTCCTTCGCAAAGAAAACACAAAAATATGATGGTTATTAGGATTTTCAGAATCTTAAAATACTTTTTCAAGTTTTTTTGTTTGTTTGTTTTTTAAAGACTTATTTATTTGTGCATACAGAACTGGGATACAGGCCAGAAGTGCAGGGGCAGTAAGAGAATTCACCAGAGACAAAGTGGGAAGCAGAACAGGCAGATCTTCGAAGTATACTGCTGACGGGAGCAGCGGGCGGGTTAGGAGAGGTCTGCTGCACCATTTGGGTCACCTCCCAGTCAGGGATCAATCTCATGCTGAAGTGGCTTGAGCTTCTTAGTGCAGGGCTTTAACCTGCTGCACCACCAGGGAGAGCCCAACTTTTTAAGTTTTTAATGAGAGTCTTTAAAGTTATGCTAAAACACGGGGTCATAACTGCAAATATTTGTATTTCTTAGCAAATAATAGTAGTTTCCTTTCTTTGTTAATTATCTGATTCTGATTAAATTTGTGATAGAACGTATTTATGCAAAAAACAAAAGCCAACTGCTAATAAATTCAATTTACATGGGAACTTGTAGTATTTCCTGAAAATACTCTGTAAAGAGGATATAGCACTCTCCATGGATTTCTTTGTTTTTTGATTCAATCATAAGGAGGGATCCTCCACCATGTAGTATGGCACTGTGGAGAGTCAGAAAAACGTCTCTAGCCCTTTAGGTGAGTAACTCTGAACAGTTTAGTTAACCCCTTGGAACCTTAGTTTCCTTACATATAAATTGACATTTAGAATGATATCTCATTTCTGGTTGAGTGGAAGCTGGCCCTTTGGGTTTTGTGATAATTAAATGAGACTAATCATGTAAAACATACAAAAACTTGGCATGGCACATGATAAACAGAAATGCTATTTCTCTTTTGCATCTATATGCCAGGCAAAGCATTAGGTGACTCATGTCTTACTCAATTTATTTTTTCTAATGACTAAGGAAGTTTTTTTGAAAAGTAAAAATAAGCCAACTAGCAAAACAATCAAAAGACACGTTGACTGATAATCTTTTTACAATTCCTGTCTCTCAACTTTCAAACATGTATAATCCAGCTGCTTCCTCACTTTCTTATCCAGTGGGTCTTTTAAGGCTCTAAAGTTGACTTTCATCGCTCTCCTCCTATTGAAAGTGATAATAGTTACCATTTATTGTATGCCTGCAAGTTCCCAGACCTGCACCAGGAAACATTAAATGCTGTTTCATTTAACATAAATGAATCAGGAAGGTTTTTTTCTTCTCCTTTTTTCTACCACTTTTTAGAAAATGCAATTGTCCTCACTATTTGTCCTGTATATCACTGCGACATGACGTTTCAAACCATTTGCTTTTAAGTCTCTTTTTTTTTTTTTGATTTGAGGTTTCACACATGTCAAGAACCTCACAAGTTTCTGAACTGCTCACTGGAGCCTTTAAAATCAGTTATATGACAGTCCACAGATCTATTTTGCTTCAACATCCCTAAAATGTCACACTAGCTCTGCCACATGTTACAAACACCAATGGCACTTTTCGCATTTGACTTTTTGTTACTTCCTTGTCATTTTATAACTGCCCTCATGTTTTAAAATCAAAACTTAAGGGGGAAAAGAGTCACAGTATTATGCACATTAAACATGGTAGTTAGTAGGGACTCATAGTGGAAGATTATACTCTTTCTTGAGAGCTATTTATTCATGGAGAGATAACAGTCACTGTTTAGGTTCTTCTTGAATTACAACTCTAACTTATTTAGGTTTGATTTCATAGATCCTGAATGTGAAGGAGAAAGCCAATGTGATTTCTTAATCACTGACATCTTGGGTCAAATAAGTGAGGGGAACTAATGTATGGCTTATGATTTGTGGAAGCCAGTATTCTTAATCCTGACTGATAGATAAAAAAAAAAGTATCTGTAGATCTCATTTTTTAAGAGAATCCTGTGCTGTTTCCCTAGGTTCTTCCGTTGTTAAGTGTAAAGTAAGAGAGTGTGAACATTATTAAGGAAATGCAAATATTATACTTAATGCTTTTTATAAAGTTTTTTTTTAATTCTATTTTGGAAAAATGATTAGCACAGAACACATTTATGGAGTAACATTAATTTTGTGCTAAATGATTTTAAAGACAATTTACCCCCGAATAAATGCAATTCCTATGTATTTTTTCTTCTGTGTAAGAATCAACAAATGTAAATTAACATTTTTCTTTATAATATTCTGAAATGTTTCTCAAATGAAAGAAAACACAAATTCACATGATTTTATGCTTTCTATATGCCCATAAAAATGCATTATGTTATATATATGTATATATATATATATATAAATATTAAACCACACACACCATGTATTTTCTTCTACAAGAGGTGATTGTGGTTTTTTTCAGAAGGCACTTTTCTTCTTAAAATTTTCAAGATAAAAGGCATTCTTTTAATGCCAACCTATGTCTATAGTTATGTATTGTCTATTAAGCAAGCAACATGGATTTAATTCCCAGCTCAGATTGCATACTCCACAGGCAACTTGGTTCAACACCTGTAAAGAAGAAAATTACTAATGTGACATAAAAGCACCTATTGTAGTTTTAAGAGAGGTGAAGTTTCCAATAAAGGAATAAAGTGTAATTTTGCTTTGTTTTCTGTTGGAAATATAGTAGTTGTGGCCTTTCAGCAGGAGATATAAGGCCACCACACAAAGAGTTTCCTTCCCAGTATATCCATTGCTCTGTGCATTACCACATGTTTTTCTCATAAAGAAAAGAAAAATGCAGGTATTAGAGATTCTAATTATATGTTTTTACAAACTGAATTAACACGGAAATGGCAAATTGCTTGAGGGAACGTTTAACCCTGTGCCTTTAAAACATTCAAAAGTATTTGTGTTTCTCCATACTTGGACTCTTAAAAGCCAGTTGACTATTTTCCCAGGATAGCTGCACTGAAAGATTAACTTGATACTGACACAGTAGCAACACTAGATAGAACTTTCCCCTGCTTTTCCATAGGCGTGGTAACCTCTCCTTGCCCCCAAGCAAAGGTAGAGGTTCAAGATAAAGAAATATGCTCTTTCTTTAAGTTTATATTCAAAATATTTGTATGCACATTTGTGTGAGTGTGTGGACATGTGATCACAGGAAAAGCTGACCATAACTCAGAAACACCAATGGCAGTAAAGAGACAGTCTTCTTTCCTATGTGATACTTGATTTCTAGAATAGGAAAAAAAAAAAAAGTGGTAGTAACCCACTTAGTATTTTTTTTTAATGTAATACGATGATTGTGATTACAAATTCCTGTTCTAACGAGATAAATATAGGCATAAAGTGGAAAGCACAATCACCGGGGTGGAGACGTTGTATTGTCAAGGAAAGATTTCTCAGAGGGATACTAGAATTCTAGTTTTCCCTTGCTTCCTAATTACTGTTATTGATCTACATCCTGCTATTTCCATTATGGTGTTTACAAAGTATCAACCAAAGTGGCCTTCTATATTATACTCATTTGATAAATTGGATTATTAATAAATTATATTCATTTCTCAAAATATCAGCATATGAGTATGATGACATATACTTGGATAACAAACAACGGGGCAAATTGGAATGGGTTCAAATTTGCTAAACTTGTAAAATTCTTTAAAAGATATGGAAAATGATTAAATTTCTCCTATATTTTTGAAAAAATTTTCTTACATTTTTTTTCAGTTGAAAGTAAAAAATACTGGATTAAGAAAGACAATAATTTATATTCACTTTTTTCTTTATTCTTTCTTACAATAAAAGCTCATGGACCACCTGTAAATTTGATATTGTTGGATTAAATGAAACTTGTGAAACTGAATCCTGGTAATATAAAATATAACTCTTTCCCTACATCTATGTTTCTCCCTATTTCATTCTCTTGTTGGTCTCCCATAATTCAAATGTGAATTTATTTAAAAGTACGTTTTTATTTGAGTTCTTGATCATTTCTTGCCATTTTTCTCAAGGAACTCTTCATAGCATTTCTTACCATGCTGGGCAAACTTTGAACTCCTAGATGCTATTTATGATAGCTAAACTGAATGCCTTATTAAGGCTACAAAGCAAAGTAATGGCTTGAATAGCCTACTGATGAAAAGGTAGCATTAAAACACACCCATGGATCACGCAGGAGGCTCTAGGAGGTCACAGGTTTTTCAGAAGTGAGGATCAAACAGGGTGAGATTGGTTACAGCCAACTGCACAGCCACATTCTTCTCCATTCATCCCCAGCTGAATCTCTAATTATGACCTACACAATCGAAGCAAAGCACTAAAGAATGGAACTGCATTGTTCCATGGTGAGTGCTTAGCAAAAAAGCTGGAATTTGATACTTAGTCACAGTTTGCAAACAATGTGGTTGAACCACCTGAGGGGTCACATTTTTACATTCTGAGGCAATTTATTAGTAATGGTACCTGTCAGTCAGAAATCCCCCCAAAGCTCTTTCATTACGAGGCATGACTTTGATATAGGAATGGTTCAAAGTAAGAGGAAAATAAAACAAGGGCTATATCATTTACAAAGAAACATCACCACATTCCCTTTATACTTTCCTGATGAGCCATCTTTGTAGCTGTGCTCTAAGTGGTATGAAGATTAGACTGGATGGGTTATTTCAAAAGCAAGTCATTTTATTTTAAACGCCCCAACTATTTCCATGAGTTCATGTATTTAAGTTGAAGTATAAACAGAAGCAAACAATAAGATTGAGACACTTTATGTAGTGAAACTTTCCCAGGCCATAGTACTCAAGGTAGGAGTAATTCAAAGTTTAGAAAGCTTGTTTAAATTTGGAGGAGGGAAAAGAAAAAAACAACAAACATATAGAGATGCTGCACATCTTTCTCCCAACACATGTGCACATACACATATGAAATTACTTCGACATGTGAAATGCACAAAGCAGACTTCAATTTCTGATTGCCAATCAATTTTTTAAGATAATTATAAAGAACTTAGTAAAAATTACTTTTCAATGATTTGTTAGGGGAAAATATCACATTTTATGAACATATGAAACAGAGTTTTCATTTAATTTTCTGGAATCACTATATCAGGTATTGATTTCTTTCAACTACTGACTTGCAGTTGGGAAATCACACTTTAAAAACTGATAAATTTAAAGAAAGTTTATTTCAGAACCTCCCTGGTGGCACAAGGGGTTAAGTCACAGCACTATTAAGTTAGCAGCAGCTACTGCAACATGAGTTTGATCCTGGCCAGGGAGCTGACCCAAAGGCTCAGCAGACCTCTCCTGTCTCTCCCACCCGCTCTTCCCCTTAGCTGTGTGTTTCAGCAGATCTACCTGGTCTGCCCCCTACTCTGTGTCTGGTGAGTCCTACCCTTCCATTCTCTGGCCTACACCCTAGCTCTTATACACATTAAAAAAGTAAATAGCATTTATTTCTGGGCCCTCCCTGGTGGCGCAGCGGGCTAAAGCACTGCACTAAGAAGCTTAAGCCACTTCCGCATGAGTTCGATCCCCGCCTGCCCCGGAGGAGATCCACATGGTGTGGCAGACCTCTCCTGACCCGCCCGCTGCTCCCCTCAGCAGTGTACTTCGTAGATCTGCCTGTTCTGCTCCCCACTCTGTCTCTGGTGAATCCTCTCACCCTCCGCATCTTTGGCCTGTACCCCGGTTCTGTATGAATAAATAAATAAATCTTTAAATATATATATATAAAGTAAATAGCATTTATTTCAGCGTGTATTTTTTTCTACCAGCACATTCTTTCTAAGTGAGCTTTCTAAGAATAAAGGTTACATTTTCTAAAGATTTGATGTGGGTTAATTTAAAAGAATCAACCAATGATAAGAGTAAGAAAACAAAACATACAACAGAAAGCAAATCTATCAAATGAAATTGTACATGTGAAAAGGAAAAAAAATCTAAAGGTAGCCTAGATTTTATCCACATATCCATTTGTTTCATAATTAGCAATTTGAATTAGTAATTGAAAAATAAAAATCGAACAAAAAATTCTTGTTTCATAATAGAGGACATGATATGTACTGACATGCACTATTCCCATTATCCTCCAAATAGAAAGTACTATTCTAAATTCAATAGAAAGGGTATATTGAGCTCATGGTCACACATGCTCTTCATAAATTGCTGATAGCTTAATTAACTAATATGCTACCAAACCTGATAGTGGTATTTATGACCTAATCTCTGCAGCATTAAACTAAGTAAAGCATTGCCTACCAGATCACAAACTAAACTGTGATATTTGTTAAAATGTTTGATATTTTTAATAGTATAATCAGGTGTCACCATTCATTAAAATTTAAAACCCATACACATAAACAAATATGTTGTGTTTATATCTCTGTTGACTACAAATCCTGAATTCCTTTAAGCACTATTACTACCCACAGACACAGAAATTGTATAATGGATTTTTTTTGCAAAATACCAATATAATAACTGACCCACGGAAGCATCATCAGAACCCAAATCCTTCACCTTAATCTACTGGTGCTTTGGGGTGGGTGTAATGCGTAACGTCCACCTGAAATGTGTGAACCTGCCCCTAGCTGTGTTGTAACCAACACTGTCTCAGTAAAAATACAGTACTCTAGAAACTATTAAGAGTACACTAAAATATGCTATATAATAGGGTATGTTACAGCAGAATATGCTACAGAAAGAATATTCAAAACAGCAGAGTATTTAGCAGAATATGTTAAAGCCAAGCAATTTAACATGGGTTATATAGCTGAAATATTGCCTTACATCCTCTCAAACAACCCAAGATAATTTGATAAATACATGCAATAGTGTAACTTTACAATGAACTATTCCTGATGAAATCTCCCTATCCAAGTGATTAAACTTACATCCATCAAAAGAAAGAGAGACTTTCATTATTGGAGTTGATATAACAGGAAGTACACAAGGCTACCTGTAGTAACCTTGCCAACATTGTTTAACCATAATTTAATCAGGACAACCAGACAAATCCATATGGTGGAATATTCTATAACATAAGCTGCATTATTAAAAAGAAACATGTCAAAATTTTGAAAAACAGAAAACAGAGAAATTAATCCACTGTCTTTAGCTAAAAGAAACTAAAAAAAAAAAAATAAAACAGCTATAATATTGTTTGATTTGACTGAAACCTGCATCAAAATAATGAAGCATAATTTTCAAATGTTAAAAAGTAGACTCCCAGATACAAATATCAATGCTAAAAGATTGTATGTAACTCATAACTCACAAGGAACAATAAGATGTTACACTTAGAGATTTTTATGAGATGCTAGGTTTTAATAGGAAAATTAGTAAAGTAATATTAAGATAACGTTAAGTTATACACAAAATTAGGGCAACAATTTTAGCACTTCGGTTATCATTTTAAATAAATAGAAGTAATTTGCACCTGTACAGCCAAAATCTGTGTTAACCTTTTTCATTTCGTGAATCTTGTGTCTTAAGTGACCAGCTGATAAAAAATTGTGTCTGAGTTATGACTAATACTACTGAGTCTACCAAGGAATCTGAGTAATCCTTTTGCCTATTAACAAACTTGAGAATTTTTTTTTGTGCTTTGCACTAATTTTTTATTGAAGTAATATTGTTTCATGATATTATGTAATAACTTGGCATTGTTATATCAAAGTTACACTTTCTTGGGTGTGATAACAAAATCTCCACTAATATAGAATTTATTTATTTGAAAATATACACACTGAAATTGTGAGAATTATGTTTCATAATGTCTGTAATTATTTTTACATGATTCTGAAACCAGTTTGGCTTGGAAAGCAGAAAGTAAATGTGGCAAACACTAATGTTGGATTAATCTAGTTGATGGGTCACACAGGTATTAATTGTGCTAATCTTCCAGTTTCTGAATAGGCTGATATGTTTTTAAATGATCAGAGATTTGCAGAAGAAAATACTTGGTTTATTTTTATTTTCTTATTGTTAAAATTTTAGATAATAGCAGTTCTAATATATGTGTGTATGTGTTGGTTTACAGTAGGAGCAAAATCAGTGGGATCATAGCCTCGGAAGTGAGATAATTTTAGCAGCTTTCAAATATCAAAAATTAATATTACTGTAATAGTCACTTTAAAGTTTTTGAAAAAATAAACAACTGTAGATGACTTTTAATATCTTTTATATCAAAATTTCTATAAGCTGATGTATTAATTTCAAAATTTTGATTTATGACAACTATATGCTACCTGTCATTAAAAAATATGTTTGATTTTTCTATTTTGGTGATTTAACTTAATACCATGGAAACAAATTTTATTACTTGAATTTATACTATGTCAGCTATAATAAAAAATTGCTAAAAAATGACAATTTTTTCAATTTTTTTAATTGTATATTATTTCGAGTAATAAGTTATTTCCAGGCATTAAGATATGAGGAATAGGGCCCTCCCTAGTGGCACAGCAGGTTAAAGCACAGCACTAAGAAGCTAAAGCCAGTTCTGCATGAGTTCTATCCCTGCCTGCCCCGGAGGTGAACTTAGAACTACATATATCCCTTGACATTGGTGACTGTATTTTTGTAGTAGAGGAAAATACAATATATAATGCATTATAATAAGTGATTTGATAAAAATACATAGGAAAACATAGGAGGAACAAAAAACATAAGCAGATATTATCAGTGGAAAGTGAGGCAAAATGTATTATAACATGCTGGATTAGGAACTTTACTTCATAAATGGTGGGGGATTAGCAGAGAGGAAACAAGAGCTAGATTCCTAGATACCACCTAAGTATACTGACAAAAATTTAGTAATGATGGAAGATACTGAATGTTTTAATAGAGAAGTGGCAAGATACATGTTTTAAGATGATGGAAAAGTGTTTAGAATATTTCCCATTCTAAGTTTTTTTTAGAATGCTTCTTTGAAGCAAATTGAGAAAAATAATTAATACAATCACAATTGACTGTACATGAACTTAAATCATAGTGCCTTTTATCCAAAGTTCTTTGAGGGAGTAAAAATTAATATTTATATATGGAACCTATGAAAAAATACATATTCTAATTTAATTCAGCTTCCCCAACAGTTTTTAAATGTTACTTATGTTTTAAGTACCAGTAAATTAATTCTATGACAGAACACAAAGCTTCTCAGTTTTATGCACATTTATATGTCATCTTTCAGAATAAAACATCACAGGACACTTTTTACAATAGGATCTTTGGACTGTTGAGGTGATTCCCAAATGAGTAAAAAAAAAAAAAAAAAAAAAAA
>NW_004567106.1:37392577-37404716 GCF_000260355.1 Condylura cristata | reverse complement strand
ATGCACATTTATATGTCATCTTTCAGAATAAAACGCCTCTCGCCGCCCCTGAGCCTCTGGCCTGTACCCCAGTTCTGTATGCACAAATAAATAAAAAAAAAAAAAAAAAAAAAAAAAAAGATGGTAAATCAAAGGAAAGTAAGCTTTAGTGGATAATCTTTCTGGGAAGGCCAGCTGCAATCAAAAAGAAGTAACAGGATGAACTGATTGTAGACAGAAATGGTAGGTGGATTTAACATCATTTGAGCTACTTAGTAATGTCAGTATTCAGAGTTAACTTTCTGCTTTGACTATTTGTTGCATGTTTCTTTTAAGTTAACAGACTAGTTTAAACATAAATTATTTAAAATGAAACTACTGAGATAGTTTGAAATAATTTGTTCTTACAGATAGCTATAATTTTCCTGTTGGATTTACTAAAGTATACTTCATTTAAATCAAATTATCTAATCCTAAAATTTATCTAGTGCTTTTACCTAATTAATTTTCATTTTCAAGTTCATTCATCTTAAAAGAGCAGGTTTATTAGGAAAAAGAGAATGACAAAGAGAGGTGTCCGTATAGTCACAGGCATGCAGGAAAGCGACCAAACTCACTTTTTAAAAAATAAAAATGGAAAGTTCTTTTAAATACAAACATTAAAGAAAATATTTTCAAAATTAAATTTTCAAAGGGATTATCAATAAGCATGTATCTTGAAACATAATAAACCGATGGACAGAGTAAGAGCAAATAAAATTTCAAAAGACTATACTGCATAAATCTATTAAAATATTTGCCATGATCAGTAATGCTCCGATGCTACTTTTCAAATATTTATTTTTCTAATTATATACAAGTCCACTATTTATATTAACTCATACTAACCTTGGCTAATTTATAGGAGCTGATTTAAAAATGTACACACAGAATTTGAAAAAGATTGCTTCCCTTATGAATAAAGAAAGAATGTTTTTATGAACCAAGCAATCTATTCTGGAAAGGACTACAGAACAATGTTTCTATATTATATATTTTCAGTAACTTATAAAGACCACAGAATAGGGCATGTGTGGTACTAATCAAAAGAGGTCTAGTGATATTCATTCTACCACAAAAAAATAAGCTCTAGCTGTCCCTACTACAGACATAAAATAGGAAGACCAAAATGAAGTAAATACAAATGCTGTACTAAAGTATTTTACAGTGTTACAAATTACTTTGTTTTATGAGTATGTGTGCTTGTGTATATAAAACAAAACAATGGTCAGCATAAGATGGTCCTGCAACATTGCATGTTAAGCTCAAGCAATTTTATTACCTTTCCCACAACTTCAAGGAATTAGACAAATGTATATGACAGTATCCATAGAAAAAACAAGCCTATAATTATAGTGGGTGAGCTGCCTTAATTACAACTATCATGTAGATAACATTTCATGGATTCAGCTATAATGGACCCAATAATTTTTCCCTAGTTAGAACTAACTCAAGTGTGAGCTCTTATATTATGCATATCATCACAGATTGCCAGGAAACCATTGGAATGCCATGCCTTTCAAACCAAAAACTGAGCTGCAAGCATTTTTCTCCCTAGTCTGAATATAGACAGTGACCAGATTCCCTGAAATTAGCTTATGTATAGTAGGTAAGAGTGTACTCATGATGTAGTGCCAGTCAAGAATTTAAGAAAACAAAGGTAATGAGCCTTACTTGAACTTTATAATTTTTGAGGGCCCAAATCTGTATACTGAAGTAAAATTTTTCATTAACCTTATTTGTCTACAAGCAGATTTGATCTTTTTTCTTTACTATAGTTTCTTCCTCCTAAATATGTAATAAAGCAACATTTAAAATTACAAAATATATTGTACAATTTTAACAAAAGAAATTAAAGGAAAAGGGAGTTTCTCCAAAGATTTTTGTTTCAAAATAATCAAGGTAGGATAATGTGGTGGTATTTCTCTTCTTTGAAGAGAAATGAACACTAGGAAGGCAAAATAAGAATCTACTTGTTTGAGTATTTTTGTTCATTGGTGATTACCCCCCCCCATATTCTCCACTAAAATGGTTTAGAAAGAAAAGGCTAAGAAAAATGTGAATATTTAATAAGTGTGAGTAAACTAATTAATTTGAACTAGAGAATTAAAAAATTTCTACGGTCAGGCCCTCCCTGGTGGCCCAGCGGGTTAAAACACTGCACTAAGAAGCTTAAGCCACTTCCGCATGAGTTCGATCCCCGCCAGCCCCAGAGGTGACCACATGGCTTGGCAGACCTCTCCTGACCCGCCTGCTGCTCCCCTCAGCAGTGTACTTCGTCGATCTGCCTGTTCTTCTCCCCACTCTGTTCCTGGTGAATCCTCTCACACTCCACATCTCTGGCCTGTACCCCAGTTCTGTATGAATAAATAAATCTTTAAAAAAAATTTGTACGGTCAATGATTTCTCTTCTGGATCTAATATAAAGTTAAAATAATGAACATTAACCACTTGTACATATTTTAGGCTACTGTGATTTTAAGAACTCTAAAGCAAGATAATTGCAATTTTTTTTTTAATTCTTCCTGTTTAAAGACCTTAAAAATGTACGTTAGGAAACATGGAAGAATATGTGTCTTACCTCTCCCTCTCCCACAACTCCTTTCATTGTAAATCCAGGAATTAATCTTAATCAAGAGCATATAGAAAGTGCAAGGAAGCATAAAAAGTGAAAGCTCATGTACATAGTTAGATGGATTTTACCTTACTTTCTTTCCTCCCTTAACTCTTGATTATATTTCAAGAAGTAAAACTATTTTGTTATTGTAGATTACTGACTACAGTGCTGGTTTTATTTACAGTGTTTCTACTGAGCATAAGCAAGACAGTAGTCCTGATTATTTTATTTTGACAGAACAAATATGTGTGCTATGAAAATTTCTGGATTGTGTCTGATATTAAAACAGAACCATGAAAATAGATATTTCTGATGAGACTTTTCAAACAGTGACTGTCAAAGGTTAGCCACCCACATAGAAGATTTAGATTAAGTCTATTAAAAGTTTGTTTGGGGAAACTGCTAGAAAGTAGAAAATGAATTAAATCTGTAAACACAAAGAAACCAGGGTTAGATGGCTGTGCAAGTGAAGATTACTGATAATGTTACATTGCTCTAAGGAACATAAAATCAAACAGAACAAATGTATTCACAGTAGAATATTGACTCCAGGGCATATTTCCATTTAAAGTGTAGAAAAAATTAAAAGAATGTTTTCAGATTTAAAAAACAAATTGGTTAATCCATGATATATGAGAGAATCAATTAATTTATATATTTGAATATTTACTAGCACATGCCATGTGCAAAATAAAGCGATAAAAATTTAAAATATATATATATGTGTATATATATATATCTATATATTTATATATAGATATAGATATATATATATATATGACAATTATGTATGCAGTAGAGGAGAAAAGCAGTAATGCATTATGTTAAAAAGCAATATATTTGGGCCCTCCCTGGTGGTGGCACAGCGGATTAAAGCACAGCACTAAGAAGCTAAAGCAACTTCAGCATGAGTTTGATTCCCGCCTGCCCGGGAGGTGACCACATGGCGTGGCAGACCTCTCCTGACCTGTCTGCTGCTCCCCTCAGCAGTGTACTTCATCGATCTGCCTGTTCTGCTCCCCACTCTGTCTCTGGTGAATCCTCTCACCCTCCGCATCTCAGGCCTGTACCCCAGTTCTATATGAATAAATAAATAAATCTTAAAAAAAAAGCAATACATATGAATGAATGAAAGTTTATATAGCAGTTTGTATTTTCAAAGTATAGCTACAATATCTCCCATCTGGAATTCACCTCATAAAATGTGATTTTGTCACTCCTGTCATCAATAAGTATGGTCTATTTAAGACTCCATGAATCTTGGCAAGTTTGTGACTACAACTGATGTAACACCATTTACCATTCAAGGCTAGGTCATGGAGACAGGCATGGACTCCACTTGGTATTCTTAAGAAATATGCCTTTTAAATTCTGAGCCATCATGAAAGCACACAGAATGACTTGAGGTCATCCCATTATGAGCACTCTAAAATTAACTCATTTGGAGAAACCATGCAAGATGAGGTTCTGAGATTATGGGGTCAGGGCCAAGGCGTTTGCCAGCTCAGCAACTTTAGTACTCCACTGTGCTAGTTTTAGTCAACATTTAATTATATGGAAGACCTAGTCCAGATCTGCTCTGGCAAGCATTTCCCAAATTCCTGAACCAGAGAAACAAGATATCAATATATCAACATATATGAAATATAGAGAAAGCAGGGATTTAGATGAAACTTATAAATAAGAAAAGTGTGAAATACTCTAAGTGAAATCACTTTCCTAAGCTCTCATTTTAGAAGCTAGAAAAGAGCAAATTACATCCAAATTAAGTATAAAAATAAAATAAAACAGGAAACATCAATAAGGCAAAAACTAAAGGATCAACAAAGTGAAAATTAACATTAGTAAAAGGATAGTTTATAAAACTGTCAAACCTCTCACAGGCTTAATGTGAATGGTTCACAAATGAATATTGATCATGATGATGAAAAATATTATTTGATCAATAAAAAGGAAAAAAATTATAAACTATACATATGAACACATGATTATAAGGAGATTTATCAAACACTGGTAGGCTAACATATTTTACAACTTAGATTTAATAGGTGAATTCTTTGCCAAAATAATTTACCAAACTAACAAAAGAAGAAATGGAAAAATCTGAATACTTCTATCCAAATAAAGTACTTACATTCACTATAAATTTTCCCATAAATAAAACTGCAGATGCAGATTTTTTTCTAGCATTTTTTCAAACTTTGAAAAAAGAAATACAGAAACAATTTTCATAAAGGAGGGAACAGGCCATCATCAAGTACACTTTATGAATAACACATATGACATTAAAAAGTACAACAGAATAAAGTAACACTATTCACACATAAACTTTACTGAAAATATCCTAAGAAAAACAGCAAATTTAACCACACAGTGTACAAAAAAGAATAAGCAACCTGACCCAACCTGTTATGTACAGTTGCTCAACTTTTATCAACCAATCTGATGCCAAATTAACAGAAAACAGACATGCTATGATCAAAACTCTCAATTAATTATGGCGAAAAGCAGTATGTGGTCATCTAAGAGAGGTTATCTACTACATTTCTGTAGCATCAAAAATAGTGGCAAAACATTGAATATTTATTCTCTATGATTACAAACAAGGAAAAGTATCTGTCTACAATTTCACATCTATTCTACATCATCATTGTCCTTTTCCTCATCATCAATATTCATTTATGACCATTCATGAACATTATACTGGAGTTGTAGCTAAAGAAACAATAATAGAAACTAATACAAAAATAAAGTATAGCAATCTTAATTTGCAGAAAACATGATTCTATAAATAGAAGATGATGTGAAAGCCATAGAAAAGTACACTCACATAAAATTAACACAGTGATAGGATTGAAATTTGACATAAAAAATATCAACTGCAATTGGGTAACTAAAAAAAAACCATAACAATAAGGTTAGCAACAAAAGAACTTAATAATTCACAAAGTTGCCAAATACTTACAAAATAACAAAAGAGCTAAACTTAGACACTACATATTATTGACTTTCATCAAATGGAGCTACGAATCCAATTAAACCCAATCAAAATCTCTGCAAGTATTTTTAGAGACAAAAAATCAAGTTGATGGTAGAATTTACATAGAAATGTTAATAATCAAAAGAAAAAAGTAAAAAAAGTACATATAAAAATAAAGAACACATTTGAAGTACTTAAAATCAACTACCTTGTTGTTGAGGGTTGCTTAAAGATAATATGGCAAAGCTTTAAGAATTTATAACAGAGGTGCAGAAAGTCACAGCATACAGGTGAGCAAAGATTCACACATATACCATAGGCTCATATGGATGCGCTCAAGGTAATGGATGAGCTCAAGGAAGGTCATGCATTACTTTGGCTGAACTAAAGAGAAAAGGAAAGTCATTTTAATAAACTATTTTAGAGCACTTAGACATTAATATGGAGAGAAATGAAATAATACCTTTGATACAATATACTCAATTCAAGATCACGGAAATGCAAAATATCCTGAGATACAGGTTATAGGTACATTCAAAGGGCTAAAATTTTAGAATATCAACAGCACATGTTGATGAGAGTGTGAGACAAACAAAAGTAATGTGAATACCAATGAAGATGCAAAAATACAGACATTTTGGGGAAAATGTTGACTATTTTCTTACAAAGATAAACTTACATTAACTGTATCCCTGAAAGTTTATTCCTGGGTGATTAAAAGAAAGGAAAGCATATGTCTACTAAAGGGTTTGCAGAAGAATGTTCATAACATTCTTATTTATGATCACCCTGTATATATTGGAACCATTGTATGTTTTTAGTATTCTTTTCATGAAAGGAGAATGAATAAATGTAATGTGATATATGTATAAAATAGAACATCTCTAATGACCTTGAAAAGGAGACTTTATGCACATTTTCAATCAGGAGGCTGACTGAAAAATTTAACAAAAACTTATAGAAAAAACGTGCCAGAAATTATCAGTCTTTTTCTCATTTCCAAATGCATTAAGTACAAAAAATTATTTTAAATATTAAAAATATTTTCATATAGCTATCAACCATTTTATTATCTTCTGTGATTTGCTTACCCCAATTCTTCACCCACTTTTCTACTGTTGTCTAGTTCTTATAAGGACATCTATTCTCTGTTACATATTGCTTGAAAAGGTTTCTCCTCATGTACTGTTATGCAAAGTGATCACAAATTTTAATGTACAGAAAGAATGCAGTTTATTTTGTAAATTTCTCATCATGCTTATAAGCCTCAGGTTACTAAAGAGAGCAAAAACTAATGATGAAAGCAATGTAGCACTTGATTGAATAAAGGGGACTAAAAAGCCTACTTCAATTGATTAGTAAATTAGTAACTGTAGAATGAATATAAAAACAAACGAGTAAAAAAAAATCTAGATATGAAAGGATATATGAATACATTTATATAATGATATTCAAGACCTATTATAACTAATTTATAAGTAAGAATCAAAGTAGTTGCCATTGGAAAAGTTGCAAGGTCAGGAAATTGTCAGGACAGAGAAATGAGGGAATTTTCTGAGCTTAAGGTTATTGAAATGTATATTTTTTGGGGATGATAACATACAATTGTCAAAACTCACTAAAGTAAATATCTGTGCTTTGGGGGAGGTTATAAATATTTAACTATATAGACGTGCAGGTTAAAATCAGATGACAAAACTTATATACCATGCAAGCACTAAGTAAGCTTAAGAGGGATGGAATGGCTATATTAGTATCAGACAAAGATTTCAAGAAAGCAAAATTGTCAAAGACAAAGAGGAATATTTTGTGGTTATCGGAATTAATGAGGAAACCATAACAACCCTTAGTGTGTACACATATGATAATCAAACTTCAAAAAATGTAAAACCCAACAGAATTATACCAAATAAGGGAGTAATACAAGCCAGGCTCAATCTATTGATGCATGCAATAACATGGACAGATCTCCAATGCAGTAGCTAACTGAAAGAAGCCAGAACCCAAATAAAAAATGCTCACTATCTGGTAGAGGGAAGAAAGAACACTTTGAGTAGATAAGAAAAGATAGAACCCTAAGTTCAACTGTAAGGTGTGACCTTCACTAATAACAATACTGACAGTTCACCTACAGTTATACTCAAGAAGTTGGAAGACATGAGCACAATGCAGAATAATGATGTGATGGGGGTGGATATGTTCACAAGTCATCTTTCCATTGTTTCTGTTTTCTCAGTGAATAAACACAAGGCCATCAATTGCCAGTGAAGATGGGAAGAGGAAGTATAAGAAGTCTAATTTAGAGAGAATGGGCAGCATTATTCAAAGAAAGGAAGACTGAATGACTCATGTACTTTAATGTGATTTCCAGGCAGCATTAAGGACTTACTTGAGGTTAGTGACCATGAATTTCAACAGACTAGTCAGCAAGAGTATGGTTTTCTTTACTTCTATTCAGGGATGAAGTGGGTGAAGAATAGGTTTTAATCATAGTTGCCAGACAAGTAAAAGTGAAAGTTGGGCAAGGGAATGTACAGTTTATCAAAAAATAGCGATATTAATGATTAAGCATGGAAATAATTTGGACATATCGTGGACTTCACCATGAAAACAAAGCAATGATTATTTTTCTTAATCATTCAGACTCCTGTTGCATATTTTCTAGGTTGTCACTTAAATATTTACTTTCAGTCATAATTCTAAAAATATAACAAAAACACAGATCTTGAATCAATGAAGTTTATAAGTAATCAGAAAAAAACGTATCTTGATATTACAGCTCCTGCATCAGGTAAAAGTTGTGGTAATACTGTAACACTTCTCAACAGTTTCAGAAATAGTAACAAACTATGAATGTCTATCAAACTATCATCAATATCTGCCTGCATACCTACTTACAAACCAACTTCAAGTGATAAAGGGAGTTCCTCATCATCATGCAGTTCAAAATCTTTAGCATTAAAATTAACTATTTTATTATAACTGAGAGGAGGAGGATACACTATCTCTGAACTTATTATTTATATTTTTTAATGTTACCATCTTAGAGAATATTTTAAAGTCATACTTAATAACCAGACTAGATTTATTAGGAGTCACAAAGAAGCAAAACTCATGTTTTGTTAGCTATCTTAGAGCACTTTTTCTAAATAGAATCACATTCCTTTTTAACATACTGAAAGAATTCCATTGCATAAAAATACACTAATTTTTCTAACAGGTCTTTCTTAAGTAAGCATTAGATTTTTTTATCACCTAAATATAGTCTATACTGTATTTAATATAGGATAATATTGCCATGATTACTCTGGTACATATATTTTTATTGATTGATTAGACTATATGGTTAGAAACCAGAAGATAAATTGCTAGGTTAAAAATATGTGCAAGACATGTAACTTTCATTTACCCTAATGCAGAAACATTTTTTGTTTCCCCTTTGGATAGCAAAATATCCCCTTTGGGTAATATTTAAAGGGAAGTTCATGGGTAATCAAAGTCATAGGGAAAAGTCCCTGTTGTCAATTTTGAATCATTCTGGAACAAATTTTGCCCAGCTATCACAAATAACTCTTAAATCGATTACAGATGTGCATAGCTCTAAAGTACTATCGAATAAGGGAAACTACATCATTAACCTGAGATCCAAATTACTCCTACAGGTGACAGTAGTGATTTTTATAGAGCATGACAATAGATAGAAATGTTTGCAATTTTTAGATGAATATTTAATGCAGAAGTCGGTAGGGACTTGTACTGGTGAAGTCATTATAATTTCTGAAATTTCTGAAATCCAGCACTACTTTAAAATGTGGCAAGTTTGAAACTTTACAGCAAATTTCTCACATCAAGTTTGCCTTAGTAATTCTTTAATTGAGGTAATACTGGTTTACAAGACTACATATGATTCAGAGTATAGACTCATACTGCTTGAGAACTGTCTATGCATTTCCACCTGCCACCAAGGTCTTCCCTCATAGTCCTGGTAAAAATTTTATTTTATTGACAAAACAAAAAGGTCCTGGGCAATGGTAATGGAGAGCTGAAACCTGCTGATAACACAAAACTTGTGTGCTGGAGGCAGGTACGTTTTATGGTGATTTTTGATCCCATTGCTTCTTTTCTAAACCTCACAATTCCTTTTTAATTAACTCTCAGCATGAAACATAAATATTGTTATGTTACTACTTACTAAGGATTAGTTTTAAAAGTCATTAAAAGTCAAAATTTATAGGCTACTCACTGGACTACTCTGTTTTTTGCCGCAGGCATCACTCCATGTGGGTGCTACTGATGAGAGACTTACAGACAGCAGTGACAATTCTCCTACCTGTTTTCTCTGTAGCAGCACGATGGATGAAAAGTTTATCTCTCCATTGACCAGAGGTGTCATTTTTCTGCTTCATTCACAACTTGTTTGAACTAGGTGTACTGGGTCACTTGTCACTCTTTGTGACTATTTGTACAAGTAAACAAGGGTTCTTTTATTGGAAGTAAATCTTTGTGAACTGCCTGGGTCATTTTCTTTTTAACAATGACAGTTTTCATTTTATGTTTGTAGCAGGTCATTTTACCAGCAGTCACATAAATTATGTTTGCCTTCTCATAGTTCAAAATTCACACATTTTCTTTACCTCATCTCCATTAAAAATAAAGTTATATAGGGAGGAAGAAATAAGTTACGTCCTTAAACATTTTAAACAGATTTAGATATAAGCTCACCATATGTTCTTTGCTTCAAGTGTTTTCATCACAGCTATCTTACTGCAAACACACCACTGACTAACTTAATAGTTAACTGTAAAGCAATTTTGTTGTAAAGCAATTTTTGCTGTAAGATAATTTGCAGCAAAGAAAAAAAGATAGTATCCTGAAAATATAAAAGGGAGACATTAAGTAAAAGGTGCATAATGAAACTCTTTGACTTTTCCCCTAACACTAGTTTCCAAATAGTAGGATGTACATTTATAACTAAGTGTGGTGAAAACCTACTGTACTGCCGTTATACAGAGGGGGAATACTGCTATTTCTTATCATTACAGATAACGTATATAACTGGTATATTAACCTGGAATATATTCATATAACCCATCTCTGCCCAGTTCTTGTTTTTACCAAATCTTCTAAGCCAGATTTGGTGCCAAACACCAAAATTCTGTTTACAATTTTTTTCTCAAAGTAGTAAAAACAAAAAAATAAAAAAACTCCACCACTGGCAAGAATCATACCCATCGGGATTCACATAACCATTTTGGGAGGAATGGGACTAAAAGAAAATTGACTCTTCTTGTGCTCCAACTTCTAAACTCATGTGAAAATCTGGCAGTATTAGAGAATAACTACTATATTTAAATTTAGTTAAGGAATTGTTAACTAAGGCTCTAAATACTTTTGTGATTACCAGTCATCTCTCTATTCTCTATAGTTTGGGGAACTTTTGATTTTGACAGGTGGGAGGGGTGACTATATTCACAGAGAATTTGTAAACTGATATGTTCTCCTTGTTTTTAGTATATTGTGCAATCTGGCTTTATATTCTCGAATTCAAATTTCTATTAAGTTTCATTATCACATTTTCTGTCAAGTCGATGTAAGTAATTATTATAATCCATGGTTTTAAGACTGCCTTGCCTACTAGTCATGTATAGACCAAACTTGAAAACAAAGTATCAAGTCAAGCTGTCAAACAATTATTTTATCTTCCACAGAACATCTGCCTTATAGGTAACTAGCTATGTGTCAAAATACTTGTGGCAAAATTCCTGTGAGAAAAATACATATAGCAAAGACTTAAGGTGACTTTACCAGAAAGTAGACTGAATACCTGCTGTTATACAAATTAAATAGTGAGAAACATGCAAAAAAAATGGACAGACTTCAAGGAAATAGGTAACAAATGTTAAATTATAAAGAACTACAGAAAACCCAAATAGCTAAATAGGAAAACAATATGAATAGTGGCATCATAATTGATATTAACTTATATTTTTAAGGAAAAGTAATGGCTAGAGTATAATATTGAAATATGAAGGGTACATGGATCAATGGAGCAGAATTGACAATCCAAAAATAAATGCATAGGTAATATGTGATAAATGAATCATTCATTAAAAGAAAATACCGTTGAAAAACAGTGTTGGGGAAACTACATAGTCACACACAAAGAATGAAACTGGATTACTGTCTACCTCCATACACAAAAACACATTCAAAATGAATTAAAAGTGTGGGTGTAGTACTTGAAACCATAAAATACATAAAAAAATAGGATATATATTCTATGATATCAATAATAGACATGTCTTTGTGACTCAACCCAAAGACAAAGGAAGTGAAAGGCAAAAAAACCCCCGAGATTATATGACATTAAAAAGGCTTTGCACAGTGAAAGAAAACAGAAGACTAAAAAAAGACAGCCTGGCCCTCCCTGCTGGCGCAGCGGGTTAAAGCACAGCACTGAGAATCTAAAGCCGCTTCCTCATGAGTTCGATTCCCGCCTGCCCTGGAGGTGACCACATGGCGTG
>NW_004567106.1:37265386-37392082 GCF_000260355.1 Condylura cristata | reverse complement strand
AAAAAAAAAAGAACCCATCAATTTACCAAAACTCAATTGAAAATGGGACGAGAATCTGAATAGACACTCCTCCAGAGAGACACACATATGGCTGACAGACATATGAAAAACAATTATCATTCTTATTAAGGAATTATTATCATTCTTATTAAGGAATTGTAAATTGAAACCACAGATGAAATACCATCTCTCACCTCTGAGAATGGGTTACATAAAAACACCATTAACAAGTGTTGGCAAGGATATGCAAAGGAAGAACTTTATACACATCTGGTGGGAATGTAAATTGGTGCAGCCATTGGAAAAGCAGTAAGTACTGTCCTCAAAAACTGAAAATAGAACTATCATATGATCTAGCAATACTACTTCCGGATATCTATTCAATGGATATGATATCATCAACTTGAGTTTACAACAGCAAAGACATGTAACAACCTAAATGCCTACTGATAGACGATTAGATAAAAAACATGTGGTACATATATACAATGGAATACTATTCAGCTATAAGGAAAGATGACACTTGAAAAATGAAACTATCTAGGGAATTATGGGAAGTGGAATTAGTCAGAAAAGGAAAGGCAAATAATGATGTCACCTATATATACAATGTAAGGTCATTAAGCAGATAAATGGACAAAAGAAAATAAACCAATGGAAATTTTAAAAAGTAACATGAGGTTACCAGAGACAAAAGGATGAATGTTGGGAATTAGTGTGGACAGAATATAAATGGTGGTGTTTTGATTAACTAATTAAAATTTTAGTGGTCCTGAACTTCTCCTTAAAAAAAAAAAAGATACATGTCAAAAGTATAAAAGACTCATAGAATCTTGCTCTTTGTTTTATATTACACTGTCACAATTTTTTGACATCACACTAACCCTTTATGAATTTGTTCCCTTTCTTGTGGTAGCACTAGTTTACAGCACTGTATATGATTTAAAGGATTAAGGTCACACCTCCTCAAATGTATCACCACACTACACACAATGAAAGCACCCAGACATCTTTGCCACTGGGCACTGGAACCTCTCCTGTGTTTGTGCTCACTCCTTCTTACTGCCCACTGTAGGAGTGATATTTTCTAGGGCTTGTTTTGGTTTAAGATTTTAAAGTGTGTGTGTGTGTGTATATATATATATTTATTTATTTATTTATTTATTTATTTATTTATTTATTTATATTTAAAGTCATATTTTATAGTAGCCAGAAAATTCCCTGCTTGATCATGACTAAAAAGGAGCTAACTTTAAGTTAGCTTTTCCCACTAATTCCCCACCACCACCACCATTTGTTGTTGAGAATTCATTGATAGTGTTCTCCTTGTCGAATCATTCTTTTAAGTAAATACTTATGCATGAAACTCAGTGACCAGTTGTTTGATCCAAAGAAGTCTAGGGATGGACAGTGATTATAGCAAGTTGAATGTTTTCAAAATAATACCTTTAATTATAATTTTCAAACTCATGATATCAATGATTATATAAATATACTAAAAATTATTTACAGCTTGATCATACTGAAAAAAAAAAACATTAGCCAATGATTACTAGGTATTATTGTTCATTCACATTATATGCATGATGTCTCTGTGTAAACATCAACATTGAAAAAATATCCAAATGAAAAAGAAGGTCCTTACTTATGCTGCTTAACAGAAATGTTAGACTCTGATTTTTTCCTGCCATCTGCTGGCAAGATCAAAACTCAGACAAATATATCTTCAATCCCATAAACAATGCCCTCTGATTATAAGTCTATGTGGCTGTCAAACAAGTACAGTCAAATAAACTTTATGAGACCATGAATAGGCTTAATCTACTAATTATATTTGTTTTTAAATAAAGTTATTGAAATTGTATTAACAACATCTTGAAAATCAACACAATCTTTATAAGAGAAATATTATGTATATTGAAAGTACTACCTTCAAATAAAAATAGAACTGGTATCACAACTGCATGTCAATAATTGTTATTTTACCACATTCTCTATTTATTGCAATCTGTCATATCATATTCCTTCTAACAGCGATTCAAATTTTATTAAACTATGGATAAGACTTAGCAAGAATATTCTAGAAATATGAGAACTCTCTTAAGTTTGTAAATGAAGCTAATGAGCTCTTCCTCAAGACTTAAAAATTCAAGCAGATTCAAAGAAAAACATTTATCTTATATAAACTTTGTTAAGTATAAAATTTACAGATCTTAATAAAACTATTTTATTTTATATTTTCTAACTTTTAAGAAAAATTTTGATGAATTAATATTTTAAATGTTAAGCATTTGCTGCTATAATATTTTATAAGATCTTCACAATGACTTAAAAGATATAATGTGACATATCAACGAGTTAAGTTCAATCAGTCATGAGTCAGTGACAGCAACAACTTATAAATTAATTTCATTTTTTTTTCAGAGTGATAATCCTTGGAATTTAAGTGTGAATAATTTCTCCTTACAATTTTGCCTGGGGTGTCTTCTCACTACATTTGTATACAATTAAGAAGAATGATCTCAAGCTTATCTAAAAATTTAGAAATAAATTACAAGACTTCAATTCATACTGCTAATGATTCCAAAATGTTATGATTTTTTTTTTTCAAATGTTAAGCAAAACATCAGCTCTGTTTCTTATGTGGAAGACGTAAGGTCTAGAAGAGGATTCTACTAATGCAATAACCCAAAACATATCTGTCTTTCCTGCTAACGAATATTCTTTTTTACCTACTTGGCAGGAGGCAATAGCTGAAATACCTTGTGAGACAGCTGAATGTCTGATTCATGCAGGTCATATGGATGCATGTTCTGTCTACACAGCATAAACTGAAGTGGAAATTTGGCATCTACCCAATTTATGTGATCCTTGACAATTTGGATCTTAAAGTAGATTTAACACTTGTGAATAAGATGCCTAAATGTAGGGATGCTTGGGATAATATTCTAAAATTATTTCTTGCACTTCACAACTTGTTAAGTTAACCTATGAGGAAAAAATCATTTAACAAGCAGATAATATCCCCTTTTCTCATTTCTAATCCCCCATTCTTATATAGGCATGCCTATAAAAATAAATAGAATAACTCAGACATCAAAACATTTTTGATCAAATCAATTTGGAGACTACAAGATGGATAAAGTCTAAATATGGTGTGATCTATCATTCCATTTTCAAAATCCAAAATAATGTTAAAATACAGAACTCCTGGGGTTGTAATTTAATGCAAGATTAATTAAAATTAATATTAATGTGTTAGCACTATGATTAAATAAGTGAACATAGAGGTGCTTTACTCTATCTCTCATCTCTCAACTACTTAAATTGGAAGGAAGTAAATATCCAATGAAGATACTTCTTCCATGTAAAGCTAAGAATCTAAACTCAACCATGTAGAATGATTTTAAAGTATGCAACTGCTTGTTTTTAATAAATATTAATGTATTATTCATATAACTGCAGTTACATATTTTACAGTAAACCCTGTACAAATCTAAATTTCTGAATTAAAAATAAAAAGTTTAGGCCCTCCCTGGTGGCGCAGCGGGTTAAAGCACAGCACTAAGAAGCCAAAGCCACTTCCGTATGAGTTCGATTCCTGCCTGCCCTGGAGGTGACCACATGGCGTGGCAGACCTCTCCTGGCCTGCCCGCTGCTCCCCTCAGCAGTGTACTTCGTAGATCTGCCTGTTCTGCTCCCTACTCTGTCTCTGGTGAAGCCTCTCGCCGCCCCTGAGCCTCTGGCCTGTACCCCAGCTCTATATGCACAAATAAATAAATCTTTAAAAAATATATAAATAAAAAGTTTAATTTGATTTTCATATAACCTATAAAACAGCCATGCTTATTTGACTTTATTTACATTTGATAATGGCTTTCTGTAATGTCATTTCAGTGCTCTATAAGGGCACATAAACCTATAAGCGAACAGATCTCCAGTTGTAGGACACATTACAAGTCATTAAATCTTTGAGCAATTTGTAATTTAGAGCATGATAAATAACTTAGTTTAAGTGACCTAGTACCTTGGCTAGTTAAGTGTGGAAGCTAGGGCACTCAAACTCAGGTCTTCAATGCTAAACTGACCTGTGTGCCTTATTTGACTACACAGAAACTAATATTAAAGACAAGTAGCTTCTATTCTCAAATTCATCAGTAACTACCTGGTTACCATTGAACAAATCATCATAGACAGCATTATGTTCTCTCTAGTATAGATATAGTGTCAGGAAGAGGGGAAACAGAAAATCGGTATTTCTCCAAATCCAGATATTTCTCAGGTATATAATATACACTTGCTCAATTACATACAGTACAGAACCTCAAGTACTCTATTTAATCTGTTTGAGATATTCTAACTAGCACAATATAATAAATCACTGAATACTCATTTGCAATGTTTTGACTTGAGAATACAAATATATGTGATTGCACATACAGGAAAAAAACATTCCTCTCATTTTTTTTTTCCTCAAATAAATTGGCTAATCAATCATTGAGAGAAAGGCATACTTACTGGAAAAATGCACTTATGTTATACAATTATAGGAAAAATAGATTAAAAATGCATACATACATATGTACTAAATAAAATGAGGGCAATCATCCTAAATGTATGTGACTTTTAATCCCAGGTTTTTCCAAGGACCTATTATATAGCCTTAGGTAAAACTGTTCATGATTTGTTCCTTGCGTTGATGTGATGGTATAGCCTATGTTGGAGGATGACATAATTTTAGTTATATGAATAATTACTCAATCACTATATACAGAAGCTTTACATGCAAAGGAAAATTCCTGGTCTGTGGAATGAATAAACAATGCTTCACACTGACACCAAGAGAATGATTTTTCTTTTGCAGTCTTTTGATAAATAGAACACACACCTAAAGAAAGAACAAAGTACTTTGTTCTTCATTTAGAGAAAAGAAATGCATATTTAAAAGACATTTTTTGATTGCTCCATTATTATTTAATATGTTGACAGCATTATTTCAGAAGAAAATTTGTTAGTCAAGATGGCTCCTTGTTGTTATGTGAGCCATGGAAACAAATAAGTTATGAACATGAGACTTTTTTATTCTGATTGCATCTTCAAAAGTATCCTAGGGCCTCACTAGTGGTGCAAGGTATCAACTGTCAACATTATCAAATTATTGGCAGCAACTGCAGCATGAGTTCGAACGCCCACCAGGGCGGTGACCCACATGGTGCAGCATACCTCTCTTGTCTAAACTACTGCTCCTCTCAGGAGTATATTTTGGTAGATTCTCCTGTTCTATTCCCCAATCTGTCTCTGTCTCTTACCCCTCACAACTCTGGCCTACACCCCAGCTCTTGCATGCATAAATAAATCTTTTCTAACATAGTTACTAGCATAATTACTTATTTTTTAATTATAAACTGGCCACCTGCCGGCTTAAAATTCCTGCTTTTTCCCTTGCCTTTCTTGAGGAAATTTGCACATAAGATGGTCTCTTCTCTGCCAGTTAGTCTCCCTGATTTCACATTATGGCATGACATCTCCTAGTTCTTACTAAAATTCTGACACTAATAGCATCATGGCCTCAGCACCTGCTTTTCAATTTTATATGCACACATATGTAATTTTGTCTTTATGCTCTATAAAATAGAAAATCCACTAAGAATTCATTCTAAACTTGCATACTGAAAGGCCCATAAAGCAACGGAATAGAAGATTGAATGTTCCTTAAAAGAGTCAGGAACTAGTGATAAGGTGTTAATTTTCTGTCAGAGCATATGTTTGGGGCACTTGTCAAAAAATATAATGGAACAGGAAAAGTTATATTTTGTTAATCAAATAAAAACATGTAAAAGAATATCATTTTGAAATATTTTTATGCAACCTGAAATCTATTAATTATATATTTGTGTGTTGTCCAGCAAAGAATGAAAACTTAATTACCCCACAAGTCAAATTACTAGGTAAAAATGGAGGTAGTTATTATCCACATTAAAAAAAGAAGCCTTTCCATCATTCTCAGCTCGTAGATTGACTCATATTCAGCAAGTTGAATTATAACAAGCTTTCTCATTTGATCAGTGTTTTACAGATTACCCAAAGCTTCAGTATATGATATCTAACTTAAGCAAAAGTAGACACAGGATTTTTTTTTTTTCCCACTGAAGAATAGAAAAGCTGATGCTAAAAAAGAAAGTACATGTAGGAAGTAATGGCATCAGGGATTCTTCAATCTTTTGGTTTTAGGTATGAGATGTGACTCCTTGAACTCAAATGTACCAAAGCACAAAATTCATTGAAACACCTACACTCCACTCATACCTATACATTGCCTTATGTTTCAAACCAAGAGAATATCCAAGACAGATTTAACAAAGAGGATTATTTATTCCTATACTTTTAAAGTACCTTTCTTTAAAAAAAAAAATTAGCGTCTTAAATAGAACCTTAAAATTCAGAGATCATTTTCTCCTTTTAAGAAAGCATAATGTGCTTCAAGCATACTTCATTCTAAATGTCATGTATTAGACAGGATGTTCTATACATGAGATGTGAGATGAATTACAGATTAAATATGTTGATAAATGTTCTAGTGAGTAGTCTGCAGCTGCCTTATGTTTCAGTCATTTACATCTTTGAAATTTGGTTCTTATGTTCAATATGTTTAAACTTTCAAACAAAGCAAATTTTCAAGAATCTCCACTGAATATCCTGCTGTGTCCCACCAGGAATGACACAGTAACAGGGTATAAAGAAGACAGGATTTAACTTTTGCAAAATTACAGCATTGCCCCTTGCAAAGAGTACATTTTTGGTCAGTAATTTTCCATCATGAATATGTATTTTAATGCACAAATACTTGGAAAGCTCTTTTTTTACAGCTGTCTTCACTTCTTTTAAATAAGACAAACTCTGGAAGCATAATTTAGAATACTTAGTAATGAGGAGATGTTACTTTGTGCATTATAATCAAGAATACGCCAGGAACAAATAATGAAGATATGTGCCTTTTTCACCTTCCTCTAAATTTTATATACATATATATACAAATAATGGAGATATGTGCCTTTTTCACCTTCCTCTAAATTTTATATACATATATATATATATATATACCTCTAGGCTAAAAAAAAAAGAGAGAGAGAAAGAGAGAGACATTCAGAGAAGGGTGAAATTAACTTTAGAATGCCTGACTGTTAAGGTTTGGCTAATCTGAGTATCTTTAGTACAGTATCAATTCAAATAGCAGAAAACTAAACCAGAGGAAGTAGATACGTTTTATGTTCATAAACAGTAAATCCTGAAGACTTTTACTCTTCTTTGTTTCTAATGTATCATTTATTTCTGGATTTAGAGGTTGGGAGATTCTACTGCCTTAGAATAAAACTGTTGAAATTATGTAATAAATATTCAATCTTTTGGACATTTATTTTGATGCTAAGTTATCTTTTCAGTCACTTAAATTTTTTTTTAAGATTTATTTATTTATTCATACAGAACTGGGGTATAGGCCAGAGATGCGAAGGGTGAGAGAATTCACCAGGGACAGAGTGGGGAGCAGAACAGGCAGATCAACGAAGTAGACTGCTAAAGGGAGCAGCGGGAGGGCCAGGAGAAGTCTGCCACACCATGTGGTCTCCTCCAGGGCAGGCAGGGATCGAACTCATGCGGAAGTGGCTTAAGCTTCTTTTGCAGTGCATTAACCCACTGCGCCACCAGGGAGGGCCTCAGTCACTTAAATTTTTTTAAATATTGGTGATAGCCTTTCTTCCCATGATCATATAGATATGTCTAGCATCTTACAATTTATAAAATATTTTTCATGTGGCATTAACATGTAACATATTGAATGATTTTTTCCCTCTTGGAACTACACCTTATTACCAAAGCATTCTGTGGAATTATCAAAAGATTTATGGCCTGATTTTCAGCTTGCATTACAGTTGCAAGACACTACTGCTGCAATATTTTATAGTGCAACATATAATTCACAGGTTCATATTAATCAAGGAAGAAGAAATGACAGAATTTTACATAGAGCAACTGTGACTTCTGGAGTACTCCCAAGGAATTTTATGTAAAGAAGCCAAAGTATCCATGAAAGAATGTAAAGAACTAATTTTTCATAATCACTGATACGGACACCAGCTCCACAGGATCAGTAAAAGTCTTATTTTTGAAATCAGAAAGCTATGGATTGTTCTTTTGTCCAGCAGGATTTCCCTCATATCACATTTATTTTTCCTCACAGTCTGGCATTCTTAACTAGGCATGTTCTTCAACCATTATTTTGATGGGTTTATAATAATAATAATTCTAATTTCTAATTCAGAAGCAAGTTAAGTCCTCAATATCATCAACAATTTTTTAGAGACTGACTTTTATCAAACTAGGTCTAACAAAATTAATCTTATAATAACTGATATGAGGTAAGTTCCTAACAGAATACTTGTTGGTATACACAGTTAACAATCATCAAACTTTTAAATAAAGACCCAAACACTGCTAATATTAAACAATAATATGCATTCCTTTCCTGACCGGCCTATTCCAGTTCAGAGTCACGGGTGGCTGGAGTCTCTTGCAGCAGCCTCTCTGACAGCTCATGGTGCAAGGCTGGAGTCAACCTTACACGGGAGGCCCTTGCATCAGGCTGCGCTCACACCATGCTTGTTCACACTGGGAAAGTTCAGACACACTATGAACTGGACTTGCAGGTCCTTGGGACATGGAAGGAAACCATGGTACTCAGCAAAAACCCACTCAGACATGAGGAAAATGTGCAGATGCTACATGGACAGAGTTCCAATGTGGATTTTTTTTTCCTTATCAATGGTATAATGTAATGACATTATTTGAGAACCTGCTGTATTGAGTCCTACTCTGCTCCACTATATTGGCTCACTTTCATAGCACATGATCACAGGGCATCCAAATTAAAAAGATCAAGAAGGCTCTAGTGAAAAAAAAAAAAAAGATGAAACCAGATCTTCCCCTACAGCATGCATAGCAGCTGTTCAAGCCACAACCCCACCAAGTATTACTGACATCTCTATCTCCTTCCAGAGAGAAAAGAAGTGTCTATGAATCTTCCCAGCTAGGTGATTGATCCATGCCTATTTTCAAATGTCTTCTTTATACAACTTAATTCTCTTCTCATAAATAACTTGATTTTTCTTCCAAATTAATATATTATTTATATATTAATTGCATATAACCATACAATTATACACTTATATTTATATAATTACTCATTTTTAAATAAGTAATGGATTGATAAAATATTTAGGTTCCAGGTACGACCAGTGACCTAACATCTTTACCCTCTCATAAAGACTCATAAAGTCTTTTTACATTCATATATTCAGTTCAGTTTTCCTTATCATTAAACTCTAAGTTCTGTGGTTTGAATTCTTTTTCAGTTAAGAGACAGTAATGAGATAAGTAACAAGTCCCTATTACAGTTACTTATTTCAAGTGTAACTGTAATAGTAAAGCAAAAATATTCCTGTTTTTTTTTTTAACTAGAAAAAGGCCCAGAAAAATCATGGGCCTGAGGCTACACAGAATGTGAGAGGCAGAATATAAAGAAGATATAAAACTTTCTCATCAAAGTTAGTTAGAAAGGTTAGTTGGTAGAATTTTAATTTAATTAATGCAGGATGTTGAATATGGCATGGGAAGATTGGCAGGAGAACATTCTAGAAAGAGTAGAACAGCAGAGTGACAAGTCAAAATAGCATGTCTGATAGGTTTAAGAACAAAATAGTGAGTAAGAAATCACTTGTATAGGATAATGCTGAAGAGGTAGGAAAGGGATACACTACTGAAGACCTTAAGATAGTGGTAACGTTTGCATATTTTACAAAAATATGGTAAGAATCCTAAATGTGCAATAGTGAAATGATCCTTTTAAAAGATAATTGTATTTGAAACACAGAAATTAATACTATAGGCAAACATATCAAAGAAGGAGGAAGTTGCATAGCAAAGGTATTAAAGGATGTGATAGTTACTAACAGAGTAGTATGAGGAATAACTTTTAATTTTATAATCTATACCTTTTTTTATTTTTAAAAAAGGGACAAAATAGAGACAACTGAAGTGGAAATGGGTTGTTTCAAGGCTTTTTATTAATTTGAACAGCAACCTGATGTCTATGAGAGCAGACACCTACAGATAATACTAAAAAAAAACAACTATTACTTCAAGACATAAAAATGCTTAAGGCTAATAGATGCTTAACTTTTGGCACTACTATTATTGAGTCAAACATATAAGACCTCACTAGAAAACTTAATTCCCTCAATATGCCTAAAAATAACAGCATTGTGACAATTTTTCTCTATCTTTAATTAGCTCTTTGAATTTGTTTTTTTCTGCTAAAACTCAGCCTAGAACAGATAAGGTAAAGAGATATATTCTATAATCCCTATAGGAAATGTTTATTGAATGAATAAATGATAGACTGTGTAGGTTATCACTGATATGATTAAATGTTTGCTGAGAATGCTAGAGAGAAGAGTAAGTCTTTGGAATAAGTTGCTCCAACAAATTCATGTAAGATTCAGGAAAGTGTAAGTCCACAGAAGAAATGGCTCCTTGTCAGAGGCACCCAATATTAAATGTTTAATATGGAACTCTCTCTTCTTCAACATCTTGGGAGTTTCTGTATTCCTTATTTGCACAAAGCTTTCCACAAGGTCAGGTGGCACAATGCCAACTGCAGAATCCTTACCCCCATTTTTCTGAGGCCTTAGCAGATGTGCCCAGGTTGTGCCAGGACCACCTGGGAATCATTACTTAGTGGCAAGGCTGTTTCACTTATGTAAAGGTTATAACTACAGTCCACATCAGGTGCTTAGTTTAACTGCACTTAAAGTCATTACAAAGGCGCTTTGCGTAGGTTCTTAGATGCAGTGAATCTTGGATCTTTATTTCAAGCTCATCACAGTAACACTGGTACCTTGAATTGCTTCTTACCTTTGTTTATATCAATTATTGAAGTCAATATTTTATTACCTATAACTTTTATTTTAGTTCTAAAGGTATAAATTATTGAGCGAGTGACTGAATGAACAAATGCATGTTATCAGGAACAATGATTTAAAAATAAAAATTAGTGGAAAAGGCAAAGAGATTCTTACCTTGATCAGTAAAGATAGGTTTCAATATTTGTCTAGTCAAGAATTGTAAGTGCTGGATTTACATCAGAGTAGTCTTTGCTTTCTTTTTTTCTTTTAATTGATTCTGCAATAAAAATACTTCCCTTTTTGAAAAAGCTAAGGTAGTTTCAAAGTCAAGTTTTGCTTACTTTTCCAGTTTTGTTTATAATTATACTGATAATATAGTAAAATCAAAGGTAATTTTCACTTTTTTTTATTTCAAGGAAAGTACACAGAATAGTCAATACTTAAGTTTTTTTTATTTTTTTTTTTTTATTGACCTGGGAAGGTCAAACAAGTGCTTACATCTTTAAAAAAAATAGAAATAGTCTGACCTCAAAAACTTACCACATGTTTTAAAAGCAATGTCCACGTTTTATGTATTGATATTTTTGACTAGTACAAGTTCTGTCTTCTCCAGGAAAGGGAAAGTAAGTTTATGTATATGCATGATGTAATATTACTTCCTGTCTCTGCGAGACCCCCTTTTGTTAGTGCAGCTATCCCATTGGGCTACAACCCTATAATCTTTAAAGAATGTTTTCAGTCATGGGCCTTCACCTTCTAGTGATTTCATCCAGATTCAGTTTCCATAGGATTTACTGATTTAAACAGAAGAAAAGAGCAGACCATCTGAACAAAATAAAATGTCACCATTAAATTGGTTTTTGTAGCTTAAGGTATAGTGTAATGATATTTTTCCAGCAGCTGCTTTCAGTTGGATTTAAAGTTTAGAAAAAGCCTTGCATCTGATACAAAATAATAAAGTACAGGTTGTACTGCTTCCTTCATTTGTATCCCAAAACATAAGGAAAGTTTTTGTGCTTTTACATGGTAACTGATGATCATTAAGAAATATTTGGTTAACCTGAATAAAAGCCCATATGCGCTAAGTGAGGAATATGTGAAAAGTGCTTTTGAAAAACAGTAAAAGCAGTCTTGTAATAAATATGACTGTAAGTTGGGTTCATTTATAAGATTTTTCACATACAGTTCATTCCTGCTATAAAATGGCATAATTACTTATTAAAAAGAGATGTCTTAGTGATAAATCTGTTATTACCAAGAGGTAAGATGTTTTCTCATAAAACCCCAGTAATTAATTCTCAGCCATGCTGATAGTTTGCTCTATTCCTAAAGAAGACAAACTGTAGCAAAAAGCAGACTTAAATATTCAGGGAAAAATGGTTATCTGTACTGATTTTTTAAAGAATATCATTAACGAGATGTAAAGAATAAACTGAAACAAAAACTGAAATATTTAAACAGCAACAACAACAAAAAATATCAAATCTTTCATTGTTTCTAGATTACCCAAGTAAATAAATCTTCTAATTACTAACTTTTCTGCTAGTTAACCTAATTAAGAATGCTAAAGAGGGCCCTCCCTGGTGGCGCAGCGGGTTAAAGCACAGCACTGAGAAGCTAAAGCCACTTCCGCATGAGTTGATTCCCGCCTGCCCTGGAGGTGACCACATGGCGTGGCAGACCTCTCCTGACCTGCCCGCTGCCTCTCACTGCCCCTGAACCTCTGGCCTGTACCCCAGTTCTGTATGCATAAATAAATAAATCTTTAAAAAAAAAAAAGAATGCTAAAGAGAAATAAATTGTTAGGTGTTTATAAGCCCGTTAGTGTGCCCATTATTAGAGGCTTCAAAGTCAAAATTCAGTGCGAAGTGATTTCTTTGTAAAAAAATGTTCTTGATATCCTTTATTGTGATCAAGTTTATGTTGCTAATCAAAGCTACATTTTATTCTAGACCAGAACTAGGCTGTGTGATAAAATAGTTGAGAAGAAAAGTAATGCTGGGGACAAAAGAAGCTGTAACATCTGTGTAGTATTGATGAAAAATAATAAATATAAAAATTTTAACACTCTGAAAGATGAAAGATGAGAGAACACTCTGGGCCTAAATCTGAGGTGGGAGGACCTTACTTTGCAGGGACCCGTCAATTTAACACGAAGAATTCAACAGTAAACCTGTTCATTTGTGTTAAAAACCTAAGGCTTATAGTTTCATGTTTACATATGGTATATAACAAGGTTACAGATTCTACAACTCTTTCCCCAGCTACCTTTTAATTTTTTAGGTATTTCTTTTTTAGTTGTATCTCTTACCATGAACGTTAGAAAGAGCATTACAGAAATGCAAATAGATCTGTTCTAATCTTGTCCCCGTTCACCTATTTGGCTTCTTGAGATATGAAATTTTTCTCCTTCAAAACTTCACTTGACATCTTTTTTCATAATTGAATTTCACATATAAAATTATTTGGGTCAGAGGGAAAAATAGATGATGATTCTCTACTGGGTAGAAAACAGTAGAGATGGGAACACTGAAAGTAAGACAGAGAAAGAAAAAAGTAAAGAGAGATGACCTTATTTTAACAAGCCTTGTTACAAATAAGAAAGACTGAAATGGAAAATTGTCACATTTTAATCATGTAATCCAATTAAATCTCTGAATTTCATAATCAACAAAACACAGAAAAGAATGTTTTCTTAAACCAGGCAAACCTCTTTATCTTTTGGGATGTTTCTTTTCTGCCCTGAGCCATAAAATATCAGTGCTTATGAGTAGCCTTAGAGCAAGCTGGGTTTAAACTATATATATACATATATTTTCCTAAAGTATTTCTTTTCAGTAATGAGAGTGACAGCTGACACAATATCATTTTAAAGTATTCAACATTTTTCTGACTCATCAAATTCATAGTTTCCTTATTAAACAGATACATAAAGATTTTAAAGGGTGTAAGGAAATCCCTAAAGGAGAATCTTTAGGTATCATTTTCAGTACAAGACTTTAATAAAATATTGGAAGTGTTGCTTAAAGTCAATATATTTCAATTTTTCCGTGGTATAAGGAGAGAATCAAAAGACCTTGAAATATGTAGTGAGAATAGAAAAGCAAAACTTAGGTTTGTAGGATAGTAATTTTAGTCTTTTGAGGGGTAAAAATAGAAATTGTGTTAGCAACCTATCCCAGTGGCTTTACATCCTCATGGGAGAGAGAGGGAAGAAAGCGTTATGAAACCTAGACCTGGAATTGCTAGAGAGCAACAAAATCCCAATTCCCCTAACTAAAAAGAGGCAGTCTAAACCATCCATATTTCCATGCACCCCCCCTCCCCCGCCCACTCCCCAGGCTGGTTTCTAGGGAAACATGCTTTTATACCATTAAATTGACTTGGGAAATCTTTTTTTAGATCTCTTGTTCCAATAAAAAATGTACGGCTGCTAATTGTGAACAACATATTAGGAATAGTAGCCCTCTAAGTCATCTGAGTTTCCAATATTTTTCCCCTAGTAGTTCAGTTTAATGCCCAAGATTATTATTAATTGCACTGACTTGACACTGATTGCTAACTAAATTTAATAGAGTTTTAAAAGACTAGCTCAATGAACAGTAGTACAGAGCTCCAGGGATTACTTAACCTCAAACTGTCCAATCTATAATAAAATGATAATATATATAGTTGTAATAGACAAGAAGGCATATGTTGAATACATGTGTTCTTCTAAGGTGATATAAGTGAAATCAAAAGAATGGTAGAACTTTTCTTGAATTGGGGGGAATTGAATTTAGAGTCCAAAGCTACAATGAAAATCATGAAATGCATTGCCCTAACATGTTTCATAAATATGGAGAATATCTGAGGAAGTCTTTGGACTTTCATGAGATACAGATATGGGGTAAAAAGGAGTTAAAGGTAACACATAGAAATTAAAAGGCTAGGTGATCTTAGTGAACATATTAATTATTTGAGAAGTCAGGCTCGTTAACGCTTTACATTTTTACTAGTCATGAAGTTGCTAATGACAACTCTATTTTTGAATTTATATTTTGCTGGTCCTTTTAATGCTCCAGACTTTTTTATTTTTCGGCTAAATCATGCCTACCCTCATTTATACAAGTAGGACATTTAGAATTCATTTCATTGTAGAGTACCTTTAAATATTTAAGAACTAAGTAAAAGTCTTCTATTAAAAAAAAGATAAACAAAAATAGGCCGGAAAGGATAACATAATGGGGTAAAATCAATCCGAAATTAGTATTTTGTCCTTTAATTTTCACCCTGACTCACTTGACCGAATGATTTCAGAGTAATATAAACCCACTAAACCAAAGCTGTAGGTGCTCACATGTTTTAAGAATAGAAAAAGAGAAACCTAAAACATAATGAAATAATGACATTTAAGAAATAAATCCCTAAAATGACAACTGATAAAATTAACATCAATTTTTAACACTGCTATCAGCTCAGAGTGATATATCATGGTTAACATTTATATGGAATAACAGAGAGGGCGGCAATTTTGATTCCAGTGACAAAATGGACCTGGAAATCTGAATCACGTTATGTCACTCATTTCAGAAAGAACCCTAAATAATTTTCTTAATCTCTCTAAGACACCATAGGCCTTTCTTCACAGAGATATCACTTGATTACTTTTTGAAAAAAAAAAAAAAACACTGAACACACATACACACACACAGAACTACATACACAGTTAGTTCTTAAGTCCTCCAAAGATTTTAACATTAATCTTTGTGTTTCAATGCTTTATCGTACTCAATAATTTAATTAAATGATGTATAGAAAAAAGAAAAGAAATTGGGAAAAATTAAAATACCACCTACAGGATAATTTTAAGTACTCCATATTTAAGTCAAATATAGCATGTTTGTATTATCATCAGAATAGTTAGATACAAATATCTGATCATACAAAACAGAAACTAAGAAAAGAATTTCAAATTTTAAGTAAGAGCTGCAAACTATGGGGATTATCTTAGACACTGATTCTGAGAGAAGAATATTACATAAAAAAAAGTAAAAAGAGAGACTAATTATATCTTGAGACAAGAACTTGCTGCAGTTCTGTGTTTTCATATCATTGAATGAGATTCCAGAGACTTGAGACCAACACAACACTAGTCTGGAGCTTGCTGGAGAATTGGATTAGTTCCAAATCCAATATGGCTACCTATTTCCCACACCTAGGTCACTGGCTCAGGCTCATCCATGGGGAGTGGGAAACCCCTAACCCTTTTCACTTTCCTTATTTCTTAGCCTCAGAAAAAGATAGCTTCTTAGAGTTTCTCTGACTATAATGTAATGTTTAAAATAATTTAATTAGATTAAACAAATGAGCTAACCCTAAGTTTCCCTTGTTCGAGTAAAACCATCTTCCCATGTTTCAAAAGTAGAGGACAGATGAAAGATATAAATTATGTATTTGTTGGAAATAGCCTCATATAGTTCTCCTAGAACAAGATATATGTCCTGAAGGTGGTTATTGGGAGATGGTTGTTTGAGGGTTTATTTATTTATTTTTATTTTTTGAGGCAAGGAAATTCAAAAAGTTCTTCACAAAACAAAAAACAAAAAACAAAAAACCAGTAAGTACAGAATTGTGGAGTAGCTATTTTCCTGTTCAGTAGTTGTGCCACGGGTTGTTCTTTTCTTTCCAGAAAGAAACATTTGAAGTCATTTTAAAATGTGTATAACTATTCCTCCTTGTAGTAGCTTTTACACTTGACATTTTATCCTCTGGGTAAGTATAATAAGGAATAAGACCTTTCCCCCCTCAGGAGAGTAAGAACTAGTGCATGCAGAACCCAAAGGAGAGAAAGAACTAAATTATTATTATTTGGCATTTATATAGTATGTGTCCTCTAAAGAGTATGAAGCACATCATAAAGTGTTAATTAATAGTCAGTATTCTTCAGGACATTCCCAGAGGTGGCAAATGCAGGTGATGATCCTCTCCCCTCACTTCAACCCTAGGGAAAATAAATCTCATCATCCGTCAAAATTGAGAACAAATACAAAGGACCAATGGGAATGTATGTTTATATCTGGCTAGAAGAACTGTCTCTTCTAGAGTTCAGAGAGCTTTGGAGAAATGCTACTTTTTTTTTTAAGTGAAAATCAAGAGAGAACATCTTTAGAGGTACAAGAAAAGTGAAGGGAATAAAGAGGATGAGGAAAAACCAGTGAAACATGTGTGACATCATTTTTCTTCCAGAAGGCCTCAGATGGGCTAACAGTGGCGCCAGAGTTCTCACCCCCGCCCCAAGAGTGCTGGGTCCCAGGGGTGTGGGGCTGGGGTGGGTGGGGGTGCAGCCCCTCTCACACTCCCTGATGAAAGTGTATTTTTACCAGACACATTTGAGCTGAAATTCTCTTGCCATGATGAGTTGTTAGAGAGGCAGAATCTGTTTTTGTAGTTGGTTTTGGTTTTTATGTCTGCTTCTATGTTTGTTTGTTCATTTGGTGTGAGGGTGTGTGTAAATGCGATGAGTGGCAATGCTGTTTTTAATCACTAATTGTGTGGTGGGAGTAGTTTGTAGACTTGTTTTCATAAGGTTGAAAAACCCATAAGAAACAGATATCATTTTCTTAAATTCCTTTCTACTTAACATTGTAAAAAACTCAAGTGAGAAAATGCAGTCATGCACATGTTGGTGCAGACTTTATTAGGCTGGGTGGGACACTCTGACCTAAGTCTTTTATAGTTAAATAAGAGCAAAATGAATTTAAAGAAAAGTCTTAAAGGAAAATTAAAATTATACAACATGGTAGTTGAGAAATGGAAAGCTACCTTATTTGTTCCTTTTTTTTTTTTTTGCTCTAATCTTATGCAAGTCATTAGTGCTAAGCAAATCTTTGGTTGGCTGATACATGCATGCAGAACATGTACTTACTTAGAGAGTCCTGCATACCTGCAGCATCCACTCCAGTTCTCATGCTGAGATTCCAGGGTGGGACAAATGGCCTTTCACCCTCACATCTCCCTATAAGGCAGCTCTTGCCCTCGCGGCATCCTTGAAATGTTCCAGCATCAATTTTATGGGCTGTCCTATTCTCCTGGTATACTTTAGCTCTGATTGTCATACAAAACTATGTTGGAAAACATACAAATGAAGTAAGACTTATAGGAGAGATGTAGTATTCTTGGTAATGATTTGTGGCTCACAAAAGCTTCAAACTTCTTAAAACTTGTGGATAAGGTTAAAAAAAAACAAAAAAGTGACAATTATATCATATTTGTCCAAATGGAGAGCCAACAACCAGATTACAATATGCAAAATAATGGACAGAGTAGTCAAATTTGAAGTGAGTTTTGTTAAAGTAGACTGACAGGGTTTAACTGGAAGAGTTGAGCAATGCTTCAACAAATAATATGAGTGCCTAGTACATGCTAGATATGAGATGCCCAAATGAAAATGAAAAAAAAAAAATTATGACTCACTGAGTATTTTATTTTGCTTTTTAAGCATTTTTAAGATACTAGAAACTTATGCTTGTCATAGATAACTATTTTAATCGAAATACACCCAAAAAGTGGTAGTGAAAGTAAAATGAAAATTAAAAAATAATTTCTTCCCAAGTTTTTGTAATGTATCTGAAAACCTAATGCAAGAAACGAACTTGCCTGATATCAATCTGGTTTAATTTGCTTTTAAATGTATTATTATTAAATTAACTATTTCTTGTGATCTAAAGACATGGCTACAATGACTTATTCTTAGCAAAGTTGTGAATAAACTAAAAATATGATATTTTAATCAATTTCCCAGTATTAAATCTCTATTATACTGCTTAACAATCATATTGAAGGAAAGAAATGTATCTTAGTAGTTTTTCTGTTAACTAAAAGGTTTTAGAGTACATGCTACATGTCTGTAAAGAGAAAACAGTAATCCTTAGTATGTTGATATCACCACCAGAAACAGCTAAAATATTCTTGAAGTTACACCATTCCACAAGCATGAATAGTGTACACAAATGAATAAATGGACACACTGGAGAAGAAACTTCGCTAATTTGAAGGATATAAATTTGCTGCCATGTATTTTCTCAAATTTTTAGCTAACTTTATATATTTATATGCTTATTAATCTGTATTATCTAGCTTCATTGCCTTGTATTCAAAGAATGTCAATGGATAATGATACGTCTAAGCTCTTTTGCTGTGTGTAAATGTGTGTATGTTTGTGTGTCTTATTCTTATACAATATAATTGTGTGTAGGTGGAGAATCTACTAGATAAAATGTGAAGCTGTTCATCATTTAAAAAGTATGGTCTTAGAAACCCTGTAGCTCCAAACGCATTATGGGGGCAATGAAGTAATGAGAGGCATATTTAGAGAGAAAAATAAACAAGGAGAGTGATTTCTGTGAAACTTATTAGTGCTCAAAACACATAGTCCTGTATTTAGTTTGCTTGTGTCGAGTCCTTACTGCCTGAACTCTCTTTTGCCAATCCTCTCTCATTATCACCTTTCTCAGTTAGGTAATTGCAAATTCCAAGTGAACAGCTAACCGGCCCATGTTGAGGTAACATCTTTCTAGAATTGAAGTTATCATGTTACACTGGTTGTTTTTCCAACGAGATTTCACATTGCTAAAATATACGTTGAAATGCAGTTATAAAGGAGACCCATTCCTGCCCTCAGATGCTCACACCTTTGTGTGTCAGTTCCCTCTGGGAATTGGAGCAAAACTGAGCACTTTGGCAAATCTAAAAATAATCAGTCCATTAGTGTCAGGTTGCTTTCCTGTATACTGCAAGGTGCTCCTCTCTCTCTCCCATGCCCAGTCCCCTTCCAGCAGCCAACTCCACCTCATGGAATACCTTGGAAACTTCAGTGACTTGCCGTTCCCCCCAAAAGTTTCAAGTCATAAAACATAATGGCATATAAAGTTACATCTTTTTTCCACTTTGCATTGTTATTTTACTGCATTTGTAGTTTGTATAGATCTTGGTGAAAGTTAAAGCCATGATATAAAACAAACACAATGAAACTGGAATACACTGATACTTTGATATTACTACTTGATATTTTGTTTCTTTATAATACCACATGATTATTTCATATAGCTTCTGTGAAACACCCAAAAGAAGAAATAAAGGCTTTGTGAATTACAAAGGTTTATGAAAGTGGGTGCTATTATTTCAATAAAATTGATTACATATATGGGCAACAGTCCTTATATGAATAAATCAAAAGTGGTATATTTAAGAAGGAAATTTCATTTATACTTTTCTCTGTGTTATCAGGTGTTAAATATAAAATATTACAGTCACTGTACTAAAATAATTGACTTTCTACATAGCTGTAGTTTATGTTAAATACAATCTTTGGTAACAGTACCAGGAAAAAGTTATCTGTATTTTCACAAATTCACAGGGTTAATTAGAAAGTGACATGTAATATTCTCCAGGTTATTAAAGTTATAAAATGATACTTTTTTTTTTTTAAGATTTATTTATTTATACATACAGAACTGGGGTATAGGCCAGAGGAGCAGGGGTGGTGAGAGGCTTCACCAGAGACAAAGTGGGGAGCAGAACAGGCAGATCAATGAAGTACACTGCTGAGGGGAGCAGCGGGCGGGCCAGGAGAGGTCTGCCACACCATGTGGTCACCTCCGGGGCAGGCGGGAATCGAACCCATGCGGAAGCGGCTTCAGATTCTCAGTGCAGTGCTTTAACCCGCTGCGCCACCAGGGAGGGCCATAAAATGATACTTTTTAAAAGCACTGAGGGCCCTCCCTGGTGGCGCAACAGGTTAAAGCTCAGCTCTAAGAAGCCAGACGCAGCAGCTTCAGTAGCTGCTTCCGCACAAGTTCCATCCCCTACCAGGAGGTGATCCACATGGCACAGCAGACCTTTCCTGTCTGTCTACTGCTCCACTCAGCAGTGTACTGCCTCGATCTGCCTGCTCTGCTCCCTACTCTCTCTAATGGAGCCTCCCACCACCCTGGCCCCTCTGACTTGTACCCAGTTCTATCTGCATAAATAAATCTTAAAAAAATTAAAAATGAAAGTATTAAATATATATTTATAATTATGTTAGTCTTAAAATAATTTTGTATTTTTCTGCTAATAACTGGAAGATTAGCTAGTTTCTACACAAATATATGGAGTCCAAAGTTCTTTTTTACAGCTATTGACAGCACAACAATAAAAACATTCCATAAATATTATTTTTTCATGTTTAAAAAAAGTGCTTTCAGTGGGGTCTGTTTTGGGGGTTGTAAGGGGAGAAACCTGGGGTGTTTAAGGTTAATGGACAGTGATTAAGGTTAATGGCTGAGTGCCTAAGGTTAAGTGCTGTATTTACATAGCTGTCAATTCTCTTAAAAAAAATAGTGAAAAAACCTCTTTATGCCTATCAATCAGTTCCAGCTAATAGCCAATTAAACAGCAAATGGGGTATAGAGAACAAGGGTAAAAACACTTCAATCTACATTGACTGGTTGGAATTGTCAAGTTTCCACCAGGAACACCTACTTGGCCACCACTGTACTGCACACAAGGAAGTAGCCATGGCCCCAGTTCTGAGAAGATGGGCATTTAGCAGGGGTGGAACCACATATGAAAATACCCCAGTACAGACATCTTACCAAATAAATGACACAGGTAACATGTACCACAGAATTCAGAGCAGGGAAGGATATGCCTACCTCCAGATTATACAGAATAGGGAAGAAACCTTAAAATTGGCCTTTGATTTAATGGTTTTTAAAAAACTATATTTCACTACTAAAAAAAAAAAAAAGCACAGGATCCTACTGTGACAATGTCAGTGTGCCCTGTGCCCACACACTACTCTATCATAATCCAGTCACCAAAACTAGGCACCAAGGTATTAAGTATGTGAATAATATGAGAAGCTCAATAGTCAAGAATGGTCATCTGCACTGATTTTTCATACAAAAGATGTCAAGCTCCATTAAGAGGACAACAGCAAAGCAATCACAACAAAACATTAATGCCCGAACTGGCTAGAGCAGACTGCATTAGCGCCCTGGGAATCAGTGTAAACCGAGAATAGGCAGCCCAGAAAGCTTAGACTGGTGGAAGGGTCTGAGGTGTCGGCAGTTATCCAAGGCAAACTGCATCACTAACCCCAAACGACAACATGATGAATTATATAAATGGAGTTTACAAAAAGAAGATTAATGTTCACCTCTGCAGCAGCCACTGGGAACAATGCTTCATATATGGGGCAGTTTCACTTTCACTCAATTAGTGACATTCAGACAGGCCCTTTTGGTTTCTTTCCCTTTTTTATTTTTCTCTGTCCCCCGCCCCTTCCAAGTTCCAAGTAATTACAAAAGGGGGTGTACTAGGGATGAAGCATGTGGAGGACAGGTGCTGAGGCAGATTGCCGGAACTGGTGGCAATGGTGAAAAGTTGACTTAGAGTACATAATCATGGAGTAAATGAAAAAGCTTTTCTTAACGAATATTTCTTTCTTTGTCTTGTACTGAATGTTTAGCGAATGCCCATAACACAGGCAAAAGCAAGTGGACACCAAAAATGACACTGATATAATAGATCCTCTATCTTTCGACAGAGCTGGCCACAGTACAGATCCCTGAATGAGGGCAGAATTGAGACAGCAGATCACAACTGAGAGGTGGCGCAGAAGTCCACTAAGCCCCTGGTACAAACTCATCTCTTAGTTTTTCTGAGGTTAAAATCTAGACCTCTTTTTGAAGCATAAGAATATCTTGACTAGCATGTAAAAATCCTATGTCTATGGAAGGTCTCCCTTCCAGAACCAAGCAGTAATTACTATACCAATAGACTGAGGGTTTTGATTTAGGAATTAAGGAAAAGATAAAAGATAAAGACAAAGGGGGGGGGGAGGAAAGGCTATTTAAGAACATGGAGTTTTTGAACTGAAAACACTCATGCTGAGAGAAATTCAAATTTGGCCGATAATTACAAGTCAGTATAAAGACTAAGAACATGAGTATGACTTAATTTTTGAGAGAAGAGAGGAGAGCTTGCCCCTGATTTGAGAGAGTTGTAGATTAAAAAAAAAAAAAGTTCATAAAATTCAAATTCTGTTAACCTATTAACTCTGGGTTCTATTCTTTTTACTGCTAGTTCTGCATTGTCTAAGTAGAGAAAGATTCAACCTAACTGTGGAGTTCACCAATGAGTAGATACCAAGGCTAACCTAAATCTGCAGAGATCCACCAGTTTTCCAAATACTCATCACTTACATCCAAATTGGTATGCTGGGGTTACTAATGGGTGATGATGCACAGGGTGTGATCAACTAGTTAAAAACACATTATTTCAAATGTCTTTTAATATAAAGTTGAGATGTGTTATTGATAGGTGTACATCCCAAAATGTTTAAATATAGTGTTTTCCAAATTAAGCATATTGTTCATTCAAATGAACAGAGCAGGTCACAGGTCACAGCAGGTCACAACTCATATGTATTAAGTAAGAAACACAATAGATACTGTTTCTCAAGTGTATAAATGCAATATATAATAGCAAAAAAATACAAAAGAAACTTCATATGCCTCTGACAAATTTTCTGAAGATTTATGACTGACTTCAAAAAGAAATATGAAATAATTGCAATATTCTTCTATTTAAGTGATACTCTTAATATAGATTTCATATTTTTCTCTTATTAAACATAATTCAACGTCAATTAAGTTCACTTTTTCAGCTAATTACATGGCACTATCTCTATTAATTATGATATGTACAGTTTGACAGAACACAAGTTATCTTTAATAGGAAAAAGGCAAATTATTATCTATTTAAAGTGCAAGAAATGCATTTTAATTTTTGAAGTCATGATAATCACTTGACAGAAGAAAGAAAAATTAAGTGAAAGAATCAATGCCCTCATTTTTTAATATTTGAGTAAGTTGGGGATATTTAATTACTCAAGCATTTATTAATTTAATCAAATTGACTTTATACCAATGAAAGTATATCATAAAAAAGGCTTAAAAATTTATCTTTTAAGAGTAATGTCTTCTATCTAGTTTTATCTCATGTATTTACAGTAGATTAATAATCAAAAGAAAATATATGTACATATTTTTAAAATGATAAATTACAAACCCATTTCATGTTTTTCATTTTATACATAAAAAAATTAAGGTAGTCATTTAACAAAATGAGCTGTTTGCTGTCATAGTGCTAATCTTGCAATATTGCAAATAGAATTTCTGTTTTTATTATCTCTACTCATTATAAGATAAACATAAGTGTATAAGCATTTTATAGTTACTATATAAATATTACTCTATTCCTAAAAAGTTAGTAGCATTAACATATATTCTGTTATTGCTCATCTATTTAAATAGTATTGTTCCAAATTCTTGTGGGTTTTTTTGTTTGTTTACTTTAGTAATTAGTATTGGGAACAACAAGATTAACTACACTAAAAATGCTCTGATTCTGGCTAGTGCATATCCTTTACTCAAAAATCAGTTGCAGTCAATCCTTAAACATGATAATTATAGCTGGAAGAAATGAAACTGTAGGAGATACCAGCCCAATTCTGTTTCCTCTAACAATGGGCTTCTGCCAAATTCACATCCCTCCCCTAAAGCAAGCTTAATGGGTGCGTGGACATATATATTATTATTCCTCTGGCCATAATTGATGCCTCATGGATGGATTCCATTGCGTTTCCAGATAAATGGAGAACTCCAGAACCAGTATCTTCAGCTACGGAGCAATTTCATGCGACTTTTATGTCAAACCATATTAATTTTAAGCAGTTATTTAATTGACTCTGAATTTTAGTCTTTTTAGAATATGGCCTTTAACTTTCCTTAGCTGTCTCATAGAAGGGATGCAAAATTTCCTTACAACTTTTATGATTTAATTTAGACCTTTCTCTGCTCTACAGAATGGTGTGTAGGTGAGTGTACTTTTTAAAGTTGACAGAGGGGCAGAAATGCTTAAAATGCCTTGGAGGCAAAATCAAAACGATAAATGATGGCAGGTCTCTGTGCAATAGCTATAACCATAAACTAAAGTGTAGTCTGCTTGGGTAGACAGAATTGGAAATATGCCATGTGAGTTCTTAAAATTAATCTCAAAGTTCATGTTAACCACCTGTGGATAAAGGACTAACACACTTTCCCCTTCTTCATAATAGTTTGATCTTTTATGGACTGTCTAGCTCTATTCCCTTGGAAACCTGATCAACATTAGAATGCCAAATGTATTACTAGAAAATTTACCTATGGTAAAAATGATCCTTGACTTCTGTGCTGAACTGGGACTGGGGGAGTTGTAAATACCTGACAGTAAAACGAATGCTGGTTTTCCCTGGGTAAGGTGACTATTTTCCCTGGAAAGGCTTGCTGGAACCTTAGAAGTGGTGCCTCCATTGTTACAATGGATATTGGTTCTTATAGGGAAGGGGGCTATGAAACTGGTGGTTTGCAGGCACCTGCTCCATTATGATGTTGTTGGCTTGCACCTGAGCAGCTGGACCTGTGTGAGAACAGTCTCAAGTGGGGCCCCTAACATGGCCTGTTAACTGTCTGGTTCCTTCTTGCGCCATCTCATTCCAAGTATCAAGGAGCCAATGAAGACCTTAAATGTACAGCCATTGTAGGGAGTATTACAGTTTGCCCATGGGCAAAATACAATCCAAGTCAGTGTAATGGAACAAAAAAAGTAGGTTTTTGTCATAATAAAGGAAAGCACACAATCTCCAAAATGTGTAGTGGTCAATTCCCTTTTAGAGTTTGTATCCCTTAACAAGATGGAGTCTCTAGGCATACTTCTGTCACATGCTAACACTCATAGTTCTGGATATCCCTCTTCTTCCATATATCCAACCAACAATGATTGGAATTCAAATGTAATTCAAGGGCTCAATATTGTACATTTGTATTCAAATGTTAAAGATTTTGAGTTATCATCATTAACTGCTTCATTTGAAGGTTCTATCAATGAGAACAATAATCAAATATGAACTGAAAAAATACTTGACAGGTGTTTACATATTCCAAGAAAAATCATTCATTTAAACTTGCATTTTTATGAAGATAAGCTAGAAATTTTAATTATCACTGAAACATACTTTAATGAGACAAAATGTGTTATAGTGAATAAATTATATCAAACATTTCCTCTTGTGATACATGCTAACCCTTGAAAAACTAGCTTACCTTGCAAGCAACAAATATATGCTTTCTCCTTACATTTTTTTTTTCTGATGTTAATCTCCCAAAGCACAAAGATGATGCAGGTTTTACAAACTAGTAATGCTCAAAAAGACATCCTGAACTCTTAATGTTTGCCATGGTGTTCAGTGCTCCATTGACATAAGGAAAATTCAGATTTGTAAGTCAGTGAAATAAAATTCTAAATGCTAAATACTAAAATATGTATATTATGTAAGGAAAATACTTTCTACTGTGACTAAAGTACTATTTATCAGGAAAATTATTTTCTAGCATGTGAATTTCAAGCATATCAGCACAGCTAGCCAGAAGCAAGGTTAAAAAGAATGTAATCATCCCTCTCTGCTTTTCATCTAGGTTTGATTGTATGATATTAAGGAATGAAATGAAATAAAGTTGACTGCTAGTCAGATGCCTCTTTGAATTATTGGGTCTGACACACCTGCAGCTTTTTTTTCCTGCACTTATACAGCGATGATAAAATGTACTTCATAACAAAATCAAAAATCCATATCCTGTTCAAAATGGGTTTATCCAAGCTAAAATGAAAAGAAGATTTAATATTAAGAAATGGTGGTAGAAACCAGTAACTGGTGGATGTTGATTGCAGGAATAAACCCAAGGTTTCTATGTAGAGAAACTGGGAACAAGAGCACTTCATGCAAGGGAGGGACCATGAATTGAGTCATGGTTGACAACTGGGATGGGATTTAGAATATATAAAGCTGTGGGAGTGAGTAGAGACAGCCAGTGACCAGATGTGGGCAGACACATCCACCAGCACAATGTACAATTATACAATGTTCCCAATGAATCCCTGGAACATGAACCATAAGTAAACAGCCTAACAATTTATTATAGACAGGGGACTGGTGGAACAGATCAGGTAAGGGAGGAGTTGGGGGGAGATAGAGAGGAGAGTTGGAGAGGGGTGAATATGGGGTGAGTCTCCCACTTAAGATGAGTCTACAAATGAAAATGAAGCAGTTTCTGAGTAAATCAAAAAGGATTTATGAGGATAAGATGAACTTTAAGGAACTAGCCTGTTGCTCTCGTTGAGTAATGATATTGATAGAGGAAGTCTTTGACCACCGTTTTTTAACTAATCATCAATCCTCAAGGTATTTAGACCTTTCAGATCCTGTCACCATAGATTAATTCTTCAAGGATCTTCGTATTAGTTTGAAAATATCATTTGTTCTCTTTGCTGTCTCTTTTTTTGTATAAGAATAATCTGTGGTTTTATAAATGACAACCACAGTTAAGTATCATTATCAAATAACTTTCATTAAAACCAAAGGATATGTGAGAACTACAATAACATTTATAAATACTCACTTTTTAGGAAAAAATGGGTTGGGATTGCTGAAACTTCGAAGTGATTTCCTATCATTTCATCTTTCTTGCTTGTGTTTGTAAAAAATCACAATTGGTGTCTTAGCTAGAAATTTTAATAATTTGGGCCTTAAATAAGAAGTTTAAAATTGCCTCCAAGTTAAATATCCTATCTTTCTTAGAGAAGACACACTGACCTATAATAACAACTATATTATAAAATACAAAGGCTTTTATAGTAATTATTTTGTTTCTGATCTCTATACAAAGAATGTTTTCAATCATATTGATTAATGACTATCTTGAGGAGAAATTTTGCAGCAAACAGATATACCACAGATGGATGCTAGGGAAATCTTTCAGATGAAAACTTTAAATAGGTGTTTTCTAGGGCTCTAGCTAAATGAGTAAATACATCTATAGATAAAAGAAAATACAATGAGCTTTTATTTAAAAATATATATATATCCAAATAGTTCAATTGAATAAATGAGGTCTAAAAATCTTTGATGCTAAGTAACTGTCACTAGTTTTCACTGCCTTGGAGGTGGGTCTATGTTTAGGTGACTCTTAGTGAGAGGTCACTGTGATTTGTACTTCTGTTAACATTAGCAGCTTGCTTGGATACAGGCTGAGGAGATAAACTCTTCTCAGATACTTAATATTTATAGGAATAGAAATTTAGCAACGGTTGAAGAACCATTTCATTCCCAGATACCCAGGACATAGCTAATTAATTACATGAATCTCCATTTTACTTCTAGTAAAATCTTGAAAAATTAGGAGAGTCTATAAATGTTGAATAATCACAAAACTTGATATGAACTGATACTCATTAGTAAATGCAATTGCCTCTGGATAGTTTGTTGTACTAATAATCCCATCATTTTTATTTATGAATTCCATTCAGAATGCAAGTGTTCCTGATAAAGTTGTTAGAGATTAAGTCAATTTTACATCATACTGAAGGCATCTGTCAGAGAAAAGTGTAGTACAGGTTGGAGAAGATATCTATCCTCAGGCAAAGTTAATTTGAACCCAATTACTTGAGTTTTGTAACTCTGAGTAAGTATCTCAAGGATGCTGTTTTCACATTCATAAAGGGCGATAAAAATACCTTTCAAATCATTCGGCTTTAAGGACCATGGAAATTACAGATCCATAATGCTCAAGGGGTGGTCTGGTTCCTTGCAGTACCCAACTATCGTTACTAATTAGGACCCTGTTTTAAAATTACTATTTAATTCTAAGATCAGAGAAAAAGTGAAACCTTACATAAAAGACTACTTTAGAGGGCCTACTCGGTGTCACAAGGGGCTAAGTATTAGCACTATGAAGCTATTGCAGCCACTGCAACAAGAGTTTAATCCTTGGCCTGGGAGCTAACCTACATAGCACAGCAGATCTCTCTTATTTTGCCTGCTGCTCCCCTCAGCAGTGTATTTCAGTAGATCCACCTGTCTGACTCTCACTTTGTCTCTAGTGAATCCTCTCACTTCCCACCCTCCCCTCTGCACCTCTGGCTTATACCACAGTTCTTGTATGTATAAATAAATAAAACATTAAAAAAAAAAAGAGTAACTGGAGGATAGTGTCTGCAGTGTGGGAGGCATCTCAGAGGCAGTGTGCCCACTGTAGAGTTGACTGAGCTGTCTCCTTGAATGGCTTTTGAAATTAGATATTCTCTGTAATTTCAATTTTGATATGAAATGTAGTTACACTATTATAAGTGAAAATGGAGTGATTAAGACATACAAGTGCTGATTCAGAGATTAAAATGCTATTTGAGAATGAATATCCTTTAGAACAAGTTGATTTTTATGAACTTTCCAAAAATTTTCCTCTAGACATACAAAAATTTTTATGCCCAGTAACTGTATACACTTATAATTTCCATTATAATTGACTGCACAGATTGTAATAATTAATAAAATATAATTCCAGTCAAAATGTATTTTTAAAATTAAGTTGGAAATATCAATATTCTCCAGAACAAATTTTAATTAGAATGATCATTAACAAAATTACCATTATCAATTTCCAGTGACTAAATTACTTCATAACAAATTCCTTTCAACTTATACTTAGTGCCTTCATGTGCACTTAGCTATATTCTTCTGTGAGTTTCACTCTTAGTGAAAAATCACTATTTGAATGAGTTACCTGTATATATTTACTGCAAGGACCCAACTAACATTCAGACATAATAAATCTTAGGTAAAATATCACCCCCTTCTTCTACACACTCTCGTCACCCCCATAATACCTCCAAGTTTATTAAATTAACTGAAACTTAAGCACAGGCTATATATTCTAATATGGATAGAGTCAAATTCTCATTCATCATTCCATGCCTTTAATAACTTGGGTTGACTGAATTTTTTTCCACAAAATACTATTTTCATACTGAACTAAATGTACTAACCAATGTGTTGTTATCCTAGAAAAACAACTACAATGTGTTTAGAAAGTGCATATATATATAGGTCACATGATTTTTATTACACTTTGAAAGGAAAATGAAGTAAATCATGAAGAAACAAGTCTAAATGCAGCCCTAAAGTGAGGTCCAGTCTTTGAAACTGGCTTCCTATTAATCACAGGGCTGACCTTTTCATTAAGGGGCACTCGTTGGAGTCCTTGACACGGTTACGGCATTCATATGTGTGAACTGTACTCCACGGTATTCATGTAGTAAGGAAGGCGTAGTGAAATTAGATTCTCTCCCTGTAGGGGGTAGACATTGACCGCTATTCACTGCCAACAATTGTCAGTTAAAATATTTCATGAAGAATGACTTTTAGAGTGCGTTTATTCTACCACCAGTGATGTCAAATGCAATTCTTAAAGAAATATATTTAGCTAGCAGTAATTAATTAAACCTCTCATAGCAGCAACTTTATCCAAGCTCAATCACTTCTGAATATACACAAAGGAGTCATCAGGATCTCCTGTCATGGTTCTTAAACCCTCAGTTTCAATGATGTCCATCTATAATAGTTGGAAAACAAAAATAAAACATTGGCCTGTGGGGAATCATTTAAACAATGCAACACTGTTTATCTAACTTTGCTGGTCTATGTACCCTGTATATGTGCATTGTCTTTTGGGATGACAATGCGTTCCATTCTAATGTTTCAAAAAAAAAAAAAGCCTAAATTAAAACAACAACAACAACAACAAAACTTCAAGCAACCACAAATAGATAGGACATGTTGACATTGTTCATTTCATGCTTTTTAAATATGAGCATCTTGGTGTAACATTTGATGGACCGAATTTAGGAAGTGAGTGGAACCTCTGTCAGGGATTATGTCTCTAGTGTTTACTTCTTGCATGGAACATCATGCATTTGAACAGCAACACATTCTTTCACATTGGCTGACATTCCACCTGAAAAAGTCCACCACAGTTAACTTGTTAACACAATTCAGGATATATGATGTAGCAGTAAAAAGATTCCCCATAGCCAAGTAAAAATCAGAGTAGGGGGATCAAGGAACAAGGCTGTGTTTAGATCCAATCTGAACTTCAAGTTCAAACATAGTTTAATGGTGAATCTAAAGTTGTAAATGCAAAGTAAACGCAATGTGAAGGCTGCTTTAAACCAAGCATGAAAGACCAACAAGTCAAAGTTGAGATTTCCTACATCTGGTTTTGATATTTTTTCTTATGCTATTAGATAAATGACCTTTTGTTTTATTTGTTTGAAAAGTTCATAATCTATATCATTGCTACTACAACCTAAGACTGTTTTTAGAGTTTTTATTTTGGTAAGAGACGGAGCTCTAGAACAGATTTCTTAAGCAAAGATTACAAGCAAATTACATTAACGCACGAATTGTGATGTACGAATGTAGTTATGGGTAAAGCTGAAATCCAATTTTAAGAAGAGGATGAGTACCTCAAAGATGTTTTCTCTCTCATAACAGACCTGTGATAAAACGCTTGCTCCCATCATTTTTGACAGTAATAAAGGGATTCTTCACCCAGAAATAGCAGATCATAATATGCCAGACCACAGGACTGAATTAGCAATATTATTAGCACCACATTTTAGTTCTCAGACCTTCTGAGTGAGGAAGTGACTCCCGGAGTATTTAAGCTTCATTGACAATGCCAAGGCACTGTGCAAAATGAAACCGGAGGAAACCCACAGGGTTATGAACACGGGCTTTTGCTAGTTCACTTTTGCAGTCTTCAGAGGATTCCCTGATAGTAAACATCCTTAATGAATTCCCAAGTAAAAGAGGAAAGATAAATTTTCCACTTACTGCATCTGTTGTCCTTTGTCCACACGCTGAAGTGAAAGGTTGCCCTGCTGTCTTTACCTAGCTCCAGCTTGCCCTCCGGATTAGGCATAAATGTGAGCGGCAAGAAACATGTTGACTTTGTAACTGTACAAGGAGCAGCCCATCCCAGTGCCGAGAGAGAGCCGGTCAGGACAAAGTGCTAAACTTCGGCGTGAGAGCACAGCATCTATTACCCCTGAGGCTCTACCATTTCACCTACACCTGGGCGGATCTATCAAGCTTCATCTCTATTAGAGCTATTTGACTCTGTGGTTTAAGAGGGAGGAGAGGGAGAGAAAAAAAAAAAAAAAAAAAGGCTTGCCGTTGTCACACTTGTTTCCTATTAAAGAGCCTTACGGTGGATTGAGTAATTGTGTACGAAGGTAGTCTGGCTGGCAGATGTGTGCAGCCCCAGTGGAGCACTAGATTCAAGGCAGATGGGTTGTACCAGGGCGCAAACAACGTTGAGAGAGAGAGAGGCGTGATTAAAACAGCAGGCCTCTGTTTTATAGATCTGGAAGTGGGGTAGCATTAAAACTCCTGGGAGCCAGAGTTCCCCAAATGGTATCGCTGTGTAGCAAGGAAAACAATAAATTCAATTAAAAAAAAAAAAAAAAAGAAAGATGCTTAAGCTACGAAAGTTATAGAGATATTTATAAGTCACTTTAACTATTAATGAAGGATGAAATGAAGCCCCCTTCCCCCAACACCCTAACTGAATTTAATTAAAACTACTCAATCATGGGTCACCGTGGGTTATTGATAGTGTTAATGTGATGGATTTGAAACAGATCCCTCATCCTGCCATATAAGCCAAGGTTATCTTTTTAATCTGAATTAAATTGCTTTAAGGAGATTTACACTGTCAGACAGATTGACATTCTGCAATTGGGCTTTTTTTTTTTTTTTTTAAATAGGGCTTCTCTCAAATGTGGGATATAGAGAAACAAAACAGAGACTGATAAAACTGACCAAAAACAAATCCTAGAAATTTGGCTATGGAAATGAGGCTGCTAGTGGTGGAGGGAGAAGATGTAGAGCAAAAGGAACAGGAAGCTTGATGGACTAAAGTGGAGGACTCTGGGTGACTTGAGGGGTGGGGTGGAAAAGTATATTTAAAGAGGGGAGATCTTGTATCTCTGAATCATATACAGTATTGTACCTAATGGTACCTCATTAATAAAAAAAAGGGGGGAATATGTTCATGCTACCTTTTACATTAAATAATAATTGGGGGGAAAAGTGTGGTTGAAAACAATTGATAGGAAAAAATGTCTTCTTCTAGTTATTTCTGTGCACCACATTTTATCTCAGGCACCATAACTTATGGAAAACTTAGGGCTTTCTTTGTCACTGTTCTTTGACAATCAAAAATATAGAAGTAATCACAACAAATGTAATTAACTTTCACATATCAGAACTGTTCAATCTATTTTCCTATGTTGTTGAGAGCTACTTCCCACTGTTAAATAGTGTGCACCTTATTAATGATGATGATGATGACGATGACTTCTATGTCACTGTTCTTTGACAATCAAAAATATAGAAGTAATCACAACAAATGTAATTAACTTTCACATATCAGAACTGTTCTATTTTCCTATGTTGTTGAGAGCTACTTCCCATTATTAAATAGTGTGCACCTTATTAATGATGATGATGATGACGATGACTGAGCAGTTGCTACATGCCAGAGGCATTACAAAGAGCTGACATGCATTATCTCTTGAGTCCTACAAGAATGCCATGAGGTCAATTTCACCATCAATACATATTTTTCCTTTCTACGGATGAAGTAAGGGTGGGCAAAAGCATACCACGGCTATCTGGAAGCATTTGATTGGACACTAACATCCTCACTCTTCACCATGCCACCTCATTTCTATGTATAATAGTGTTTATCTTGCACAAAATAAAATCATTATCATTTTCTTTTACAGGGAATTTTGAAATAAGCTCTTATTGCTTTGGATGGTTATAATTTATAATGAAATATTTTAATTCTGTGTGTCCAGGCAGGTAATTAGAAATATAGTCCTTTCTACTGCAGAACTTCCATTAAGGGTACAAACAGCCAGTAATGTTAATAATTCCCTATGAGATCATATTTTTAAATAATTTATTGCAATGTTATATAATTAAAATAATTTGCAGAAATGTTTCTGAATATTCCTAATAGATTTGTAGAAAATCAGTGGAAGTAAAAGGATTATTTCAGGGCCCTCCCTGGTGGCGCAGCAGGTTAAAGCACAGCACTGAGAATCTAAGAGCCGCTTCCGCATGAGTTCGATTCCCGCCTGCCCCGGAGGTGACCACATGGCGTGGCAGACCTCTCCTGACCCGCCCGCTGCTCCCCTCAGCAGTGTACTTCGTGGATCTGCCTGTTCTGCTCCCCACTCTGTCTCCGGTGAAGCCTCTCACCGGCCCTGAGCCTCTGGCCTGTACCCCAGTTCTGTATGCACAAATAAATCTTTAAAAAAAAAAAAAAAGGATTATTTCAAATTAGCCAACATCTATCAACATCTATTATTTATGATTAGTACTTTCTTAATCACCCTTTTATATCTTATTATCTTCCTATAACTAAATGCTTTATTTCTTATGATAGAAGCCTACTTTACTCAGCAGTAAATCATATTATTTAGCATAAGAAAAGAAAAAGAAGTAACCTTTTCATTTCACTTCTCTACACAAGACAGGGAATATAAATATAAAAATGAAGTAAGTTATACTTTAATGAATTTTTTATTTAAATAAAGAGGCACATTTAATTTTAAAATTTGCAGATGATAAAATAAATCTCTAGATTTCAATAATAGCAATCTTACAGAATATGCCAGATTATACTGACATTTAAATTTATAATCTATTATCTTTATGATATTTATAACAATCATTTATAATATAATAATCATGTTTTTTTCTTCAGGAGGATAAAACAATTAGCAAAAGTGTGCTTTCTATAACAATTTTCCATAATGCAAGAACAAATTTAAGGAAAGTATTGAAAGGTGATGGAGAAGAAATACAAGGCAAAAAATTGGATCAAAGCCAAAAATATGACAGAAACAAAGACTAGATATAATAACACCAGAAAACAAATAGGTTATAATTTAAACACAGTTTAAATGGGCCAATGCAACTTTAAGAGGACCAGGTGGTTCACAACTATAGTTTGTGTTTAATGGCAATAGGACGAGAGGGCCTTGTTAACAATGCCTGGTTATTTTAGAGTGTGTTTTTATGTGTGAGTGTGTATAGAAATGTGTGTGAATTTATATATTTGAAACACATTGCAAGCATACATTGATATTCACATTGCAGAAGTACAGAATTACCTATAGAAATATTCTATAGATGAACTATTATTTGAAAAGCCTTTAATTGAATTTAAGTAAATTAGGTTAAAGTTTGCTTCTGACTAAACTCTGTTACAAACTTCAGCCAAACTTTATCATTTTCAGTTTTCAACATTTTTCATTAAAACCCTGCATTTTAATGATTCCATATACAATACCATAAATTATTCTATTGTGAATATATTTTCTATCTTGACTGAAAGTAGGATATGTTGGGAACATCCTAGGAAACAATATCCCAGGGCCTTTCAATCTAACTTTTATACACAGTTTGGAAAAGATTTGGTGAAGCATAAAGATCTTATTTTAGTTTATTCTGAGTTTATTCACAACCTGTCACATAAGCCCATCCTCAAGAGAGTCTCTAATATCAACTGTTATCTCTTTTATGAACTAATGTCTCCTGTTCTCTGTTTTTTTCTTCAGGAGGATAAAAATCAGATTTTTTTTCACACCAATAAAGTCCTGGTCTGCAACCTCATGGCAGATTTCCACTGCCTTGTAATGGGTTTATCACCATCTGATCCACACTCCTTCTCCATTTAGATTGGTTGCAATGCTCTTAGTAACTATGACACTATTAATAAGATTAGTTCAATAAGTTCCAACGTGATCTATCATTCCCAATCCAATCTCAAAATAGTTTGTTAAATATGGTCTACAAATATTTCTGTTTGTCTATATGTTCAAATATTTCCAATATTATATCACTGAAACCCAAATCCATGGATTATTTTATATTATTTCAATGAAGATTTTGTTCATTGTTAACCTTGTATCTCAGATAGGTAATATTTTAATGCCCAAAAGAGATATAACTTGAGTTTCAAGCTGTTTATCTCTCAATTTTATATACTAAAAACCCACACTCTGATTCAAAGTAGGAAGTTAGCAGTTCTTAAAAAAAAAACAAAAACAAAACTGTTTCTCTTCTTAAATGTAAATATGCATCATAAAGCACAAAAAATACGCCATATCTTTCTATTTTTCTCAAATATAACTTCAACACAGGGCCTGTTAACCTAAAAATATAAAACACAGAAAGCTTATTAAAGCATTGGATTTACTGTCTATTCTACAAGAATTGTTTCTCCACCCGCCTTGGTATAGGTGAACATAGGGGGAAATGACTTTTGTTCATCTATTAGCTGTATAAGAAAGAGTGCTACTATTTGTTGTTGTTAATTCACTAGTTCCAAAATATATATAGCATTGAGTAGAAAAAAACAATGTATATACAAAATTGTCAGTATTCTATTAAATCTATCATATTTTTTTTACTAGTATAGGGGAAACTATATTAGGAGAGAATTGCATAGGTCTACATCAGATGAACCATTTTTATGAACAAATCTTTAGGGAGAATTCATTTTATCTGACTAGATGTGCAATTTTGAATTCTATGACTTAAATTTTCAAATGTTGGTCATTTTTCTCTCCCTATCAAATCAAAATGTTCTTTTTAAAATGCCCTTCTTACCTAGCTAGAAAATATTCTCACCAAAAATTTTCTGTGGCAAAAAGCTAATAATCCAAGGGGAAGATAACAGTTTCTATTTAGAAAGTCTTAATTTATTATTTACCTTTTGTATTTGTTTAGAACATTAGCTAGTCATCGCTGAAAGTCTAATATTGTATATCTTTTAAAATACAAGATGTAACACAGGGTGATTGTCTTGGGGAATATAAACAGTTCTGGTGTCAAATGTGGTATATTAGCCATCAAAAAGGTTGTAGGTCATTTGAGGACATTAATGCTGTAAGTTTTCACAAAGAGTTACAAAAAAAAAAAAAAACAACTATTCTTAAAAGACCATACATCTCAATGAGAACAAAATTTGGCAAATATTGATATTGAAGCAAGAGGCCAGAGAAACAGAGATAAATTTAAATGAAATGAAGCAATCTAAAACATAGTTATATCAACTCTACAATTTTGCTTAGACTGATGCAAGATTATTGGACACTATTTGTGAGTCAGTGAATCAAAATGCTAAATCATCTTAGTCAATTTAAAATTTCTATTTTAATACAGTTCAACAAATAATAGGTATTTCTTGTCAGCTGATGCAGACTTCTTAGAGAAGCAAAAACAAAACCTAATGTGTGACCCCTAAGACAAGTTACAAAACAGTTGTAACACACTGTGAAAACACACACACACACTCACAATAAATTAAATGAGATTTTATGACTAGAAAGAATGATACGGACAATAAATTTAATAAAAGGTCAGAAAAATGAGAGATTGATGTGGATTGCGTGAATTCATAGGATACTGCGTGGTTCAGAAAGGAAGACAGAACCACTCTGTCAAACAGAGGTTTTGGATGTGGGAATTGAGAAGAAATTTGGGAGGAACAAGATGGTGTAGAACAAAGAAACATTGTTGGAAGTTTTCTGGCACGATAAATATGTTTTGGAAAGATTAATTGCAAGGGATTAGCAAAAGGCAAGACAGCCTTTGAATCGGCTGCAATAACTCAGGCACTGACCTACATTTCTCATTTGATCATCACTTTTGTCTCTGCAAAGGACTATCCCTGCAGATTAATAAACTCTGGTCCTCCTTACATTCCATTCCCATTCCTACCCATTTATGCCATGTGCTGTGGTTCAGTGGAAAGTGTGGGCCTGAAGAAGTCTGGAACTTAAACTCTCATTCTATCACTTGATAGTAATTTAACTTCCCAAAACCTCATCAAAAAATAAGAGCCCAACCCCTATTTGTGAATTTAAATGTGATGAGATCATTGGACTGGAACCTTCTATAATGGAGTGAATATAACCTTGTGGTTGGTAATCAATACCCTTTCCATACCTACAATTTTTAACATCATGACTGAATTCTAGTAAAGATCTCATAAATATTTTCCAAATGTTTATATATCTTAATATTTCTCTTGGTATTTATCAGCAATGCAGAAAGCTTACTCAGTTCAATATTTTAAGATGACCAAAGGACTTGGTTAACGATAACAGTGCTAAAGAGAAACAGAGAAACTTGGCTTCAAAAGAATGTTAAAGCTATGAGAAAGAGAATTCTATAATTAGAAATAAAGAATGCTAGTGAAAACTCAGCAAGTGACAAAGAACAATAGTGCATTTAAAAATAGTATTTATTCTGTGTATATTCTTTGAGCAAATAGCAGAAATGCAAAAGTAGCATTAAGTCTTGTATGCACCATTTTCATTCCACTAAAGAGTGAGAATCTTTCTTCTCTGCCATTCTCAGTCAATACAAATCCTTTCCGAGGTCAAAAATAAATAGCTGGAATGATAGTCACTGTTCTGGGGATGAACAGAAGCAGGACAGAAGGGGCTAAAAGGAATCTATACCAGTTGTTCAATCACTCTTAAAGGGCAAATTGAGAAGGCTCCACCCAGCTATCTTTGTTTATATAATATTTCCAAACTGTAAGAACAGTTGATACAGTCATTTTAACTACTAGGGGTGTAACCAGTGTTTTCACGAAGTAGACATGCTTGGGGAAGGAGACATTTTAAATTCAATTTTGTGAAGTATTGACTTTAAAAATGAGTGGCTATGTAATATCAGAATTGGTGTGCTGAGTCTACTAGGTAACTGTTAAGGAAGTGGAGCTTTGTAGTAATATGTGATTAGTGATTTGTGTTGTAAGTAATAAAAGGACATTAGAATCATCAAAAATGTCACTGGACTTTTAAAATCAAATTAGAACTGCAAGCTTTAATAATAACTTATGCAGATCATATAATAAGACATTTTTAATAATTAGGTCTACATGTAAATATATAGATAAAAATATGGATACAAACATGTATGCTGCTAGATGGAATATTTTGATTATTTCTTTAATTTTAGGATTCTGTCAAAAATCATACATATATAACAATTATTTATCCATATAAGTCAATTATATAAAGAAATAATTAAAAAATTGGTACTGGGCCCTCCCTGGTGGTGCAGTGGGTTAAAGCACAGCACTAAGAAGCTAAAGTCACTTTCCAATGAGGTCGATCCCCACCTGCCCCTGAGGTGATCCACATGGCGCTACAAATCTCTCCTGACCGCCCGCTGCTCCCCTCAGCAGTGTACTTCATTGATCTGCTTGTTCTGCTCTCCACTCTGTCTCTGGTGAATCCTCTCACTGTCCCTGCACCTCTGGCCTGTATCCAAGTTCTGTATGCACAAATAAATAAATCTTAAAAAAAAAATGGTACTTCACAATCTGCTATTTGTTTTTAAAGAATATTTGTCAAGATATTTTAAGATGCTTTACATTAAGTATTTTTGAGTATTTTTGTAACATACGAGAGAGCTACTATTATTATATTATTTGCAAACATTTCCCCCTATTCTGTGGGTCATCTTTTCACCCGGACAATTGTGTCTTTTGATGTACTACTTCAGAACTCTGATATAATTCATTTTATTATTTTTCCTCTTGTTGCCTATGATTCTAGTATAGTACTTAGTATAGTTTGTGTTTTAGTGTAGTAATTGCTTATTTCTAGTAATTAGTGTGGAAACTTATTTGTAGTAAGTTGTTTTCTAGAAGTCTGCACATTAATCTCTTACATTCAGTGTTTCTGCTCCATTTTGGGTTCATTTCTGTCACAGTTCTGGTTAAGGGTCTAACATGTAGATACTCATGGTTCTAACACATTTTGTTGAGAAGACTTTGCTTTCCTCAATAGGTGAATTTGGCACCCTTGTTGAAAATAATTTCATTAGGTGGGGATTCATGGGCCAAAATGTCTATTTTAATGTCAATATTCAGTTTCAATTATTGTTGCTTTGTAGAAAATTTTGAAAACATTATTTGTGATACTACCAAGTCTATTCTATTTCAACATTATTTTGGTTATTGGGAGCTCCTTGTGATTTCATATGAATTGTAATACTGTTTTTTTCCATTTCTGTAAAGAAAAAACATTGGGATCTTGGTGGTAATCACATTATATGTGGAAACTGTTTGAGGGCATGCTGACATATTAGCAATGTTATCTTCCAATTCATGAACTTGGGATGACTTTTATTGTTGCCTAATTTCTTGTAGCAACAACTTCACAAATAGCTTATTATTTCAGTTTATTCCTAAGATTTTTATTCATTTTGGTGCAATTATTAATTCAATTGTAAAAAACATAGACCCTTTAAGAACTACTACAGAAATTATTGAAAAATCTGATATTCTTTCTCCCAGTCCTCTACTCCTCTCACCAGAATCAATACTAATATGAATAGGGTGCTAATACCCTTAAGATGGAATAGCATGAATTTAGTTTAATAACATACATTGGGTTAGAACATTACTTGCTAAAAACCAACATTATACTTTAAAGATTTGAGACTGATACAGATTGAGCTCATTATTTAATCACTACAATAAAGTTTAAATGTGACTCGCAGAATTAATATATCCACTTTCCTTCTAGCATTTATTAAAATTGTGTCATTTTTCAGAATGAAAAATGACAACCCTGTTTTTAGTATCTGTAGTGGTTTTAATGAATAGGGATTCCCAAAAATATGCCAAAGCTTTGAAATGTGGGTGTTTGGAGATGTAGATGGGAAACTAAGGACCTTGAAATGAGATCAACTTGGATGTCAGAGTTAGTTCCTAGCCTATTGACTGGTATCCTTGTAGGAAGCATAACGGATAGATAGAAATACAGGGGAGAAGGCCATATGAGGACAGAAGAGAAGACTGGTGGGGGTATGCATCCCAAGGAATGTTAGGAATTGTGGTAATCACCAGAACCTAGGAAAGAGTTATGGAATAGATTCTCTTCAGAGATTCAGACTAAATCAATCCTGTGAATAACTTGATTTTGAATTCTGGACTCCAGAATTGTGAGAAAAATGTATTTCCGTTGTATTCAGTCAACGCGTGTACCATAATTTGTTAACATTAGTCCTGGGAAAGTATTGTGGTAAAATAGATAATTTATTCCTCATAGCACTTCTATGAATTAGCTATTACTCTTATTCAGTTTTGTAAATGAGGAAACTGAGGTTACGTAACTGAAAAATGTAGTAATTTAAAAAGATGAAAACCTGTCTTCTGCAACAATAAGGATGGAACTTGCTTAAATTATGTTAAGCAAAATAAGTAAAAAAAAAAGAGAGAGACAATTACTGGGTGATTTAATTTTTTAGGAATATAAAGAAACAAAGAAAATTAACTAGTGGAACTCGTTAAAAATAACTCTTAGACCCTGGCAACAAAATAGTGGCCTCCAGAGGAAAAGGGGATGGGAGAACTTGCTGGGGGAGGTCAATTTGAGATAAATGGCACTAGATCTGGTGGTGCGTGGTGCAAAGATAGATCCCTAATATACTTTTATAAACCAATGGTAAAGCAATACAATACAAAGAAGTAAATAAAGTCACATAGTTGTAAATAAAGGCACAAAGAAGTAAATAAAGGCAACATAGGCAGATGATAACACTACAAGTCACTAGAAATCTGCTGCTCCTCCTCCTAACATAGCTAATTTTAGTATTTCATGCCCACTCAAAAGCATATACCTAGCTTGACTCATTAGCGTTGACTATCAAGAATGCTAAATCTTTACTTTCAACCTTGCACATGTGAGAAAAATATCGCTAACTCTTTTTCCATACTTCAAGAATATTTCCATAAGTGTATTTAAAAGAAATGTTTTCTCTCACTAAGATTTAAAACTTGTCACATGATTTAGTGTAAGTTTACTGCAGCACGTTTTGATTATACATATTTAGACATTGCTTTTTAAAGAGAACTGAAGGAATCCGAAAAGCTAAAGCAAATGTTAAAAATCCTTTAGGCAGGAAGTATCAGAGAAGTGAAAGCTGGTTTTCATTGTTCAAATAATCATTCTACAATACTTTAACATTTCACAGTGGCATGTTACATGTGTCACTTTATTTATGTGATGGAAAAGTACAAGTCAGTACAACCTATTTAGTAAATCCAGATTTTAAAAGCAATCATTAAGAACAAAATCTTTATCAGAATAAGTACTTCAAGACAATCAGAAATTAATAAACTCTTTACAAGTTAAATAGGAAATCATCTGTTTCTTCACAGCTTTATCTCAGCAACAGCATATTTATATAAAAGGCAAACTGTCAATATCCTCAATCACCCATAAATAATATTAAAATTTTTTTTTGTCTTTTTACTTTCTTTTACAGAACGTGTTTCCTGATGATTCCAGTTCATATGTTGGTTAAAGGCTTAATATTGGTAACTGTTTTAGCACCATTGTCCTTATTTTATTTTGGAATATGTTGTTGCTTAATGAATCAAAGTAACTTTTGCAACAGCATGATTCTTTAAATTTGGAAATCACTGCATATGTTTGTGACTCCTATTCTTCCTCATCAACTAATTTTTAATAATTCTCAAAAATTGTCATATGCTGTCAAGGTACAACATTTAATGGTTACTATATACACAGATCAATTCTGTATTTCTTGTTTTTCCTCCTCTCTCAGTTTCTCTGCAAATACTTGAAAGTATAGGAAAGTGGAGCTATAAATTTGTAAGTGTGTATACTTAACTGCCATCACATAATTCTCCATTAAACAGGTGTGAGTAATACATGATATGCAAGATTACTATGTGTGGTGGGGTGAGCAGAAATTGAAATATTAATAAATATAGTAAAAAAGAATTAAAGTTACGGCCCTCCCTGGTGGCGCAGCGGGTTAAAGCACAGCACTGAGAATCTAAAGCTGCTTCCGCATGAGTTCCGCATGAGTTCGATTCCTGCCTGTCCCGGAGGTGACCACATGGCACGGCAGACCTCTCCTTACCCTCCCGCTGCTACCTCGCTGATCTGCCTGTTCTGTTCCCCACTCTGTCTCTGGTGAAGCCTCTCACCGCCCCTGAGCCTGTAGCCTGTACCCCAATTCTGTATGCACAAATAAATAAATCTTTAAAAAAAAATAATTGAAGTTACATCTAAGTTAATAATAGCTTTTTAAAAATCATCCTTTAGTTAATTGTCTTTTTAATTGCATAAGCATATTAGGTATTATATTTGTGTTCCTATTTATTCTTTTTTTATTTTTTAACTTATTCTTTTTTTAATTCTACTGAATTACCAATCATGCTACTGGTAATACTATTTTTCTTTTTTTGGGTTTAGTCATTATTCAGGGATTTATTTTTGGCTCAATGTGTCATTCCAAAGGAAGAGAAGTTAGTAAAAATCATAGACAGATGTACACTTCATCACTAATAAAGATCAATAAATTATTATAATGGAATAAATGATATACATATATATAATTAGAGATTATATGTACACATATAAAATTATTGCAAGCACAATAAGATTGAATTGATGGGAATACTATTATAAAATTGTGAATTATGATCATTATCACTATTAATGATGAACAGATTGTTAAAATACTGCTATTATTGATGAAAGCATATTCTAAGTTATCAATAAATGTCAATATAAAATGATGTCGGTGATTACCGTGAAACTCCATTGGTAAGCAATGCACTAAGCAGGGCACTAAGCATGAATTAAGCTTAAAAGAAAAGAAAATAAAAGTTAATAAGTAGTACTTACTGAATGACATACTAGGAGGCATAGTAATTTGGGGGAGCAATTAAAACCCATCTTTATTTCCTCAAATAGGTATCATGAAACAAAGTAAAATTTCATAAAATATTTATTTCTAAGAAAATCTCAAAAGTTTTTTTTAAAAAATTTATTTATGTATACAGAACTGGGGTACAAGCCAGAGGAGCAGGGACGGTGAGAGGATTCGCCAGGGACAGAGTGGGGAGCAGAACAGGAGATCAAACGAAGTACCCTGCTGAGGGGAGCAGCGGGCGGGTCAGGAGAGGTCTGCAGTGCCATGTGGTCACCTCCGGGGCAGGCGGGGATCGAACTCATGTTGAAGTGGCTTAAGCTTCTTAGTGCTATGCTTTAACCCGCTGCGCCACCAGGGAGGGCCCACAAAAATTTAGAGGTAAGATAATTATCAGTTAAGATTGTTTTGGCTGTTGGTGTGCTAGCTTGAGTTAAGTCTCTAACCATAATAGTGCAAAGGAAAATTCCAAAGAATGGTATGATAAACCAGTAATTACTCAAATATGGAGGGACAGAAATAGAGCTACAAAGATGACTTGCAAATAAATACTGTACTGTGACAAAACAATTATCCATTATCTAATCACACTGTTTATAAATGCCATTTTATAGTGTTCACTACACAAACAGAAGATAATTCTCTATATACAAAAGAGATTTTATTTTTAAATAGCATCACCCACTTTTCTGTGTTATTTTAGAGAAGCAGAGAGTAAAATACTTTTCCTGGACACTTTCTGCTGTTCTGTTACTTTGTGCCTACAATAGGTCAGTGTAGTTAATGGCTCTCCATACCCAGAGAAAGATTATTGATGAATCAGTGTCAACCTGTGGAGACAAAGCCATCACCTTTGGGTCTGAGACTGCCTACATATTTCTTCAATGACCTGGAAATGGAATAGAGAATAGGCTTGTCAAATCTGTAGATGAGTCTAATCTTCTGGAGGAAATAAAGACAGAGCAACTCATGGAAGATTGATTCAGTATTCAAAATGCACTTGGCAAGTTGAAAAAAAAAATAAATGAACTGAACAAAATTTAAATGGGTGAAATTCAAGGTAGTACAAAAGAAGATAGAAAGCCAATCTCAAGATGTGCACTAGTCCTATATAATAGGAGTTGCATAATATTTCTATATAATAGGAGTGGAGGTGACTTAGAATAATAGTGAAGATACTCTCTAGTGCTGAGTCATGACAACAAATAAAGAGAATGATAAAAAAGTATGTCAATCGGGTTCAGGGGAACTAAATTTGCTGTATTCTAGTACTTTCTGAGAATTTAATCTAAGGACCCAAAATATTCACTTAATTTTTTTTCTATTTAAAATTTCAACAATCATTAAATATTTAATGGATAGACTTCATGTAACTGCACAATTATATAAAAACTGGAAATAATGGTAAATACTTTCAAAGAAATAGAATTAAGCATTCAGAGAAAAGTAAGAAATAATTAAGTTCACAATAAAAGACTATATTTGAATATGAAAAAAACCTAAACACATTCTTTCCACTATTAAATCATTCAACATTCATTCAAGAAATAATAGCTAAGTACCAACTGTGCGTAGTACTCTGTTAGGTATTTGGCATATAGTGAAGACTGAAAGAGAGAGAATCAAGGACATCAAGGAGCCCCTAATTTGACTCTTAGGCAAGCATCAAATACTCTAGTCCAAATACCAAGAAGTATCTTAGGCTTTATTAATCATGTCATCTCTGTTGTAAAGACTGAACTCTGTTATTGTAGTACAAAAATAACCACAGGCTCTGTTCTTGTATGGGTTTATTTACAAAAAAGACAGCGGTGTGAATTTGATCAATGCACAGCAGTTTGCCAAGTCCTATACTGGTCAGTAAGGTTTTGGACAAGTGAATAGGCTTTAAGCAAGTACAACAGGGCTTAAATACAATTAAACAGATTGTCGTATGTGCAAATACTCGGAGGTAAAGAGAATTTTTTAGAATGGGTTGTCGGAAAGGTTTCACTGAGAAATCTGATGAAATCTGATGAATTATTCATGCCTGGCCAGTACACACTCAGTGAATAGTGAGTGCAACTGGAAGTGCCCTGTGGAGCATAAAAATGTGCAGGTGATGCCTTAAAGACTAGGTAGCAACAGATATCTGAAGGCTGCTTATTTGCTAAAACCATTCTAAGGTGACAAAGAGAAAAGGCAGCGTATTCTAGGGTAATACAATCTAAAGCAAAGTTTAAAAAAGAAACTTATAAATACATAAATTAATCAAAGAATGTACAATAGTGAAAAGTGCTATGAAGAAAATAAGCTTGATAATGTGACAGTAAAATCTGGAGTCAAGGGTAGACATGAAAAGAGTTGGTAGGTGGCATTTAGCTAATGGTAATGAGACAGGCTTACAGACACTAACAGGGAGGGAGTTTCAACTTGAGGAAAGACCAGTGCCCTCCACTCAGAAATGTAAATAATGCTGTCATAAGAATGAGAACGACATTGATATGGCCAGAGAATCTCTTGGATTGTGGTGACAGTTACTATGATGCAAAAGAGTTATGGAGAAGCAGAACTAGGAAGAATGTCATGAGTTTGCTTTGGGTTGAATTAAGTTTGAGTTGCTCCTTAGGCATCGGAACCAAGCTTTCCATTAGGAAATTGGATACATGTGTCTGTAACTCAGAGCTAAGGAAGAGCCTAGGGCTGGATGCTAGATTTGGGAGGGAGTCATTCACATATAGAAAGTCCATGAGTTGGCTATTGAGGACAAGGAGGACTCTGTCATGAGGAATTAAAAAGCTAGGCAGATGACATGACTGTGCAGGCCACATTAAGCAGGTCATATTATTCTAAATGCATTATGAGGCCATGTTATTTTTAATCAAGAGAGTGACATGATACAATTATAGCTCATTACTTATGGATACATCATTTTTCATGGACACCATATTTGCAAATTTGTCCACATACTAAAATACATCTCTTTCCCATGGGTCACTTCAGTGATGCTTCCATGCTCATTGGTAGGCAGGCACCAAGTAGTGAAAATCTGAGGTTACAGAAGCACCTGTTTCCAGCCAGAGTTGAACGAAATGATGCTTTGCTATCTTGATTCAGCTTCCATACTGTAAATATGTGCCTTTTTTTTGTAGTCTATTTTGTATCTAGTACCATGTTTCTCATAGATTTGTGCTTTTTGTTGCTGATTTTGCTGTATAAAATGGCCCCCAAGCATAGTGCTGAATTGCTGTCTGGTGTTTTCCTAGACTCAAAAGGTTGCATGGGCCTTCTGGAGAAAATGTGTGTGATAGATAATTTCTGTGTAGACACGAATTATGGCACCAATGAGTTCACTGTTAATGATTCAAAATATAATAACATATAAGGTGATTTAACCGAAATATACATAAAACAAGATTATCCATTGATCAGTTGATGACAATTTTGAGAGCAGAGCTTCATGGGAACCTAAACCCTAGGAAAAGTAGCTCAATATTCATTAATTCTGTCTTTACAGTGACTTAATAGAACACAACTACCATGAATAATGAGAATTGATTGTATGTCTTAAAAGGGCTACTTTGAATTACATTATGAGAGAGTTGGTTTTATTATAAGGAAGCTTTTCCTGTAGTTATATAAAACATTGGCAGGACTTCTTTAGGGGGGAAGAAAAGTAATCTCTTTTTCAAATGCTTTTTATGTATAAATATACTGAATAATTCAACCAGTAATTGAGAAACTTTAGCCCTCAGATTATATGTAATGTTTGGTTTATTTTCTCTGTCATTAGATAAAATGCAAAGTGAAGTTTTAGTTGGCTTTTTCTACCCTGACCTTGAAATCAACAAATACAATTTCGTGCATATGTGAGACTAGAGCCAAATGCTTAGCACAGTGCGTGACAAATAATCCTTGTTTCAATAAGTGTTTGCTGCTGCTGCTGCTGCTGCTGAAGCTACTGCTCCAGGGCCCTCTATAGAAATGTCCTGTTTCAAATTTCCGATGAGATTCCTAAGGAAAGAGTTGGCACTAACCAGGGGATGTTCTGTAAAGGTAGCCTCTACTACTGCCTGTTTCATCAGACAGTATCCCCTCCTCTGGATAACCCTGGGCGGTGCAATAAATTATAGGCCCATGGTGTCCAGAGATAAAAATGTGGACTGTGGACTTACTGGTGGAACAGCTTCCCCTTAGCACTGACATCAGAGCTAGACAAGAGGCCAAGGCATGGGGCCATGTTCCAGGCAGGTGTTTAAGGAGGAATCAAATACATGGGCGGAGAAGAGATGCTAGGAGTAAAAGCTGGGAGAGTCACAGTTAGTAAAGCTGGTAGAGAAGGGGTCGGGAAGAATGGAAACTGTCCAGGATGAGGCAACATGAGGGAAAGGAGGTTCTAGGGATATTGCATGAAGTCAAGATTAGAGAAAGCTAGCAAATCACAAACCATGAAAGAGCAATTTTCTAAAAAATAATAAGGAAAAACAAAGGCCACAGACACAAATAATAAGGAAAAACAAGGGATTAGGCCTCCCTGGTGGAGCAATGAGTTAGGATGCAGCACAGCAAGAAAGCAGCATCCGCTTCATTGCGAGTTCCATCCCAGCCCCAGAGGTGACCCACATGGCACTGCAAACCTCTCCTGACCCATCCACTGCACCCCTCAGCAATATTCTTCGTCAATCTGCCTGTTCTGCTCCCCACTCTGTCTCTGGTGAATACTCTCACTGCCCCTGCACCCTTGACCTGTACCCAGTTCTGTATGCATAAATAAATAAATCTTAAAAAAAAAGTAAGGAAGGATTAAGTAAATGTAAACATAAGATGCTGGTTTCATTTCCCGCTGCCCTCTCCTTTTCCATTATGACCTCCATTATTTCAGAATCTATTCTTCAAACTGGAGTGTTCAATGATCAATCCCATCCTTTCTTTAGGTCTCTACTTTTTATTATACTTGCATCTTTCTTCAAATGATTAAAATAAGATGTTATTCTAATGTTTTTTTTTATTTTCTTCCAAATTTTAAGAGAGCTGATCACTAAAAAAAAAAAAAAAAAAAAAAAGTTATTAAGTGGAACTTATCTGTGGGGACTCCTACCTCCACCTCAGGCCGCCTTTTCCTAACCTGCAGTCACCAGCGCCTCCTTTCAGTTCCCCTCTGGTACCAAGTTTTGCTAGTTTCTAGGGTAGTTCACACATTCTTTTCTCTTTTTGACTACCTCCTCCTAGATTCCATTATTCCTAGTCATTATCCATTCTCAGCTTAAATATCACTTCCTCACACATGTCTTCCCTAACTGGACCTATCAACAAGTTTTTTTTTTTTTTTTTTGATGACCTACTATGCAGTAGGCTTCATCCCAGGCAATTGGGCTACAGCAGTGAGTGAAACAAATAAAAATCCCTGGCCTCAGATCTGTAGGGAAAAATAAGATGGGAAGGAGGCTAAGGGAGACAAGTATCTCTGGGTCAGAGGTTGGGGTGGGGCTGCAAGTTTAAAAAGGTTGTCCAGGGAAGGCCTCTCTAGGAAGACAGTTTTTATATGAAAGCGTTAAGCCTGTAAAGGAATGAAACACATGAAAATATAAGAGGAGGAGATCAGAATGAGGCAGGGTTAAATCCAAAGGTTCTGTAGAGGAAACAGCCAGGGATTTTAAACAGCTGGAGCCTACTAGAAGGCCATGTGTGGAGCAGGCCAGCTCTACCCCGGATGCTCTCACACTTGACCCGTGCTACCCTGGTAGCTGGGTTCGAACTCAGCCAAGAAGAGGTGCTAACTAAAGGAGAACTCTGTCCTCACCACTCTTCTCACATACTTGTCTTTCGGGACATCCCAACAGCACTTTTTAAAATGCACCATTATGAATATGTGGTCAATTGTATAGTCATTCATTTAGCATCATGCTTCATATCCTTTGGTGGATATGTTCTAAAAGGCCAGGATAATATCTCTTTGCTGACTAGTGACATGTCAACTAGTATTGAGCCTAGGTAAGTGTCTGGACCAGTAGTAGGTACTTAATGAATAACTATTGTTGGAAAACCCAATGAGGTGTTATCTCTACTTAGAAATGAGTTAAGGAGTCTCTGGATAGTAAAATAACAAGTTAAGTGGGATAGTATTTTTCCAACTTCAAAGCGACATGGTTTTTTAATCAACTCAGTATTCTATGAATATTTATACACTTTTCTAAAAAAACATAAATGCATATTTGAATTATAAGTTGTCTTAGAACAGATTTAAATTCAGACGACTCCTTATGACCTTTCATTTTGCCTGGGAAAATCCATAGTTCGTGTGGTGTTTAAACACTGCATTTCCCAATACTATTTGGAGAGTGTTACTCTGTTACATGGAGGTTAGACACAAGATACAAGGAGAAAAAAATCTTGCCTCATCTTTCAGGAAAGATGGAGTAAGTTTCAAAAACAATTGTGGTTTTTGTTTATAGCAGCATGTGGATCTCTAGGGACTTGAGTCTTTGCAGCACAGCATTGACTCAGTGAAGGTAGAATAGAATCACATTTCCAGGAGGTTACCTAATATTATAAAAGGCTCTTACTAAATCTCAAGTGATCTGCAGTAACATTTTACTGCCTGTTGCTATAGTTTTCCACATGTAAGTGTACACAAGCTTTTTGAAAGTCTTCAAAAATGAGCTTCGATTGACAATACATCATTGTCATTGGTCCATCTGCCCCATTAAAGGAAAACCAAACAATGTGTTTTGCCAATGATCATCTAAATCTAAACTTGGATTTTATTTTTCTTTCCTTTGAAAATGAAAATCGCTGCAAAATCTGCTAAATTAATCTGAGTTTTTAAAAAGTTATTTCAAAATATAAAAGTTTTCACTAATACATTTGAATGTCTAAAATAACAAAGAAACTGAGGGAGAATTGTGATGTTAGAAATTCCAAATAAACAGATTGTGGACATTCATAAAAATGATACAATATCATTTTCAATAGTCATGTATTTCCACATGTGATACATGAGAAAAAAATAAACAATGGTGGAAACTTTCTATTAAAATTAGAGTTCTTCTACAGTCTCGAAAATATCACCACCAATACCAACTGACCTCAAAGTAAGTACTAGCTGATGTGATAAATTCTGTCTCTTAAACAGTGAAATAGCAGTTTAATTATATCCTTATTCTCATTTAGAAAATTTTTGTTACTAGACTAAAATTTCAGAGGAATAATATAGTTTTGAAGGACTGTTGATAACTTTGTCTCTCTTTCTGTTTTCTGCTCCAGAGCAGAAAGTGCATGTGTGCTTCAGGGAATGCAAATTCTTCCTAGAAAATCTCATTCTCTCTTCACAGTGCACAGATCAGCTAATAAATTTAATCATTAATTGTACCAACAAATTAATTCATATTTTTCATTACAACTAATAGTTAACTATATTTTAAATTAAATTTCCACATTCTGTGAATAAACCTTAAGTTTATTTTAAAGTTTGTGAGGTGGTCCTTTAAAAATTTTACAGTTTATCTCATACTCAAAAAAAAAATAGAAAAAGTGAATTATAAAATAAGAATTCCCCAAGAAGCCTATTGTTCAAGAAATTCCTTGCTGCATAGCTAGGGCCCTAAGGAATCTTTCCAGTCACCTTTAAGATTCCTTCCAATTAAAAAACGCCTCAGAGCAATGAGCATACATCTATTTTTTAGCTTTTGATATCCATGATCTGGTATCCTTCTTTCCCAGTTTTAATTATTTCTTCTCTGAGACTTAGGTAGAAAATCTGTTTTATGAAAAATGCTTGCTCTACTCCTGGGAGTCCCACAGAAGGAAGCAAGAGGTTGAGGTGACCTGTAGCATATTGTTTACGGTAGTGTCCAACAAGCAAGATTTTGCATGGCTGTATGTGGCGCAAATCGTGCTTAATTCAACCCTTGGGATATGTCAAAAAACTCTGCCAAAATACACTCTTTAAAGTTCAGTCATAACAGAGTTTTAGGAGAGAATACTTCTACGGTTTTCACCTTATAGGTGGCTTAATTTTTCTCCACATTTTACACATACATCAATTTAAATGTTTGTATGTGTGTGTGTGTGTATGCATGTATAGTTGAAACTATTTTATGATTAAGTCTGAAATCTGATGTGATAAGTAAATGTATTTACTTTTTAGTGATAACATTAAATTATTTCTATACTAAATTAGGATATTTTCCCTTTGTTTATAGTGCATCCAAATATATATATGCCATTTGTTCTGTTAGATATTTAAACTTCCTCAAATACAGGTACACACCTTTTTAAGTGGTATTTTTCTACACACAGTGAAATGTGAAAAGTCCAAACAAACTGTAATCTCCCATCAGAGTTGTTGCTTTCTCTGGATCTGCTTCAGGGATTTTTTTTGGCCGAAGCATAGAGAGGTGTCTGCTGATTTTACAAGCCAAGTCTGACATGTTTTTCAGAACTCTAGAATGGAGTAATGAGAGTTATTCATTCGTAGGTGAAAGCAATGCTCAGGGGAAAGCAAGCATGCTCACTCAATCTGTATCACACCTGACGCGTTGGGCTTCACTTTGCATTTTTCTAGATCGGGTATTTATGATTACGGCAAGTAAATCACAGATTTGGCTTTCTCTATGTATCTAAGAATAATTAAAAACAGAGGAGCGGCGGATCAAAGTAGTTTCATTAAAGGGCAAATGCTGTGTAGTATTTCTTTTCATTGTCATGTAATCAAAAGGAAATGACAAAAAGACAACAAATATCTTTGTGGCATTTCTCCACCCCCCACCCCCCATAATGTCCTTACTTTGCCTCTGACTTTAAAACAGGCTAGTAATCACCTAAAATTACAGTTCAGTTTCCATGACTTGTTACTTCTTATTAAAAGCCCAAAGAAACTAGACACATTTTTCTCCTATTTCATATTTCATAAAGATTATCAACTCAAATCTAATAGTACAACATTTTTAAGTCGAATATATTTATGGTAATTTCATTACAAACTCACCGGAAGTCATTGATACACCTGTTCATATAGATCAAATAATAGTGATGGTTAGGCCAAACCACATCTGTAGACTGAGTTGTGGTAAATTCAATATTCTTTTCCCTACCAACAGTCACTACTAAAATACCTTATTTAGTCACTCCCCTCTAATGTCAGCAAGTCACTTCCAAAAATTAGAATTTCTGTGTGAAAATGGTCATTGCAAGCCTAATCACTATTATTCAGTGGAGAAAATTATGGTGTATTACAAATAAATTTCAAATCTTAAATCAATTTCTTGAAATGATTATGTATAAGCGACAAAATATATAAGAATATGATACTAGTTTCTGATTAACAGAATGATATGGCTTGTTTAAAAAAATAAAACATAAAGGCAGCCCACTGTCCTATTTTCACACCTTACTACAAATAAGTACTTATTTATGACAGGGAATGGCAAATGCAACGTAAACAACTTTCAGAAAAAATGCTGATAACAATATACAATTAAAAAGAAGTCACAATATTGTCTTGGTTTTTCCTGATAGTCTAATGAGCGGCTTAAAACAACAAAGCTGTCAGCATTCACAATTCTGTTAGTTGACTGGGCCCGGCAGGGTAATTCTAGGTTAGGGATTCTCATGTGATCTCGAGGTTAGATGGTAGTTGTCATTGTTTGTATTTAAAAAATAGAATGGATTGACAAAAAAAATTTCTGTGCTTGTAGCTGACTAGGGCCTGCATGGAACTCTCTACTGGGATACCTGGGGTGACCTCTCTGTGATATTCTCATGACACAATGTCTAACTTCAGATATGAGACATTACAAAAGCAAGCATAGCAAAAGGTCCTGCAAGGCTCCTCATAATTAATACTCGTAATTAATACTAGAAACCCCCAAACATTATTTCTTTTACATTCTCTAAAAGACAACTGGTTAAGATATTAAGATCAGTTAAAGCATGCAATTAAAGGAAGAGGAAATATTTAGAATTGACCTTTAGATATCAGGTAGAGAGAGAGAGTGTGTATATATATATATATGAGAGAGACAGAGTGTGTGTGTGTGTATATATATATATATATATATATACAGTAAGTAAAATAATTGACTATCTTTTGAAATTATCTATCACAGAAATTGGCAAACTATAATCTCCAGATAAATCTTTATCTTAATAATGCCATACCCCTCTATTTATTTATTGAAAAATAAATATTTACTGTCTACAATATTTGTTATAAGACAAAGAGCATGACACCTTCTTCTATTTCTTCTACAGAGATTTCTCCAAGTAAACTATTACCAGATAATATAGGGTTTTGAAACTTGAATAAAAGATTAGAAATAAAGCAAGATAGGTAAATAGCTATTGTCACTGAGTGTGGATATTAATAAACTTGAATCATAAAAATGAGATAATTTTAGGAAAAGTATTAGATTGAGAGGGTCAGAGATTTTCTACTATTTTTGTGCTGGTGTTGATATTATTACTAAGTAAGACGATTTTGAAACATGCCTATGGAGTTAAAGAGGCTTGTGAATTTTTATAGTTATGCAAAATAGAACTTCGCTTAAAGTCCTAATTTTTTATGTTTGAGAATCTCTGCACAGGGTTACAGAAGTGACAGATGTTTTTCCAAAAAAAAAGGCTACGGAACATACATTTAAGGATGATACTTTGGCTTAACCAATACTTTTGTAAGCTGATGCCCAGTGTTTTGATTGACAGTTCTTTCAGGTTTTTATCACTATGATCTACTTCAGACTAGTACTGCCATTTCTCTAAATGAAATAAAAAGCTCTGATATGTTTTTCTTTGACCTCTTCAAAGTCAGTTATGATTGCAAATGCAACAATTTCCCTTTGGCATCAACCACATTTTCAAAGCTTTTGAAATCAGCCGCAAATTGCAGGATTCATTTCTCCCACATATCGTTCCTATGTCTTGTTAATGAACAAAAGAGACTTTTTTAATGTAAAAGATTTCTCAAAATCTTCAGTGAAATGTGTACTTAAAGAGGTAGAGGCCTGTTTCAGAAACATAGGGTGCTGTAAAATAATATTAGTTTAATAAAAACAAGTTATTTAGATGGCAAAAAAAGTAAATAAAATCATAAAGTTTCTAGGTTGAAATTCATACTCTAAATTATATATTGCATAGCAAATGAACAAAAGAGATACAATATCACCTAGACTATATGTTCAAACAGGAATTTTTTTTTTTGGGAAAAACATAACTTTATTGCAGAAACACTATTTCACAGGACTGTGTATGATTCAGAAGCACAGGTCCCCACCCCCTGGATTGGATGTTGCCAATCCTATGCAGTGTTGTAAACAGGTGACCCTAGTAAAATAAAATATAATACAAAGCGTAAAAATAAATAAAAACTCATCATGACACTAATTTATCTTGGCATTTCTTTAAGTGATTTAAGATATTTTTCTTCTCTGGTAGTTAAAGCAAAGATACAAAAGCACAACTATTGTTAGCAACATCACCACACAGTGTGTTATTTCAAATTCCTTCATAATGGTCCATCATCATAAAATTGAAAGAAAATTAATTGTAAACAACATTTTATCAGAACAAAAATTCATTACTTTTTCCAACATGGTATTTTTAAATGAACTATCCTGAGAATATTTCAGTTATAAGTTGAATAGGCTTCAAATGATATCAGTTTAGGCTATGGTTTTCATTCTAAATGTAAAATGTACATATAGTGAAGTGTAGGCTTCAAATGCTTGCATCATGGGATGAAATGTAAATACTCAAGCCTAACATATAACTAAAAGTTATATTTCAGAAACCACTGGAAAAATGTTCAATATTTTTATTTCTTTCTTACTTTAATTTTATAAATTAATTCTCCATTGGTATTAATAATTATTACCTGTACAGAATAGGAACTTTATTTGCTGTTATGCTTTATGTCATTAAGCCACTAATTGAATAAACACATTTTGAAAACTAAACTGAATAGTGTATGTCTGTACCTAAAGTACTGATTTCATTAGTGTTTTGCATGATCTTTTTAAAAAGCTTGTTTTAAAGCTACAATTAGAAACATGCTTATGAAATCAAAAACTGCCTGCTGTATTGTGTAACTATAAATAAACAAGAAATAATTCTCAGGCTTTCTTTCCCTAAGTCATCTCCCTGTAGATCTGGGCATTAATAATAGTAATGACAGGGATGTGTGAACTTGTTCTTTTGCTGAGTCATATTTAATGTCAGTTTTAGTCTCTGAGTCAAACAGCAGAATGCATATAGTGATGTCTTAAAAATAAATCAACAAAATTTAAAAAGAAACTGACAAGAAAGAATTAGACAGTTTGCCAAACACTCAGATTCCAAAGATTCTTTCCAGCAATCCATCTCCCTCCTTTTCCAGGAAAAAGACCCAGGACTGGGGCCACTAGTTTTTCTTTCTTTTTTTTTTTTTTTTTTTTTCTTTCAACACCTGAAGTTATGCTATTTTGTTAAGTTTAAAAAACTATAACATTCTCTAGCACAATTTGTGATTGCTTGTCTTTGGAACCCTTCCTTATCCCACTTAATTAAAACCAATAAGGATGCAGTAATGGATGGCACTCTCTTGTAGAAGTTTGTGTGGAAATTTGAGATGATCACTTCTCTTTCACATGCAGGTGAGGCATAGCCATATCTATATAACCAGAGAATTATGAACTGAGAAGTGCTTGTCATTTACCTATTTGTACAATGCCCTTGTGTCCTATTTCTATGTAAATTATAAACAATAGTATGTTCTTTAAAATAAAATGTGCATATTGCTTCACTACTATTTAGGTTCTGTTGGTTTCCACTGTCTAAATTACGAGTATGATTTTTTTTGAGCAAAGAAGAGCTGATGCATGTCTACTTTAAGTTTATCCACTTAAAAATTTTCTTTTAATACGTATTGAAACAAAGAAAAAATTGTAGTTGAGATAATCATTTCCTTTTTTTTTTCCTATGAAATAGTTCACTATAAAAACAGGTTAGAATTCATTTACATTATTTTTAATGTATTGCCTTATATGGGAATTATTAAACTCCCACGACTTTATTATAGATGTTATGGAATGGAAACATCAGTTTTTAAAGGACATAAATTGTCGTGGACTTTATGGTCTTTGTAGAGATTAAGTGTGAAAAGTGAGTCAGAGTTGGAGTTTCTGAGCAGTGAGCATCATGGATGTGCCACTTTCTCACAGGTGAGTGAAAATGGGGTAGGCACATTCTCCTGGAAAGACTGAATCTTTCATGCTTAATGTTTCTAGACTTCAAAATTACTTCACCACCCATTCTAAAGGTAAAAGCTGATGAGTTAAGACTGAGCAGTATAGAGAAAGAAAATATAGATACAAAAATACTTATGTCTTATAATATAAAAATAAGTAAGTTTGGACTTCACACAAAACTTGTAGCTGTTAATGATTTCTACATTTTATATAAGATTTGCTTAGAAATCCATCTAGTCTCTCCCAATTATATGGCCGCCCCTCAAAAGTTAAGTTATACTGCTTATATGAATCTAATTGGTAGGTTATTTACAGAGAAGTGGCAAAATATAGATATCCCTTGGACCCAGAATTTACATAAAAAATAATGGATATAAAGGAAATAAGTGAGGAGAGTAGTGGAGATTCAAATTAAAAGTTATGAGGCTTTATCACATTATTATTTATGGTAGGTAAAAGTTGGCAACGGGCTAGATATAAGTAGTGATTAAACAATTAGTATAATATTATTTAGTCACTAAAGCAATGTAACACATATGTATTTGCATGGAGATATATTCAAGCAAATAAAACTGTAGAAGAAAATATGGTGTATAATCCTACATCTTGGAAAATACACAGACATATCAGAATTTATGGAAAGATAAAATCCACTAGTTAAAAAAACTATTAATCTGACATCAAATACTAGATATAACATGTTATAAAACTTTATTGCAAGATATTACAAACTTGCTTTACTCTTTTTCTAAATTCATTTATTTGGGGTAGGAATGCATGGTAGCTGTAAGCAAACACACAGCAGGTAGTGAGGCTGAATTGACAAACTTTTAAACATGTTCATGAGCTATAGCCCTTATGACTTCAATAGTAAGAAGACTGCATGATAGAAAGATCAAAGATAGAGGTGGCTGTAAGTAACTGTGTCATGGCAGATAAAGAACAATATACCAGAAACTCAGCAAAGAGGTGACAGAGCATTGAGAACATCAGAATAAACAAGCACTCATATGGGGTCTTTTATTGAACTCTAAGTTTGTTCATTTGATTAGAAAATTCATTGCCCCCCTCCAAAAGAAGAAAATTCTTTGCCAAGACATACTTTAAAAAAAAAAAAAAAAAGAAGAAGAAGAAGCTATGAAAAGAATGTTGCAGTTATATTTAGCTCAAAGAATACTTTCCTCAATTTTGCTGCATTAACCATGGTTTCCTTATTAAACAGGAAGTTGTGCTTGGAATTGCCTTAAATTTTGTCATGCCAATCAAGTTGAGTTTTGGAGGCAAATGTTTTTGAAAGAACTTAAAAAATGGAAATGAACCCTTGACAATTTCCGTCTTCATGTACTCTTACTTGCATGATGGACAAGCTCTGCAGACTTGTTGCAGAGCTACTGCCAACCTAAATGATATGAACACTGAATTCTCATCTATTATAGCTGGACAGAAACATTAGAAGTCCAGTGAATCAATTTAGTTCGTTAAGAAATACTAGTAGCTGAAATGTAAGTGAAAAAGTGGTGTAAGTGGTTGGTGTTGTGAGGGGTCATGCATATTAGGAGGTGGGTGTGTTTTTATTCCCCTAAATCACACACAGATATAATACCTCAATTAAAAAAAAAAAGTAGTTAACCTTGACATGAATGGCAACTTACGAGATCATATATAGTTAAGCAGGGAATAAACTGGATATGGAGCTCAGACAGACTGACACTGAAATACCCAGCTCCTAAATACGATGCCAAATTGTCTCGTTAGTAACATTTACACAGGCTTCAGTATCTCTTTAAAAAATAGTATAAAATACTAAACTCATGTAAAAAAATGCTTTTAGCTAAACATTATTTTGGGCTTTTATATATCAAATACAGGCCATAATTGTTATTATACTTATGGGTGGAAAACCTTACAGGATATCAGTAAGGGAAACAATTATGATGATGTTAGGGGCTTAGGTGTTTTTTTCCATCTGATAATACCATTTTTCAAAGATTTAAATTTAAATCAGACTTCCTTGGGGTAAGGAAATGGAAGAATATTAAAATCCAGTTATCCATAGTTGATATTTTTGGTAGACAAATACCTTATTAAATATATATAGAGTGAAAAAGATATGAACAAAATTTGTATGTGAGCCTCACAGATATTACTTTAATTTTATTTTATCTTCACATATATAAAGAGAGTGTTGTTTTATCTCAAAATATCAATGTGGATACTCAAATCTCGGTTAAGTCACCAGGGAATAGTAGATTAATAATGCATGACAAGTAAGGGGAGTTTTATGGATCCAAGTGTGAATATTTTTGCCTTCTGTTAAGTTTTAGTGCAAAATTTTCCTTTCTCTATTAATTTTTTTTTTACAGGAAACAATATTTTATTCCACTGAATAGCTGAATCTTCATTTTTTACTCCAGGCAGAATATTGCCAATACAAAAAAAAGCCATTGTTTTTGCCTTGTTGGGGCTTTTTGTCCAGAAACATAGTAATAAAAAAATAAATAAATCAAAGAAGGGCCACATGTTTGAAGTGCTGCTCTTGACCTAAGATCAAAATCATGAGTTTGTCTTTAAAGGAGGGCTTTTGGTCTGCCCCACAGTGTTTATGACCTAAGACTATATTTACTTCCTCCATCATTGCGGTGGGGTTATCGCATGCAACTGACTTAAACAAATGGAAAGTGCATTACTATCACGCACCCATCTCTGAACCCAGATGAGAAAAAATAATGGACCATAAATGTCATCATTAGCTTCGTTTTTATATATGCACATATATTAAATGTGTGTTTAGTGTACATATTTGGCAACAAGTCAAAAAATAATTGACTAGCATCTTTAATAACTCTTATTTAAACAGAATATGGCATGAAGAGGTAATGTGATCCAGAACTTTGAGTAATCCCAGCCACAGTTCACTAGGATTTTCAGTAGTTATTGAAGGCTATGAATGTTTCTAGCTTTTCTTTGAGTCCCTCTGAAAACAGGTCTGTCCTTGAGGTGTCAGATTAACACTCCACTCAGAAGACAAATTGTTCATGGGCACACTGGACATATGAGAGCCATTAGATAGTATGCTCTGCATTCTTGAAAAATGAAAAATTCTAAGCAACATTACATTTTATAAATGCAAGATGTTTATTATTACAGTACCAGCAATAAATGTTTAGAAACTGGAGAGGGTTCACAATGGTTCTGACTAGGAACATATGCCTATCGAGTTTATTGGAAGTGGAGCCATTGATTTTTGGCATTAAACAAAGGGTCTGGAAGCTATTATGCATTTAGGCTTCTATGAGTATTTAATTATATCAATAGGAGAACACAATTTCTGTTGTGTGCATAGTGATGAATGTCTCCATTTATTCATGTTACTATGCATGATAGATGAGTTTAAACCAGATGCTGTAACCTTCTTGCAATCTGACCAAATTATTTAAATCATATTCTTTGAAAATTTAGAGGATACCCTCATGAACATCATTGAGAAAACTGTGCCAATGGAATATCTTTGCAGATTTCCTTTAGGAAAATACACAAGTTAAAAAAAAAAAAAGAAACAAACAAACAAACTGTGCATAAACATTTCCACCTCTTGATGTATACCGATAAACACTATTACATTGCCCTTACTCTTACGTACTTTCCTAGGTCGGTGATATTTTTACTTTGCCATGATGCCTGTTTGGATATGTGATTCCTACTGTTTACTTTATATTTGCCACTGCACAATCAGACATTATACAATGACACAATTCAAAGTCTGTCTGGCGGCTCTTTTTCCATATGACTGCTGGACCCAGGCCCTCTTCCCTCTTACTCTGTTTGACTGAGGGGGTTTTACACAGAGAGTAAAACATCTGTTTTAAAAAAAAATCCATCACTTGTGTGAATAAAATAAATCAATTCAATATTTAAACTTTACCAAGTACCTAGAACATAAGGATCATAAATGACTTGCCCGTGATAAGGACATAAAATGTATATTGAATGAATGAATGAGCTTATAAAAAACTCTAAATACAAGACAAAAAATAATTTGAAAGTGGTACACTGTTCATAAAATGAATTTCTACTTATTTGATAAGGTAACCTAATGTACCGAATACTGTATTTATCAGTACACAATGTTTGTTCCAAGTCTTCAAACATTAAGCAGTTCTTTCAAAGTTACCTATTGCTGAAATTTAGAAAATTGTCCTTGCTCTGATATCTGTCCATTTTTATTCAATGATAATATAATAATATCATTTATGAGTCAATGATAATATAATAATATCATTTATGAGTCTTAATACAGTCCTAGTTGTACTGAGTTTTGAATCTTTTCAAGTATAAGTTCAGAAACTCAGTTTTGAGATTGTTAGATAGTACTACTGACTGGTGATAGCCAAATGCACACAAATCCGAGTCACCTCAAAAGGCAACTTTAAAAATTAACTAAGGTGAGAATTTGGTGACAATTTGCACATTTGCTATTTCTCATATTTCTATAATATTCTTAAGTGGAATTTGTAAAATGTTATTTCTATACAAATTTAAGAATATCATTATAATTTAACAACAATAAACCCAAAAATCTGATAATAAAAATGGGCAGAGGACCTGAATAGATTTTTCTCTAAGGAAGATGAACAGATGTTCAACAGACAAAGGAAAAGATGTTCAAAATCACTACTCATTAAGAAGCTGCAAATCTAAACCATAATGTAATAAAGCCTCACACCTGTGGGAATGGCTATAATCAAAAGGCAAGAAAGAACAAATGTTTGGAGAGGCTGTACAGAAGAGGGAGCTCTCACACACTGTAGATGGAGAATAAACTGGTGCAACCATTATGGAAAACATTACAGAAAATTACCATGTATTTCTAATTTATTTACAATAGTCGAGATATGAAAACAACTTAAGTATCCACTGATGAATGAGTAACAGAAATGATGTGAGATATACAGATATACAGACACATATAGATATGTTCATATCTATCTACCCACATATATGAATAATACCCTCTATGCCCACCAATGTTGTTACATTAATATACATATATATACATATATATACATATACATACATACATATACATATATATATATATAGGCAGGCATAGAGGGTATCATTCTAATGGAATAAGGCAGAGAAAAACATACAGAATTTTACTCATAAGAGTATAAAAACAAAGCCAAACTCAAATACCTGGAAGAGACTGATAGTAGAGAGAAAGAAGGTAGGAGGATGAGGGAAGTGGGCTAAGGGGATTTATTGCAAGGTGATGCACAGCAGCTAGACTTTGGGGTGTGATCACACTGTATTATATAGAAATTTCAAATGATAATGGTGTATACCTGAAAGTTACATGATGTTATAAACCAATGAGCCTCAATTACAAAAAAATAAAAAGACAGAAGAAGAGTCTCACAGAACACCTATGACATAATTTGGGTTTGAGTTACTGTAATGAATATAAATAATTTTGTTAATTATAAGAATGAATTAGACATAAATATGGTGGTCCATTCATACGTATGCATATATATGTGCATATATATGTATATATATGTATAAGAGTGAATTAAATATAAATGCTGTGGTATGGTAGATCCATCCATATGTATGTATATGTATGCATGTGAATATTGCAGGTGAGTTATTGATTATGGACACAGAAGTGCCTGACTCTTAGAGGAAATTAAACATCAGTGACAACAGCATGAAAGATGATTTTTTAAAAAAAGTGTTCAAATTCTTATACAAGCAGATGCCAAATGTCATGATTTGGAACAAGTGTATTAATGTTCAGAAAACCGATTATAGGAAGATAAAGCCTATCAGACATATGTCAATATGTTCTTTAAAACAATTTATATTTACTAATATATTTTAATATTTCAATCTTCACTATTAATAAAATTGCTACATTTTAAAAAATCAAATGACTAACAATAAAAACACAACACATATATAATGATCTTAAGAGATTTTAACTCTGTGATGATATAATTATTATATGCTACCACAGTTAACAAAAATGTATTTATCTACTTAGCAAAAATGAATTTTCTCCAATATAATATTCTACATTATCAGTCTTCATTCTCTAGTGATCAGTTTACAAAATATGTTTCTGGTTTTCTGTTAACTTACTTTTCACAGTGTTTTACTGGCTCCAAATTAAATCATAATTATACCGAATACATTTCAAATTAGTCATCATCTGACTGCACTGAGAAAGGTAAAAATTGGGCCTTTGAATATGAAGAGAAGAGGAACAAGAAGAAAACAATGTTAATATGTTAGGAAGTATGTAAATTTGAATTTTACCTTGGTAGCCTTCTGATCATAGCTGTAAGAACAACTTAAACTGCTGTGACTTTATCAGTCACTTAGAAACATACCAGTTTTGATCTAATAGCCTCATTTATGTTCCTATTTCTTCCACACAAATATTCTAGATTAAAAGAATAGAACAGAAGTATAGACAAGTGGTTAACTACCATGCATGCACACTGGACAAGCATTACAAAAGACAGAGATTGGCATCTATCTCCAGATTTTCTGCAAAATCTGGAGTAGAGGTAATTTTTCTGTGTGGCCTAAGTTGAGAACTGTAGACCTACAAATCCTTATGGAAATTCCTCTAAAATTTAAACAAAAGAGAAGTAGAATGAAGATAAGACTTTCATTGGGTTAGTAATATAATTTCTAAATATAGCCTAATTTACTTTTAAGATTTTACATGTATAAACTGTGATTTTATTCCTTCACACATCATGCTTTAACACAAATAAGTTAAGGCACTACACCAAAATACAAGAATGAAGATTTTTCTACTCTCAGGGACCCATGTGGAAAGTAGTAAAGTCAATACATAAACAAGGACTGACTGCATAATGATGAAGAACAATAATAATGTGTAAACATCATTCAGAGAAGTTAATTAATGAATACTTCTCAGATTATAGCTTCAGTACCTCTGTAAAATTTGAAATAGAGACTTCAATGAATTGAAGTGCTTAGTTTTCAGAAACAGGAAACAGTTAACAGCAGATAGAAAAGAATGAACTTGGTAAAATATCTGATAATTTCAGAGGTAACCAATTGTGTGTGTGTGTGTGTGTGTGTGTGTGTTTGTATGGCGCTGAATCCTTTTGGTATTTTCAAGAAAATTTAATGTCCCAGTTTGCCAGTAATTGGTGTATAAGGCCTATCATTAGAGCATTTTAATAAGAATTTTGAAATGTGTATAAATAAATGAATATATGAAAACTTACCTTAAATGCTTTGATTTAAGAAAGATATTTCTTCTTACTGATTGGAATGGGGGGGAAGATACATAAGGAAATGTAGTATAATTTCTTACTGACAGACTTAGCAGGACTTATTGGTGGGATCTATAATTCCATTTTATTTAACTTCTGGATTAATGCTACTCAGTAGTTAATGCTAACATACTATCCATTAAGCATTTTGCTGTTCTTGGACATTTGTTAATTTTTTATGGTTTTTGAAACATGATCTATCTATTCTAATTGCACATACTTATTCCTAACTCTATCCCAGGGAATATTTCAGTGGAATATAATCAACAAAGTTGCTGAAATTAACTTTAGAAGTGGTAAAGAGCTGATTTAGAACATAAACATAACTTAGAGCATTACTTTGAAAATGAAAATAAATGTACCTAACAATATGGACACTATAATTTAAACATGTTTATTAGGCTCCAAAAGAAGTATGCTAGAAGGAATTATTACATGGTTCTGAATGGTGAAATTTTATTGTGGTTCAAACCTAATATTAGTTATCACTAGGGAAGGGACCTGGTAAAAAACAAAAGCTAGTCTGGATCATTATAATTTCAGAATGAAGTGAAATTTAAAAAAAAAAAAATGTCAGTATGAGAAAGTCTATCACATTAGTTTACTTCACTTTTTTTCCCACCCCAGTGAATTAGGTAGACATTAAGTTTCTGAAGTTGAGACACTACAGTCAATGACACATTTGCACGAAAGTCAGAGGCATAAGCAACAACTCAGAAAGACCTTTAACCGTAGAAAAACATTTAAAACATTGAATGGTGAGGTTTTCCACTTAATATCAAAATATGGGACATATCAGTGCTCAAATTCTGAAAAAAAAAAAATTCCACATAGGTGGTATAAAAAGTATAAATGGAAGGTTTTATTCTCAGTGTTGTGAGCATAGACCCATGTGAACAAAAAGTGAACAGAAGGACGAGGGGAGCCACCAAACCAGGGCCTTCCCAGTGGGTTAGCTACCAGCTGATGAGCAACCTCAGATGCCATGTAGTATTCATTAAACCTGCTAGGTGGTCTAATTCCTTTAAATGTTTTTACATATATTTCATTCCTTAATACAATTTTTCTGCCCTGAGCGACAGTATCCAGTCACTCGATTAAAGAAACCGGAAAAAGAGAAAAGAAATCTCTTTTAGAATTTAGAACTAACTGGTATTCCAGGAATGATGTAACTCAATTTATAGCTATCTATGAGTTATTACACATTAAGCAGGAAAATTTTTGAAGTGTTTCTGCTAGAAAGTTGTGATTTTCAGCAAACTTATTATTATTACTGGTTGTTTATATACACGCATTTCCAAAACATGAACTTATAGTTCCATTAATATAACCTAAGTTTCATGTTAAGAGTTTTGTCATACCTGGTAGGCCCTCCCGAGTGGCACAACAGGTTTAATCCCCAGCCAGGGAGGTGACCTACAAGGAGCAGCAGACCTCTACTGTCTCGCCCACTGTTCACCTCAGCAGTGTACTTTCTCATCCTGCCTGTTCTGTTCCCTACTCTTTCTCTGGTGAATCCTCTCACCACCTTTGCACCCAGACACTATGATGAATTGCTTGGGTAGCCTTATTAGGTTTCACTCAACTGCAATACCATTATTTCAGTAAGCGTGATTAATACTAGACATCATAGGCTAGTGGAATAATATTTATTGCAGTGTAGCAGGAAAAGGTGGAAGAGTAGATGTGATAGCAATGGTAATGTGCCTTCCTTGTTTACAACATTCTAGATTATCTTCTATCTTCAGGGAGAACTAATCTCTATGAACAAATACCTATTTTTAACAATGACATAAGTGAAACAAGGAAATATATATATATATATAAAACCTGTCCAATGCATCATAAAATCTCAGCTTGACTATTATTACTGAATATATTACTCATTATTATATATAAACTTTGTTCTTATTTTGTCTATATATCAGTTAGGGGACTCATTCACTCTACTGACAAGTACCCTCTTCTTAGAAACTGTTCATGAATTATCTTTATTTCCTGTAGTGTATAATAATCCTACATTATTTCATTTAGTGTATAATAATCCTATATTATGAACATGACACAAAGTCACCTACGCTATTTCAGTGTAGTATTCCACCTTAGAGTAGTTAGCTCTGCTTCCTGTCATCCAAAAAAAGTTAACTTTGGTTCCCTCCGTCACTTCCTAATAGCCGTGGTCCTCCTGAGATCTTCTGATAATGGAGGGTTCTACAACTAACATATCATACGCTGACGACCCCTGAGTGAGCATTCTGCTATGCTGTACCGCTGACGCCACCGCCTAATACTGCACTGTCGCTGACTCCCTACCAGCTCCAATGTCATTTACATGTCAGTGGGATTCCCATTCTGTCCATTATTTTGGAGCAAGGTCTGTTACAGTTAGGAATACTATAATTCTCTAAATTGGGGCCAATCTATGGCTGGACGGGCATTTTGAGACACAGAGAATGCTGCATCTCTTTTACTAATGTGGGTGTATATGCATAATCAGACAAGAAAAAAATAGACAAGGAGTGGTGACAGGAGTGAGTGGTGATACCCAGAATCAATATTTAATCAGAGGTGGCAGCACAATAAATCAATACTGCTTGAAACTGTTTACTAAAGGATTACTGAGTATCCATTGCATGAAGTGGTGGGTGTTGTCTCCTCCACCCCCAGAGATTATCTTATTCTACAGGGGTGTGACTTTCTATTGAGAAGCTAGTTTACAATTCTGTAAGGGGGAGGTTAGCTAGTAAAAACTGATAGCACTATAAATGTTTCTTTACTAAGAGGAATGTAAATGAATCCTGTCCATAGCAACACAAATTTGTTTGATTGAGACTTTGCTTTGCACCAGAGAGAAAAGTTACTCAAAAAGTAGCAAAGATTCTGTGGGAAGTCACCAGAATGGGGGCAATCATTAATAGAGGTTACATATGGACATATTGGAGGCAGAGTTGAATTTAAAATATATACCAAGCCAGCAAAAAATCTCAATAAGGACAAAAGTTAGCAATGAGGTGATGGTGGAAACACTGAGCCATAAATAACATTTTAATATGCATTCATTTTATATTGTATAGAGTCATGCTTACAATTTTTGAAAAATAATACTGTAGCATTACATTTCAGCATGGTGTGGCTATTCTATCTTTGGTGCTGTGTTACAAAACATGATGGATAGTATAGGTGAATTATTATTGTCAGTTATTAGTAATTAGTAACAAAATTTCTATTTCAAAATACCTTACTTTTCAAAAAAAAATATACCCCATATGTATGTAGGTAAGGATACCTATAGATAGATAGACAGAAATAGATAGACAGACACACATTATCTAGTAGCCATATTGGGAAAGAGTAGTAATATTGATTCATTTCTGAAGACAAAAATAGTGTGGTTAAAGTTCACTACATAAAAACAAAACAAAACAAAACAAAACAAAAAAAAACCCACAACAACAACATATATATGGGCCACCCTGGTGGCACAAGGAATTAAGTCTCAGCACTATCATAGCTAAGGCATGAGTTCAATCTGGGCCAGGGAGCTGACCCACATGGCACAGCAGACCTCTCCTGCCTTGCCTGCTACTCCCCTCAGCAGTGTATTTCAGCAATCCACCTATTCTGCTCCCCACTCTTCTCTGGTGAATCCTCTCACCCCCGTTCCTAGCTCCTGCATATTTGTCTTAAACCCCAGCTTCTGTATGCATAAATAAATAAAATAAAAATAAATAAAATTATGAATAAGTACTTATAAAACAATTTATATATTATCTATATTAGATAAGGTATGGTACTAACTAAAAACATGTATTGGTTTCATGGGGCTATTAAAGAAATTATCATAAACTGGGTAGCTCAAAACAACAGAAATATATTATTTTACACTTCTGGATACCAGAAGTTTGAAATTCCTAATCCAGGGCTAAATCAACATTACTGTGCCAGTACAAGGTCACACGCCTTCCAGAGTCTCCCAGGAAGGATATGTTTCTTGCCGTTCCCAGTTTCTGGTGGCTTTCAGCCTTTAGGCAGCCTCACCCTCTCTGTGTCTAAGTTCCTTCTGCCTCCCTCTTGAAAGGATGTATATGGCTGAACCTAGAGTTAGTTGCCCAGATAATCTAGGAAAATCTGTTCATTTGAATAGTCTTAATTCAATCACATCTACAAAGTTCCTTTTTTTTCCCAAATAATGTAACATTTGCAGATTTAAGCAATTACAGCTTTATATATTGGGGCTATTTCAACCTACTGTGGGAGTATTTTTTTTTTAATTTAAAATAGAAAAAATCCATATGGGCTATTTGTTAAGCCCAAAACCTCATCTAATTCCTTATTGTTATAACACATAAGGGAAATAGGAAAGAAATATACTAACGTGTAGGATATCAAATACTTAAAAAATAAGCATATTAAAAGTCAGTTTCCTTATATACCAGAATATGAACCACCTAGATTCTGATATTACCTTTATTAACATTCAGAATATTCCTAAGCTGTCTACATGAGATTCTGAATTTCTAGGTAGAAAATTTAACTAAAAATTTAACTTAACTCATATCTCAAAATCTTTTGTTGTTATTGTTATTCCTCATCATGCTTTATTGAGAGGAATAAAAGCTTTCTATTTCTCCAATATTATTTTCGGGTAGAAATGTTAAGCAACAGATAGATGTTCACTTACTAAAATATGATGTTCTATAGGACATGTCTATAGTGAGAATATTATATTCTGAGAATTGAGATATAATAGGGTCATGAAGATATAAATTGGTCAAAGGAGAAAAATAGATTCTTTTTCAAAGGACTGCCACCCAAGTCCACAGATAACTACTGTGATCAAATGACATATTTTGCATCCTACTAAAATGAACCTTTCAATTATTATTTATTTTTTTTAAGGAGTCAAAGGCTGGTAGAATCTATATGCATTAGTCTACCTTCCACTAAACAAAAATAAATAATTGTTTTTGACTTTCAATGTTGTTTTCATATAGAGACAGACTATACTGATCATTAAGATTAAAGTTATCTACTTTTTTAAAAAGACTAGCATTCTGATTTCTACATCAGTTTCTTGTGACACAGGTAAACACAAGCTATAAATTCTGGGACTCTAACAATTTTAAGTTTCTCATACTAGAAAATTAACTACCTCCACAATCTATCTAGTATTTATTTCACTGACTTTGCTTCTATTACTATCACAACTATATTTCAAATTATTGTCTTTTCCATAATTCGTTACAAAAATCCTTTAAGCAGTCTCAGACACCACAGTTTCTCTGTAATACAGTTTCTACACATAGTGATCACTTAAAAGTATGTATCATACCTTTGATTTACCCATTTCCAACCATAGTTTTAGGATAAATCTTAGTATTTCACTTGACGATATCTTTCTCATCTTCTCTCTTACCACCTTTCTCACTCAGTGTTAGCCTCATCTGCCTTCTTTCTAGTCATCAAATATGCTGGACTTTCCTCTACTTCCGAGGATGGCTCATCCTGAGATGTACTGAAATCCTTCAAGTAGCTATCAGGATTCTTGGTCAGTCTCATGGAGGGCTTCACTGATCTTGAGACAGGCACCTGTGAATATCTTGCTATGCTTCATTTTCATTCAAGGGTTTGTCATACTCACTAATGCTTTCACTATTTACTCATTCATAGTTGTAACCATCAAAAGTAGGTGCTGTTATCTTTATAGATTCAAGCTACTATGTTGCCTTCAGACTCTGTACTTTTCATGTGATCCAGAAATCAGCCACAGGCAAGAAAAGGAGCTGAAGAAGGCAATCCACTGAAGAAGGGCTGAGGCCTGGTGCTAGGAGGAATTGGATCCTACATCATCAGAGAGACCTCATCAGAACTTAATCTCTGTGTTTAACTCCAGGAATAAAGTGTTTGGCACCCACCTCCCCTGACTATAATTTAGCAAATTATTTAATGCATTTCACAAGTACTTCTTGAAGGATGGTGAAGCTACATGAACCTTTCTAATAAAGTGAGTACATTTGTTTTTCTTTACCGTAAATCAGAACAAAGCACAGGTCCAAATTTCGTAACCAGATCCTACTTCACCTTCTGAAACTAGATACCCAGCTTCTTTTTCTTTTGGCAGAACAAGTAAAATCATGAGAGCCAAAGTTACTACATGGGCCAATTTCTTCTATCCCAAATGAGATGAAACACTGTAATTGTAATCAAGCACCAAATTAGGCAGAATGAAGAAGATAAATTCAATCCAGTTCAGCTATCACTTAAATTAGTAAATGTTCATGCTGAGTCAGGCTGTTTTTACAGAGGATGTATCCCATAGGAAGGTGGTCTGGTAGTGTAGAGGTGTGGGTTCCTATGAGCTGGCCATTCATGGGCAACTGTGATCTTTTCACTAGCTACAAATCACAGCAGAATATCCCTTGACTACCTGCAGAGTATAGCTCCTACAGCGAGGCAGGCCTAGGGACAGCTAGACAGCTGCTGACCTGATTCCGGAACTCTCTCCGTGGCGGCCTTGTGGTAACTCTGTCTGTGAGAACATCACACTTTGCTGATGCAACTATCTCTTGACACAGAGTCACAATGTCCATGTCCCATCTCCCATTCCTCTCCTGCCCTCCAGACCTTATTCCTCATACCATTGTTGCTCGATCAACTTTTACTGCCCTGTATGCTTTCAGAAAATGGCACAAGAATGTCTGCTCAAGAAGCAGAGTCTTTCCTTGCAAATCTGCTGCGTGACTGCTTTGTTGCAAAGCGGCGACAAAGTTCCAGTCGCAACGAAGTGGTGCCCACACAGGAATTTAATCAGTGGCCAGCTGGCCTGGACTGACCAGGGATGGAGTGATCAGGGATGGCAAGCGGTTCCTCCACCCAATGAAGGGATCAGATGTCTGTCTCTGCTTACAAGAGCCCCAGAAACCTTTGGGTCTGCGACCTATGTTGTGACACAGCAGCAGTGCTTTCTTCTTCTAATCCTTCTTGGTTATTAACTGTTTCAAAATAATACAATAATATTCATTTCACTTCTTCAAACCCTCAGGCTTTTCTTATTCAGTTTTTTATATGACCTAAAGAGCTCTCTCTCTCTCTCTCTCTCTCTCTCTTTCTCTTTCCCTTCTCACTATGGGAAATGGCCTAATACCTACACAATAATAAGATGAAGGACATTTAAAAGCCCTTTTACTATCTATGGGCTATAAAGTCTCAGATAAAGAACTAACTCAATTTTTAAAGGTAATAGATCATTGTCCCCAGTTCCCTGTATGGGCGGATGGCTAAGGCAAGACTTAGGACAAGTTGAGATTCCACATTTACATACCTGGAAGCTTTACACATTAACTACCATAGCCCTAGAGGAAAAATCAACTAAACATTCTTGGGCTGGTGATCCAACCCCACTTTAAAATCCCTCTCCTTCTGAATCCAACTACATTCCAGCTACAGATCCACCTTTATTTAAAAACAGACATAGAGGGCCCTCTCTGGTGGTGCAACGGGTTAGGACACAGCACTGCAAGCCAGCTGCAGCCGCTTCAGTGCAAGTTCGATTCTTGGCCCCAGAGGTGACCCAGATGTGGCAGACTTCTCCTGACCCACCTGCTGCTCCCCTCAGCAGTGTACTTCATTGATCTGCTTGTTCTGCCCCCCACTCTGTCTCAGGTGGCCCTCTCTGAGCAATCAGAACTAAGACATACATAGAGCCATCTTTCAGCCCATGGAACACTCCGATTTTCTGAATCCCAAATAAGACAGGAAATTGGTGTCTCTTACATGATTTATACAGGAACTCTTCAACCTGGTGTCCCCAACCTGATATGAACCCTCTTTACATTAAATCACCTTCAATATACTTTTAGGGACTGCTCCTCAGATAAGACCATTCTCAGTCCTTTCTCTGACATCTCAACTGTCCCAATACAAACTCCTTTGTTCTTTATAAAATGTCTCCCAGCCCCCTTTAATCTCCCTTGGAAGGCCCAGCTCCTGTAATTGCCTGGTGAAGAGGGTTTTGCAGCCATAATTTCTCTCCACCGGAAGTTCAGTGGGTTCCAGCACACTGCATTAAGCGTTATCACGAGTTAGCACAATGGGCTTCAGGATCCACCCCCACAGCTCAAGAGACTGTGGATGAATGCATCCCTCCAGGCTTCCACCTCTACAAAAGAAAGGAGGGTTCAACTGAGGAGGAGATTAATCTTCAGACACCGATACAAGATCACCGATATCAAGTGCCCGACTTCTGAGGCCAAACAGCTGCTGGTCTGACAGACAGTAGCCTTTTCCCTTGTATCTTTTACTGTTGTGCTTTTGTCCTATCTTACTGCTCACTCTGTGGCATTAATTCCCTTCCTTTCGATTTTTATTTCATCTTCTTTTGCATCTCATATAAAGTGGGCTCATGTCTTTAACCCTTCTGTCTTTCACATAGGCGATTGGGCCGATCCAGAGCCCCCTGTTGCTACCAATGCTTCTGTTTATTTAGGGGGACCTGATTTGCCAGTGTCCCTTTCTGAATATCCTACCCATTCCCTTCATGCTTTCAGAACCATACACAGTACCTCACATCTTCTGTTCTAACCTTGATCCCTAATTCATATTGTATTCCTTTCTATCTACAATGGCAAATGAATGAATTGTTCCAAGACTCGCAGTGAATCACAGGTAATATCCATGCAATAACAACAGTTTGTACAAAGCATTGGTCTTGGAAAATATGGTCCTCACTTTAACTATGATCCTTTCCATGTTACTCCCATTCTCCTAAGTCATAAAATACAACTAAGTCTATTTTCTTTATTAAACAACAGATTCATGCCTGGGTACCAGTTTCCCTCACCACTTGGGAGGGTAGATCACCATTGGCTCAAATTGTGAATGCCTTAGAATTACATAAAAAGAGTGTACAGAGGTTTTGGCCTACTCGACACAGCTATAATCTTTTTAATCTCACTGCTTGCTCCTGCAGTTATGGCTGCCACAGCTTTGGCACAGTCTCTCCATATAGCAATCTTACCTCCTACTCTGGGTCCCTCCAACAGCATAATATGTTACAAGCCTTTGATTCTCCTTTGGAAGGCTCTGATCATGACCTTCAGGCCAAGTTGCTAAGTGAGCTCCATGAAATTTAACAAGTCTCCCGACAATCCACTGATGATCTCTCATTTGCCAAACTTACTAAGCCATATATGTGGTGGAGAAGCTTCTTTCTACAAACGTATGTTCAAATACTTTTATGCCTCCTATTTGTTTTTTGCTTGTCTGCTGAGGCCGACGGTGTTGCCTCTACATCTAAACACATAGCCACCCATAAGCCACGGTGATCTACCAGACCACGCTTCATCTTTTCATCTTCTCCCCTCGCCTCCTCACCAACATAACAGAAAGGGGGGAGGGGCATGTAAATTCCAATGAGCTGGTCACTCATGGGCAACTGTGACCTACTTGCTATCACAGAAGAACATTCCTTGACTACCTACAGAGTATAGCATGTATTGGGAAGCAGGCCTGGGGACACCTAGGCACTGTTGACCTCTTTACGTGACTATTTCCGGCGACCTGGGGATAACTCTGCCTGTGATAACATCATACCTTGCTGATGCAAGTCTCTTGACACGTGGTCATGATGTTCCCTTCCCTGTCTCTTGTAAAACTTTGTCCCTCGTTCCTATTCTACGCTCTGGACCCTATTCCTCATACCACTATAACATAATCAACTTTTACTAACCTGTATGATTTCAGTAAATGGCACAAGAACTTACGCTCAAGGAGCAGATTGTTTTCTTACAAACCTGCTGCACAACTGCTGTGTCCCTCATCACTTTCCCACCACAAAGTGGCAACAAAGTTCCTGTCACAACAGAGAGACAGATTTAAGCTTAAAAGAATATAATCTGTAAGACTTAAAAAAGAGTATGAATATCAGATAGATGGTGCCCTTCAAAGTGTAGAAATCTGTAGTGTCACTTCCAGTGTGAGGGGACTAGAAGCATTTCCTTCACTGATCCTGGGTTCCTCAGTGCTATGCTAATCAATCCTTCATGACTTCCATTTCACATCATAGTCTAGCACCTCACCCAAGTATGTCAGAGAAGTCTGAATACAAGTGTAATGTTGGGTGAAACACTACTGTATGAGCAAATTGGGCCATTTCTGAGGTTCTATGAGCTTTCCATTTCACTCCCTAGTACAATTTCAAAAATAATTATTAAAATGTGTAGAGATACTAACTTGTATCTTGGACCAAAAAGAAGTGAAAAATAAGAATAACAGCAATGTGGTCTCTTATTGTAATTATTTCACAAAGGGATTTCAAGAGAGATTTAGGGAGCAGATATTTGATGAAATTTGCTGATTTTTCAAGCACAGAATAAAACAGCATTTAATTGACATAAATTAAACTTTCTAATTTGTTTACATCATCATCTAGTTTTCATTTGGCCCAGGCCAAGACGTCTTCACACACTGACTCCAAAGCACGAAGTGAGCAGGAATGCCAGCACAGCCCTTCTCTAACTTGCCAGCTTTATTCTTACTGTAATTACCTGATAGAAACACATCTTCAAGTACACAGGTTCACTTAACTTGCATGTCTCCTTCTGGTTTTCATTTGCTTATAACCTTAAACCACTACTGACTTTAAAGTGTTCAGCATAAAACCCAATTTGTGCTTTTATTCATTTACAACAGATGGGGTCAGAGTGAACCAGGGGAGCAGATTATAGCTTCCCTTTTTTTGTAGTTCCTTTATTAAAATCACTTGCTTCATTTTTTATAAGGATCACACTTTTCTCAAGATATGATTCTTGTACAGGATACACACTTCATTTTAGAACAGCGCAATAACTAGTGAACCTGGATTATTAAAGTCTCTATTAAGTAGAGTTATGACCAAGCTGACCTTCATCTTACTCACAATACCCAAACCTAATGGTTTGTCAAAACAAGCTCCCGGGTAAAATGAGATTTCAATAAATATCCTGAAGTTACTATTGCTAACAATGAATTTTTCCATTACTGAAAGAACCAAGCGCTATTGTTTACCAGGATGAGAAACCAAATAGGAAAGGACTATTACTCTTTTTGACTGAAGATATATTTTCTGTCTTGCAAAGGACTAGCACTTAAAAATTCTTTTTAAAATTATATTTCTCTGGATTAGTTACTATCATCTACAGTAAATATATCTGTCTTTTCAATTTTGAATATAATTTGAAGGAAAAACTTAGGGAAAAGTCATGAAAAAGAAAGGAAAAAATTTTAAATATGAAAAAACCAGCAAACATTATTAATAAAGGAAAAATAACAGAAGAAGGAATTATAGGAAAGAGATCATATTTTCCCTACCTGAAAGTCATGCCCTTCTTAGTATTTATGTTCCTGTAAAATATCTACCAGTTATTCATATATTTTGCAATTTAATTTATAATTTAGGGGACAGATTAAGGTAATATATAATCTGGATTCTGATTATGTTTGTGATAGTAACAATTGACAAAACACTTAAAAATCAATTAGCAATGATGGGATTTTTTTCCATTTACATAAAAAAATAAAAATATATTTTGACAGTAAAATTCCATTTTCATAGCTAGTTCTCTTCCATAAGACTGATTAAGTACTGAAAGGCAATGATAGCTTTCAAGTGGCAAGTGGTGAAAGTAAGCTGACTTGGAAAATCCATCTTTAAAGAGTGGCTTGAGAAATGTAAGATGTTAAAATTATAATAGAAAAGCAATACAAAATTTGAGTGATAATTTAATTAGTTTTATATTATTCATTTTAAATTAGCTTTTTAAATAAAATCAAGAGAATTAACATTTTCAGATATTATAGGAGAATAACTTTTTTTTTTAAGATATATTTATTTATGCATACAGAACTGGGTACAGGCCAGAGTTACAGGAGCGGTGAGAGGATTCACCAGAGACTGAATGGGGAGCGTAACAGACCGACCTATGAAGTACACTGCAGAGGGAAGCAGCGGGTGAGACAGGAGAGGTCTGCCGTGCCATATGGGTCACCTACAGGGTGGTTGGGGATAGAAAAAATGCGGTAGTGGCTTTAGCTTCTTAGTGCAGTGCTTTAACCTGCTGTGCCACGAGGGAGGGCCCAGGAGAATAACTTTTATGAAAATAATCATGTTTTAGATTGAAATATAGGAGAAATAGGACTGGTTCTAGGGTAGAACAGCGAACATACTTTGTTTTTTAAATAAAGTAACTTGGGGTCTCCCTGTTGGCTCAACAGGCTGAAGCAAAGCATTGTGAAGCTGTCACCGGCCACTGCAGCACTGTTTGATCCCCAGCCAGGGAGGTGACCCACATGGCACAGCAGACCTCTCCTGTCTTGCCCTCTGCTCCTCCCAGCAGTGTATTCTCGTCAGTCTGCATGTTCTGCACCCCACTGTCTCTGGTGATCCTCTCATCCTTTGTGCCTCTGGCATGTACCCTAGTTCTTGTATGCACAAATAAAAAAATCTTTAAAAAATAAAATAACCTGGCCCTCCCTGGTGGCGCAGCAGGTTAAAGCACAGCACTGAGAAGCTAAAGCCACTTCCGCATGAGTTCGATTCCCGCCTGCCCTGGAGGTGACCACATGGCCTGGCAGAACTCTCCTGACCCCCCACTGCTCTCCTCAGCAGTGTATTTCATCGATCTGCCATTTCTGCTTCCCACTCTGTCTCTGGTGAAGCCTCTCACCAACCCTGAGCCTCTGGCCTGTACCCCAGTTCTGTAGGTACAAATAAATCTTTAAAAAAAAATAAAAATAAAATAACCTTGTATTCTTATTGAAACATTAAACAGTTTGATAGACTGATTAAATGATCTTAATTGACCCCACAATTGTTCAATTGAGAACCGAATTCCAGATAAAACGTTGCTTTTGGTGCTCAAGATTCTTCAACATTTTTTTAGTTTTCAGTTGATGAATTTTAAATCAGTTTTATTCTATCACTTCTGTCCACCTCTCCACAATTTTTAAAACTTTTTATTACCAAAAACTCATAACATTTATAAAATTTGGGTATAGGATGATCCTGTATGTCTCATCAACCAAATTCAGTAATTAACTCAAGCAAATCCTTTGTCATCCAGACCTCCAGACATATTTGCTTTATCCAAACAAAACTGAATTATTTAAAGCAAATTTCAGTTTTAATATTGTCATATTATTTCATCTATAAAAGTGAAGCTCTGTCCCTATAAAAAAGGGTCCCTATCAAAAAGCATAACCACAATAGTATAAACATAAATGTGAATATAAACAAATACATAGTATATATGTATGAACACATTTGTAATATGTATATATAACTTAATTTCATGTGTGCTTGTATTTTGATGTGTTAGCCTAAGAGTATCATTACAGTTATTTACAAAATAGTTTTTTAAATTATTTTTCTCATTCCTTTGTAAGCATAGGGATACAAATTATTATTTTTTATGTTTTTCTAAATTATTTTTGTCTCTCCTTTATAAGTATAGGGGTCAATTTATTATTTTAGAAGCACTCTAAATATATTGACTTTCAATGTCAATTTAATACATCATTTCATTTGTTTCTATTTGCTATCAAGTTTTAGGAATCAATATTTTTCTCATTTTAAATAAATTCTGCTTAACCATTATGCACAATATCTACATAGTTCTAAAATTATGTTTTCAAAAATAAATCTAAATTTGTTTTTGTCTTTTTCATCCTATTCTTCCCTATTTTCATAAGTATTCTTATGTTTTCTAATTTTAAAGTTATTTTTCCAGCTTTAAACAAAAATTATATACATATGTAAGTATTAACAGTAAGTATTAACATATTGGCACTTATACCCAACATGTTATATATACCGTCCCCCTCTTCTATATAAACTATAACATATTTAACTGCTTTTCTCCACAAAGCTCTCTTTACTTAACAATACATGCAGAGTGAAGAATCCTCAGTATTTTATGGAGGCATTACTTTTGCCATTTTCCATTTGTTGCATTACTGCTTACATTTAACCAACTCATACAATTTTCCTCAGTGTTTATTATTCAGATATTGCTGATATAATTCATCTTACACATACTTTTATATTTTTCATCTTTTTGACAATATACATGTAGTATATTCTTGGAAATAGGATGACTAGTTCATAAGATCAATGTGTAGATAATGCTGAATACTAGAAATTTCTTTCCAATGTTATTTTAACATTTTGCATTTTCTTTATCAGTAAACGTGTGTATTAATCATCCTCACCCACAGAGTGTATTGCCAAAATGTTGGGTTTTAGCCAATCCAATATATGAGAAATGAGATCCCAGGGTTATTTTAATTTGCAGTCTTTTTTTTTTTTATTACGAACAAAGCAGAGTATCTCACGATTTTAAACGCATTTATATTTTGACTTTCTTTGTATTGTCTGTATGTTTTGCACATTTTTAAATAACGTTGGGACTATTTTTTATTTTTAGATCTCAATACATTTAGTAGACTACCTGTAGCTGTTATACAAACCACTGTTTTTTCTTTCTACTTTATCAAATTTCCCATATTTTTCAAAGTTGGTATAATTTTTTCCTTTACATTTTTATGTAAACAGATTTATCTATGTTTACTATTATTTTGTCCATGTTAGTTCATAGTTTGGACATTTTCTCCATTCTATATTTATAATGAATTTCAATTGTGTTTCTGCGGGGGGCCTTGACCAGCAAGGCCGGAGATTCAGGGCTCCAGGTCCGGCGAACAAAAGAATCAGTCACACACATGCAGCAGCAGAAAGAAAAAAAAAAAACTTTTATTGGGTTTTTTACCTCAGCTTATATACAGGAGGAGGGGGATGCAGAAGTCAGGAAGGGAGAAGGCCAATAGAAATGCCGCACGTTTTGGTGACAGTTGATCTCGCGAGGGGCGAAAATGGGCGAGAAAAGAAAGAGGAAAAGGAAAAGGTGGGGGCAGGGAGCTCTTTCCACATGCCTTTTGCAACCCGGATGTTTTTCTCTATCCGGATTCCATTTTACCTTTTTATAGCTCAAGATGCTGACAGATGCAAGATGCCGGCCTCGGTCCCCAACATGTTTCCTCCTATCATTTACACACACACACACACACACACGTGTGTGTGTGTGTGTGTGTGTATTAGAAATTATCCTGGTATAAAATGTTAGGGATGGTGAGGGTACACGGGTGATTTGGTGATGGGAAACCCAAGGGGACTGCAACTGAGATGGAAAAATTCACAAAAATATGTAACAATAAATTATTATTAAAAAAATGTTAGGAATGGACCTGCATTTATTTTTTTCTATATTGCTCACATTACATAACATCACTTATTAAAAAGTTGTTTCTTAGGCCTTCCCTGGTGGCACAGTGGGTTAAAGCACAGCACTAAGAAGCTAAAGCCACTTCAGCATGAGTTCAATCCTTGCCCCGAAGGTGACCACATGGCATGGCAGACCTCGCCTCACCGGCCTGCTGCTCCCCTCAGCAGTGTACTTAGTCAGTCATTCCGCCTGTCCTGTTCCCCACTCTGTCTCTGGTGAAGCCTTTCACCTTCCTGCACCTGTGGCCTGTACCCCAGTTCTGTATGCATAAATAAATGAATCTTTAAAAAAAAATTGTTTCTTTTACTCACTTTTTGAGATGCCATTTTTATCTTCTACCAAATTTGATCCTATTTTTGTCTTTCTCTAATTTTCTAGTAGAGGGACAATTCTAAATAACACTAACTTGTTGAGCTGATTTTTTTACTGGCTGTTTCTTCTTAATGTTATTTATCATACCCTTTTCCTGTCCCATTTTCAATAAACAGTTATGTTTGAATATGAAAGTTACTCTTTTCAATGAAAGCTTGATGAAATGCAATACAATGATTTTTACTAGAGTAGTCAATGAAATTATATATTTTGTAACACATCTTAGCAAAAGTAATGGTTGATCTACCATTAGTGATACTAAAATTATCCACTACATATGGCAATATACAGTTGACATTTTTATCTTTGAGAAATTTAATAGCAAAATTGAAAATTTCTTACTTCTAAAACTGATTAATATTGTTTATAAAAAGATAACAAAAATAAGAAGATTAAAATAACTGAAAATGTATTCATAATGTTAACTAGGACTATAGAAAATTTCCTTGCTTTTAAACTCTCAGTACTTTGTAAGTTTATTTACTTTTACTTTTAAAACCTTACTAATATAATAAGCCAGGGTTTAAACTACCTGCTCCTAGTCATGCCAAATATCTTACCAATAGACACTTTCATGGTATGTGTATCATTCAAATAATTCTCCTTTATACTCGGTCCCTTAAACCAGTCAAGCAATGAAAATGGAAGAGTAGAACTGTATTCAACAGAATATGTATACATGTTTTTAAAAGAGTGTAAACTGACCCTCCTTGGTGACGCAGCGGGTTAAAGCACAACACTAAGAAGCTAAAGCCACTTCCACATGAGTTCGATTCCCGCCTGCCCTGGAGGTGACCACATGGTGTGGCAGACCTCTCCTGACCCGCCCGCTGCTCCCCTCAGCAGTGTACTTTGTAGATCTGCCTGTTCTGTTCCCCACTCTGTCTCTGGTGAAGCCTCTTGCTGCCCCTGAGCCTCTGACCTGTACCCCAGTTCTGTATGCACAAGTAAATTAATCTTAAAAAAAAAAAAGGAGTGTAAACTTAAAAGTTTAAAATATATTTCCTGTAGTCAGTCTTATTTGAATTATAGCTAGTAAACAATATAATAACCAAGTTTTTAAAAAAATAATTATGAGGCAAGATTTTACTCACCTTTTAATGAAATGATGAATTTCTTAGTAACTATTTTAGGTTCACAGGAATTAATATGACATGTTTTCCTTTTTAGTTTTTGTAAGTGTCAGCAATGAGTAGCATATTTCTGATTTAAAAAAAAACAGGTGAGAATGTATGGAATTCTCACTTAGATATAACATGTAATTATTTAAACTCCTTCTGTGTTTTATTCCCAAATTAATTATGACTTTTTTTTACCAACATTACTTTAAATTATTTGTTAAATGACGACTCAATTAGGCCCTCCTTCAATTTTGTTAAAAACAAACATTGGAAACCACTTGAACTGTAGAACCATTTGTTAACCAGTCACCAAAATTAACCAAATCCTTAACTTTTGAGAAATCTAAAAATAGACTTTAGCAAGACCTTATTAAATGCCTTAGCTTTCTTACAAGTGTTTGAAGTTAAAGGCAGTTTCTCAGGCAATGGTTTGTCTCATTGCTTCTTTGTTTGGTACACTGGGGATTTTTATACATAAGGTCAAATTCAGCAAAGCAAAGCTCAAGATGTGTGAGGTAAGTGGGAGAGGGTGAGGGGGCAGGTGGTCAGGAAGAGATCTGACACAGCATTTTGCTGCAAGTGTATTCTCAGGGCAAATAAATTTTGGAGAAGTTATGGAAGCTGAGACTTGAACTGGAAAATGAATCCCTTAACATGGTTCATGCCTGTATCTCCCTTAGAATGCATACGTCTGTTTGAAGAACACTGCCGTAGATTATAATACAGCTATGTATTCTTGACATATAATACAGCTATGTATTCTTGACATAAACCAAAAGTAATAGAAGAGTTGCTGTAAAGTTTCAAGAAAATTCAGCATCTAACACTTCAAAATTGTCTATATTTTGTCTCCTTGATCTTCTGGAAGCCCTTCTGATCTCTTTTCTGAAAAGACTCTAAAATTAGTCATCTGGAATCTGTTGTCCCTTAGATGAACATGATTTGATCCAAACAGCAGGCTATCCACATGAAAAGACTCTTAAGTTGAAAGGGTCAGCCCCTTCACTGAGAACTGGCACTTAGCTTTTACAACAGTGGTAAGTAGATCTCATGAAGTACGAGACAGATGAAAAGAAATGTAGTGATTACGGTCTTTAGTATTAATATAGAAATATTAGTGCCTCAATGTATGAGGTTCACATCTTAGCATACTCTGTAAAGTACACTGCACTCTTCGCATACTTACACACTATTATGGATTATATTTTATCTATCACTTAACATATTATACACTCATGCCTGAGGGAAGATCACATGCAATCCTACCTAATTTTGGTACCCTTTTTGGCAAGCTGAATTGTGTCCTTTGTGAATAACTACTATTATGACCAATCTAGATTACTTAAAATAAAAAGAAATTGGAAAGGCAGTGGTAGTAAAATGACATACACATGTGAAAACACTTAAAATGCTGGGGGTAGTGCAGCCACTATGGAAAACATTGCAGAGGTTCCTCATATAATTAAAAATAGATCTACATATTATCCAGGAATTCTAATTTTCAATATTCACAGAAAAAGCATATTCAATATTTTGAATGAATCTGAAAATATATATGTATCTTTATATTTATTTCAGCACTATTCACACTAGCCAACATATGGAAACAACCCAAATGCCCAATGAAGAATTATTGGGTAAAAAAAAAAGTGTATATATACACTCTGGAATATTACTCAGTCATATAAAAAAAATGAAATCTTGTAATTTGCAACATGCATTGTTCTTAAGGGGATTGAACTAAGTGAAATAAGTCAGAGGAAGAAAGACAAATACCATATGATTTCAGTCATTTGTAGAATATAAAGAAGGAAAACAAACAAAACAAACCTAAAATAAAAAGCAAACCCGTAGTCTCTGACCACAGATCGGTAATTATCAGAAGTGTGTGGAACAAGCAAGAGGGTGGGTAGATTGGTTGATGGTGGATGATGACTGACTTTTTCTTGTACTTGTGGTATGATTTATAGTTACTGAGGTGAAAAACTGCACACCTGAAACCTATACAGTTTTGTAAACCAATATTATCTCAATAAAGGAAACTGGCTTAAGATGACATATAAATCAGACAGAGATGACCAAATGAATAGAAAATTGTGTGAATGTGGTATATGGCAAGAATGGATTTCATTGAGATCTAGGATTTAATAATAGCTTGATTTACAGTTTAGAAAAGATTCAAATCTTTGAAAGTTTTGGTTCATTGGCAAATATGAGTTTTCATTTTTCCCCTAAAAATAAATTAAGTGACTTATCATTGGCTATGCAAGGGGCCATTTGTACATTTAATAGCTCTATTTAATCTGAAACACTCAGACTGTTTCCTTGAAAATACATATGGGTGTAAATACTAATGGAAAATATTCTTGGCAAGATAACTTTGGAGCTTGCCAAACCCCAGACATCTTAGAAATGTTTGGAGATGTTATAATGAGCAAAACATACTACCAGTTCACTGAACCTTACAGTTATGTGTCATGAAAGTAGACAAAATACCAAATACGTTGTCACGCTTTCACTTAACCATAGCCATTCTCATGTGTTTGAATTTAAACTAACACTTCCTCATTTTCAGTTCAGCTAGGAGATGAATTAGTGTGATTAAACTAATAGCAAATTCCAATAAGACTTGTCATCAGTTGGTTATAATCATCTCCGAAGTGAACTGCCGTGAAGACATGGCAGCACTCTGAGTGGTCTCAAATTTATATTGGGAGAGAAGTTGCTACCACAATACATGGAGGTTTTTTAATTAGAAAGAAAATTATAAAAATGCATGCCATGTGCTTTCTGGCAGGGATTTTGAAAGACTTATTATTATGTATGGCCCTTAAACTATACCACAGGGCAATGTAACTTCCCTCCTTTTACATAAAGCCCTGCTCCCCATGATGTTAAATGCAAACAAATGACTAATAGTTCCTATATTACCTGACGTAAGACTATTTATTGTCCATCAAAGGATTACTTAGAGTCTATACCTAGATAGTGGTTCTTTCAGATGAGTTTAGATTGTTCACATACCATGTATACTACATCAAGCCCAGTATAGCCTATGTGGATTAGGGTATTTATGTCTAACTTGAGAATACCCCATGCTCCATTATACATTAGACATTATATAATGCTGGTTGGAAGAGAAGTGGCCGTAGAATGTATGAAAACTACTTAGTGAATAGTTTGGTTTTAGTCTCCTTAAATGTGGAGGTCTCCATACTGAGATAATAACAACCTGCCTTGAGGTTCATTTTGAGCAATTACTCAAGAATTCTGGTACTGAGGTGAGCAAACAGAAGAGGGAAGGAGGCAAGCAAAGCCAGCAGCATGCTGTGCAAAAAGCTGGACCACAAGTGGTAAAACAATTGGAACACCAAGAGTGTCTATGCTTTAAGAAGACAAGAATTCTAATTAGTTTGGATGGGAAACTCGGCATGAAGCTAAATAGATGGTTTGATGTTTAGTATCATTATATTGGATCTTATCACTAGCAGTACACAATATGACTGTGATAATACAAATGTTAGCCAAATCACCTATCTCAGAATTTGCTAAACAATGCTTTAGTGCTTTAGGAGAGAATTTTTTTTTTTTAATACTGTAGTGTTTTTCTTTGTTGGATTCCCTAATGAATTTAACAGTCTCTATAAGTTAGCAGGAAATCTGGACTGATCATTTGAAGCCTGTTTTCCTTTTACATTGTGGAGGATGGGTTTACTTTTAAACACCTAATAAATCACAATCGAACATCTAAGAAACAGACTTAATGTCATATTGCTAAATAAAGGAAAGGGAAAACAGTATAAATGGTTGGCCTGTCTTTCTCACCTATAAGGCAATAATGGACCAAGAAGTGATATTCCTTAGACTGCATTTGTCAATTGTTAGTGCCCCCATCTTGTTATGTGTGGTTAGTAATGGTTTTGTATTTGAAATGTTAAGCCCTGCCTTATCTGTATCTAGCCAAGGAATATGACCATATGTGATGCTTTTCTATTTCAGGCAATGCCCCCACTGCTGGATAGATCGCTGTTGACAGCTTTTGACCAGAGGGAGCCATTAGATTTTGCTGGCTAGCAAACAATTACAGCTTTGATATGAGCTCAAGGTAAAGATTAAAAGGAATACCAATGCAGAAAATATGTTAGCTCTGTGTGGTCTCTAGATCTTTCATGTGGAAATTAAGAAGTATATAGGTGTAAAAAATAGCAAAGAGAAAAAGCAAGTGTTTTAGGATGACAAGAGGAAAAGTGAACACTCAGAGAGAGCTGGAAGAAGCTAGTAGAAACATCATTCCACTACAAAAGAGAATGCAAATAATTTATTTGAAGATAAAAAATATTTTTAAATTATTACTTTTTAATATTTTAATGTATTTTTTACATTGTTGTTAATTTTTGGATAATATATGATTTCTCCCCTCACATATAGTCACCATAGTTCTCTACCACTAAAGCATCAAAGTCCATCACCAAGATTTTGATTGCTGCAAGAAAAAGTTTAAAATGATTTCTGTGCTTGAAAAATGTATTTGTTTCTAGCAAGGTTTCAGGATACTGGTTGTGTCTTATAAAAAGTGATACAATAATACATTTAAACTGGCAAAGTTTATAGGTCAATGAATGTTTAAAACAGGAAGTTAGGAATTACCCTTGAGATCTGCTGGCTATAAACCAAATCAGAAGTGTGTTAGTTTGGAAACTTGGTTTGAACTAGAAAAAAATTAAAAAGACAAACTCTGAATGATTTAAGACTATATGCATCCTACAATTCTTAGAAAAATCAAACAAATGTTTATATGACCAAAGCATACTTTTTTTGGCAGAAAAGCACATAGATTCTGACATGAATCTTATATAAAAGGATAAAAGTGTTCACCTGTTTGTGTACAGTAATCTGTGTCCAGGGACATTCACGAACTGGAAGGTGTAATCTCTGTGATCTATGGGTTAAATTTTGAAATAAAAAGATTTTAATATCTTAATACAAATGATACATTATGCCCATTTACAATTATAATTGAAATATTCCTTTATAAAAGACTGGGTAATTTACCATACTAGTAATGAATCCTTTTTTGTTTAAGACTGTTCAATCAGTAGCATGTGTATTATTAAAATTTTCATAAGTGGATTTTAAAAATCATAACCTTGAAAAAATAGGCTTTGGGACTTCCCTGATGGTGCAAGGGGTTAAGGCTCAGCATTATCAAGCTATTGGCAGCTACTGCAACGTTACTTGGATCCCCACCAGGGAAGGGACCCACATGGCAGACCTCTCCTGTTCTGCCCACTGCCCCCACTGCAGTGTATTTCAGTCCATCTGCCTGTTCTGCTCCCCACTCTGTCTCTGGTGAACCTTTTACCCTCCACCTCTCTGGCCTACAGCCCAATTCCTGCATACACACACACACACACACACACACACACACACACACACACACACATACATCTTAAAAAATAGGATTTGGAAAGAAGCCAACATGCCTATTTTAAAGAATACTAAAAGGAGGAAGCAATGCATATTATTGTTTTGACAAATACATGGTCATAAATACTTTGCTTTTACTTGTTTTGGTCATTTAAAGCCAACTCTCTGCTTTGGTTTCTAACTATTAACTCAAGTTCTTCCAGTCCCTTCTCTAACTTGTCATTTTTCATCATTTCTTCTCCTTTTAGTCTAAATGGTATGGCCCCTGTCAGAAGTCTGAGAGACATACATCAAAATGTCCTCTCACACCAACTCTGTGCTCTCTGTCACAAACTCCTGATGGATTATTATACTTCAAAATCTTCCTTAAATTATCCCTCAGTCGGATGTGGAGAAAAAGGAACTCTCCTGCATTGCTGGTGGGAATGCAAACTAGTACAACCACTATGGAAAACTGTTTGGAGGTTCCTCAAACTGCTAAACATTTAGCTTCCCTACGACCCAGCAATCCCACTCCTAGGTATCTACCCAAAAGGCACAAAAACACTGATTGAAAAAGATACTTATACCCCCATGTTTATTGCTGATTTATTTACAATTGGAAAAACATGGGAGCAGCCCAAATGCCCAAAGGTAGATGACTGGATTAGAAAGATGTGGTACATATATACAATGGAATATTACTCAGCAACCAAAAAAGAGAAACACATGTCTTTTGCAGCTACTTGGATGGAGCTGGAAAAGATCATGCTTAGTGAGATAAGCCAGAAAGAGAAAGAAAAATACCGGATGGTGTCACTCATAGCAGGAGTATAATGGACCAGGCGAGAAAATAACAAAAATAATGAACAACCATATACCAGAGACATTTTGTGGGGGTGGAGTGGGGAATGGGATCAAAAACGGGGGGGGGGGAAGGGAGGGAAATGCACGGGACTATGGTGGTGGCACAGGGGTGATTTGGTGATGGGAAACCCGCGGGGATTACAATCGAGATGGAAAAAAAAATGTGCAAAATGATGTAAAAATAAACTTTGTAATAATAAAAAAAAAGACCAAAAAAAAAATTATCCCTCAGTCTACTGTCTCTTGTCGCCTGTCATTTCTTGCCTGCAGAACAGCAACAAATATCAATTAGTACCTCCTAGTCCCCTGGTTATAATCTAGTCTTATGATAAAACTAAATTGTAAAACACAAACCTGATCTAATATGCCCCTTCCTCAAATCATGTGTTTCCTGTAGTTCTTAAATAAAACAAATATTCCATCTATATCCCTCAGATCAATTTTTCCTTTCACTCTACTTAAGCCAACCTGTTTTTCTATCCTTAGAGATTAATAACTGCACTTTGCTTTGCCCAGGCTCTATCTCCCACCTGTGCCTCAGAGAATGTCTATTTATCTAATTAAGTTCTCAATTTAAAAGTTAAGGTCTTAAAGAAAACTTTCCTAACCAAACAATATGAAGCATATCCTTTCTGTCTAGTAGATCAAATTTATCTGGGTGTTATCTGAGGTCATCTGTCATACATGTTCTGGTCATTGTTTCTTTGTTTAGTCAATTTCTTACTGCAAATCTTCCTTAGAGTATCATAAGCTATTCAATATATGTTTCAATATTACCATACAAAATAAGGTTTTATTTCATGTTAATAACCCATCGCACAATGTTTATTTTACCTTTCTTGTTATCATTTTTAGGATTTTGTTCAGCATTTTAAAATTGAGTAATATTTTATATACAGACAGATTTAGTAAAGTAGATAAATACATGTTAAAATGGTAAGTACTTCTGAGGCTGATTTTATTTGTCCTCTGCCTTAGATTCTATGATCTGAAGAGAGTACATCTTCTAACTTCTTACTTGTAGAGAAATACCTTTATTTTATTCTTGTATTTTGCTAACTCTTCAATGGTATAAAAATTCTCACTGACAGTCAAATGAATCCTCAACAATCAGAACCAAGAAGTCAGCCAACTGCGCAGCTCATACTGTGGCTTGCTGGCCATCAGGCCCTTGCTGTGAATGTGTCTGCCCCCTTCCAGAGAACCATCCCTGTCTCCTCCCTTCACAAGTGTGTCCTCTTGTCTTGCCCTCTGGACAAAAGGAAGCCCGCTGCTCCCAAAGAAAAGTGGAAGTCCGAGCGCAACTCGGGATCCCAGCCAGGCTGCTGGGCCCAACCACTTCTCAGACCCCCAGCATCATCAGAAGCACTAGCCCCGGCTTCCTGACTGCCTGGGGCAGACCCTGTGAAGAGGGCCTGATGGGCGAGGTGGGGGTGTTTGTATGTGTGACTGTGTGTCTGTGTGCATGGTGGGTGGGTGGTCGAGTGTGTGAGCCCGAGTCCTGAAGGGACACACAGAGAGGCAGACACTGGGAGAAGGAGGGGCTGAAGAAGGCTGTCATATGGTTCCCATGAAAGGGCTCCCTAGAGCCTTCTCCTCACTGAGAAGGCTTGGCTTTTTGCTTTGGGGCTCTCAGTCTACATGGCTTTCGGGGATGTTGTAGGCATCGGGCTTTCCCATGAACTATGGATGGGCAAACCCTGGGTACCGGTCCAGTCCCGTCACCCCTGAGCTTTGTATGGGTGGATCCAAGCACCACATGTGACCGCGGAGTCATGGGTGCCCATGACCTGTGTCTTGCTGTTCAGTCCCAGGGCTGTGGGTATGGGTTATCCTTACCTCTCAGAGGCTTGGTTTTTACTCCATGGGCCTTCCCTGGAATGTACGCTGACCGCAGATGGCCTGGGAGGATGATCCCTGGGCCTGTGTGCGGGGCTGTCGTGGTATCCCCTGGGTGCCTGGATCCCATACTTGTTCTGCTGGAGCCTGCACTGACCCTCCCCTGTACGTTGTGTCTCCTCCATATCTGTAGCCCCTCTGCAAGGATATCTATGGTTAAAAAAACTGTCATTTATTTATACTACAAATGAATATTTAATATTTATCCTTAATCTTTGTCGTTATGTAGTTTCACTAGTATAGATTTGTTCTTATTTATCCTAAGCGATATTTGGTGGTTCACTTTTAATCTGATGGGTTTGTACTATCTTCAGTTTGGGAAAATTCACAGCCACTATCTTATTAACCCTTTATTTTCTATTATTTCTTATATTCAGTCTTCTTAAATAATTTGAGAATTTAAATTGAATCATTCCAACCTGCTTCTCTTTATGCTTTGTTTTATACTATTTCCTTAGTACAATATACTTGAAGTTTTCTATGTCCCATTGTAATTACTTGATGTTATAGTTTATTTAACTTAAAAAGCTAATATTTTATTTCCAACATTTCTGAATTACCAACATTTACTTTGCTTCATTTTGTCTCATTTTGTTTCTAATATACTTCAAACTGACATTGTTCCTGAAGTAGCTCAAATGTTCATATTGCTTCACTATTTTAACTTTCTTTGGAATCATCAGAATATTGTTATTCTAAAAAATTACTTTGGTATTATTAGACTTGCTTGTGTAGTTTAGAATGTTTTGTTTACTTTCTACCTCTCTGCTTTCCATACTCTAAGGCAGTTCACAGTATTTATACAACAGGGATAATTCTCAGTGCAGTGGCGAAGAGTTTGCCTCAGATTTGGTGGAGAAACTGGAACTATATTGTACTGCCTTCACAAGTAAACTATATCACAATAGGCAAAACCTAATTCAAAAACAAAAAAGACGCTTTTATGTGTAGGCTAGAAAGTCATATTCCAATCACTGGATTCTATTAGACTTGCCACAGTATTTACAAAGAGCAAATGTAATACCACAGAAGTTCAACTTCTTGCATTTCCCTAATGCTTCCAGATCCAGAATTCAAAGCTCAACAAATTTCAACTCTATTTATTTTATTCTACCTTTTAAAATCTCCTTGAGCATGGCTAATGTTACCCTTTTCTCATTATTGGGTGTTGAATTTCTTTTATATTTGCTTTTTATATTTTACATTATGGCTATCCATTTGTGTATGGACAGGGTGAAATTCAAAGCATTTATTAATGTCACTTTTCCAGAAAATCATTATATTTTAACTTAGTTTTTTGGCTGAATTATAAATTCAGTGAATGCAGTGACCTTGTCTGTTTTGGTCTTAATAGTCACGCTTAGCTCTGGTCTTTAATAAGTATAAAGAACAACATGCACTATTAAACTCATTACCAGCTGATGTGGGAATAATTCAACAATACAACATAAAGCTAAAAGAAGTTTCAGCAAACAAAATATAAAAAGTCATGTACAACATGGTTGGATCTGGAGGTGGGGATGCTAAGTGAAATAAGTCAGCAAGAGAAAGACAAATACCAGATGCATCACTCATATGTGAGATATAAAGCAACAAAACAAACAAACCTTTAAACTCTGATGACAAACTGGTGGTTAATAGATCGGAAAAGGAAAGCACTAGAAGGAATGGATGGAGGGAGTCAGCTTACTAATGACGACGGTAACTAGCTCTTTGGTGGTGGGTGTGGTTTGGTACAGTACAGACATCTATTCAAGTGTGAGTCTGTACTCCTGAAGCTTATACACAATTATAGACCAATGGTAATTTGGGTAAGTAAATAAGCGAATGAATAAATACATGTAAATGCAATTTTAAAAGGAAGGTCATACAACTTGGTGTCACTTAAATTATTGCATGCAGGGCAGTTCATCACAGAATGTCAGTGCAATTAATGAAATACCAAAATCAGCATCTCAAAAATATAACTATATTTTTAATGAATATACAAAAAGCTTTCACTTCAGTGATTTAAACATGATTTGAAATGCATGTAAAATAATAAAATAAATAAGGGAAAATGAAATATCATGGATACAAATTAAGGAACTTCATTATCACTATCAGAAATTTGACTTTTGAATTAAGTAGACTCTAAGAAACCCCTGTAATTTTCATTCATTGATAGAAATTAATTAATATAGCATTTTCAGTATACTGTGTGCCCAACTCTCCATTAGGTGTCTTATCACTATGTGACCAAATCTCAAAAATACAAAGCAGTTTTTTATCTTGGTATCATTTAAGTATAAAAATAATTTAATATTCTAAATGTACAAATGCAGCTAAAGGTTTGAGTGATCTGTTCAAAATCACACAATCCTACTAAAGAACAATATTTGATCCTATGCTTGTTTTGCCAATCTCATTGTTCTCATAACTAAAAGTAAAACTTTTAATCAGAAGCTTTTGGATATTTCGTCACTCAGAAAAAAAAATCATGAAGACAATATTCTATTAATTCACTTATTTGATCATTTATTCAAGAATAACCTAAGAATTAAGAATAAATTATCATTTCACATAGATTATTTTTGTAACATGTGATGTGTTGTAAAACATGTTGAACTATTAGAATCTTAATAGCTTTTAAAATTTATAATTTTAACAAAAAACATAGACTTCATTTGAACTACATTATGTTTATTAATTGTTCCAAACTGAGAGAGACTATACAACCTCTGTGTGTGCTAAAGCCCATGTTGAATGAAATCATTTATGCTGCCAGGACATTAATCAAAACTATAAGGAAATAAACATAGTCTAATCAACATAATAAAAATCATTTTTCAGTGGCATGTAAAAATTAAAATGCACTGATTTATTTATTTATGCAGACAGAACTGGGGTACAGGCCAGAGGTACAGGGGTGGTGAGAGGATTCACCAGAGACAGAGTGGGGAGCAGAACAGGCAGACTAAGGAAGTACACTGCTGAGGGGAGCGGTGGGGGGAGGAGGAGTCAGGAGCGGCCTGCCACATCATGTGTGTCATGTCGGGGCCGGGTGTTAAACTCGTACTAAAGTGGCTGTGCTTGCTTGTAGTGCTGTGTCCTAACCCACTGTGCCACCAGGGAGGGCCCCAAAATTCACTGATTTATATCAAGCATGTGCAACCCCCTCCTCTTTTTCTTCTCAACATCATTTTCTGTCAAGCTACTGGAAGGATTTATTTAATTGCTTTCCAGTTGATCCAGAGGAACCCTCTATATTTGCCTCTAAAGCTAGAAATACTAGCAGGAGTTACTGCAAGCCTTGCTACTAGTTTCTACTAAAGCTTCTTGTGTCTTCTTCACTCACTGAGGGTGAGATTGATAGAAAAAATGGTATCCCCATTTTTCTCACTGCTTTGCCTATTTATTCCCCACACCATCCCTCAGGTCCACCGAAGTGGATCACACTTCATGCAACTCAAGGGATAAAACTTAGAACGATAAAAATAAAGAGATGGTGTAAAATATCTGTTGCTAAAGCTCAGGCAGGAATGCAACCCATCATTAAAGTTACAGAGAGGGATCTGGTCTCTTAGGATGACACCTCATTGTAGAATCGAGCACTCTTGATCTTGTGTTTATATACCCCGTTGTGAATACTTCTTTCTTTGTGTTTCCATTCAACCATTTCAATCTTTTTTACTGAAGTTGATTTAGACTAAAGACACTTTCTCTCCCTCTAGTGGGATATTGCTCTGTGTCTGAAGCACCAGAGATCAGAAAATGGCCATTGGCAAACTATCAATAGAAACAAATAACAACTACATTGTCGGGGGAAACATAATGATGACTGCCAAATAAATGTGTTTGGAGATTTTATATAAAATAAAGATTTGTGACTTCTGATAAATGGAAAAATTTTAGAAACCCAGGCTCCATATGGCTACACAGAAATAATTAGCAGTGACTGCAGAATGACTGCCTCCTTCAAAAAAAAAAAAATGCAATTTTTGGTTTGTCAAAGAACTGCTATTGTCCATTGGTTTTAGTTATTTTGCTACATTCTGTCCGTTGTAGTCATTTGGTATTTTATTCTTTGTTTTAGCTCTAAGTGTGCATGACTGCATAGATACTTCAAATCCAATCCACTCAGAAATCCAGCCATTACAAAGTAGTTATTTTGTGTGATATCTTACTTGTTTTTGAAAGGCATTTCCCAAATGTTGGTGAAACACATGTCATTCCATTTGTATGCTTACGTAGCTTCTGAACATTTTTCTACTTAAGTGGCCAGTCAAGTTTTGTTTTGTTTTGCTTTCAGGACAATCAAAGACATTTTAGTCATTAGGAAACCTTAGGAAGTCAACATTGAGGTTTATATAGAAGGAGGACATAGAAGAATGACAGTCAGATCCCTTTAAAAAAAATCAGGAATACAAAAGCAAGGAGGAAGCTGGAATACACAGGGGATCAACCTACAGAAAACCCTTGGTAAATCCTAAGACTGTTGTAAAATATTCCTATGGCCCAACTTGCAAATGCTCTCAGAGGACAGTCTTTCCCTTCTCTGTCTGACAAGTTCTACACGAAGATACTCTTTATTGGATCTCAACCAGGGAGTCTGGGAAATGTCATCCAAGCTTTTCTCCTCTCTAGTACAGGGAGGCATTTAGAATGGTGACAGGACTGATTATCACTAAGTATCTGGCACAAAGGAGTTTACTTTTAAAAGATACCTGGAGGTTTTATCTCCAGCAACAAGGAAAACGAAAGAAAATATAAACATCTGGGACTACACCAAACTAAAAGCTTCTATTCAGTGAAAGAAATTGTCACTAAAACAAAAGATACCCTAATGAATGGAAGAAAATATTTGCACACCATACATTCATCTGATAGGTGGCCGATTTTGAAGATCTACAAAAAAGTCACACAATTCAACAAAAAAGAGACAAACAATGCAAAGAAAAAGTGGGCACAAGAGTTAAACATGCACTTCTCCAGAGGAGACATATAGGTGGCCAAACTGTATATGAAAAAATGTTCATTATCAATTATACTCAGGAAAAAGCAAATCAAAACCACAATGAGATACCATCTCCCACTAGTTGAAATGTCTACATCCAAAAGGCAGAAACGACAAAAACTGGCAAATATATGCAGAAAAAGGAACCCTATCACACTGTGGAAGGTCACATGGGATTGAAAACAAGAAGTTCTAGAAAAAAACAAGAGTTAGGACTAAGAGAGTGTGACAGTCGGGAAAATGGTAAGGCTGGGACTTTGTTAAGGTTGCAGTAGCTTAGTGATGGGTCCACAGCACAGGCCTCCAGAGGAGAATGCAGGCAGGACTAAGTGAGGATAACACAGGTTAACACAGAGGAAGAGCCTGGGCAGGGTGAGGCCCAGATTTGTAACAGGAGCTCATGAGAGAAAGGGTTAAATGCACACAGATGCATGCTTATGGCAGGAGTCTATCAGACCACCTTGTGAGTGTTGTTTTCCTGACACTAGACAGTCAATGTCATGGGTGCAGCATTTGGTGAGTGTGACCTGGAAGTGTGGTCATGATCAGTTCTATGTTTCCCAGCACACTGTCAAGGATGCAACTGTTGTACCCAAGTAAAGTCTTGCTTAAGGAAGAATAGTAAAGCCAACACGCATGCACACACCCCTTCCAAAGACTCACACAATTTCTCAGAAATAGTACACTTTGAATACAAATGGTTAGAAAAATGTTTTTAACTCCCACACAATGTGCAGTAAGGCCCCTCTCTGTGGGCAATGCTTCATTCAGCAGTTAGGTCAGGAGAGAGTCAGTCCCTGTCCTTTATCACAGAGTTCAGAATGAGCACTTCAGGCCCCGAATTAAGAAAGGGACTAAAATCAGGAGGCTTGTTTTGTGCTCTCTCAGCTACAAAAAGACAGGGCCAGAGTTTTTTGCATGACTGTTTGTACAGGTTAAACCATAATCATGGCACAGCATTCCCATCTTCCTCACTTCCTGACCCGGGAGGCAGGGGTGTTTTTAATCTACTTATTCTTTCTGTTACATTACATTAGAGCAATAATTCAAAGACCTGTTCCCTTACAAGGACAAACTAATCTATGTGACATACCTGATAGCTGACTTCTAATTTACATGAAACAAACAATTGCCAGTGTTCTCTGTGCTGCTGCACATAAATTACTTAATAGCTCACAAGCTCCATTATTTTTTTTTTCCTTCAACAAGCAGTGATTGAATGTTCTATGTTTCAGGAATGTGCTGGGGCTGAGGTTACAAAAACATGTCAGATGCAGTGCTTGCCCTCAAGGAATATTCTAATAAGGGATCCAGGCATGTAACTGATGATTACAGTGTCATGAGTGCTAAGACTAGAGGATGACATGGAAGATATTAAATTACAGAGCAGTATCTAAATAAGATGAGAACTTAACGAACTTTTCCTGAAGGGATGAAAAGCTTCAGTTCTACATAATAAATGAAGGGAGCAATGAGAAGGTATATTATAAAAGTTCACAAAGTTATTAAGTAATTAGAGGGATTAATGACCATTACAAGAACCGAAGACTGCTCCTATATATCAGCAGCTAATGGAGTTACGCTTTTTTATTGCACATGGATTTAGTTATCCTGATCATTGAGAAATGGTCCATCTAGTGTTTGTGGAAAGATGACAAATCATTCCTGAACACACACTGTCTGTTTTTCTCAGTGTCAGGGTACCAATGGTCACCTGGGCACTCAGCACCTGGCCTAGCTGTGCACCAAGAATAGGCTGCGGTGCAGCTGTGGCCCATAGGGTGTAAGCAGAGGACGTGTCCTCACTGGATAAGATGGCGTCGTGGTCCTTCCTCCCTGCATGTGGTGGGATGTGGGCGTGCAGAGCCAGAGCAGCCTTCTTGAAAAATGCCATGAAAACTGAGGCTGAGAAAGAGAAAGAAGATGCCAAGGTCCCTGGCTCCACAGAATACCCTGCAGTTATTCTGGACTTCCTTTAATACAAAGAAAAATGAATGCCTATATTGGAGCTACTCTATCATTCAGAGTCAAAAAAATTACAGTGAACACAGTTATTCTTACACTTCTCATTAAAAAAAATATTTTGCATAAACACCAAAAAATCAAGTCTATCATAACAGTTGATCTGTAGACTACTTCTGGTGGGCTAATGCTTTAATGTGCACCTCAAGCTAAGTGCCCCAATATCATGCAAAGTAAACATTATTTCCTGGTCCAATTAACTGAAGACTCAAGATCACAGAATTCATGAAGGGAAGAACCAGGCAGTTTCAGCAGGAGTCTGAGTCTTCTTGTGTAGGATGTTCTGTTCCCCTTTCCTGCAAATCTTAAAGATCAAATTATACAATTTCATATAGCTACTCAGTTCCCAAAACATATGTTCTGTGTCACAAAACATGTGAAACGTAGTATATTTTAAAAATTAAGGCATATAAAAATAGTAAGTTCCGATAAAATATTGTAGCAATTGCATTCATGAAATGAAAATACACAGAATAACAGCAGACAGGAACAGAGACATAAGCTTATGAAAATATAAAATAATGATTTTTAAATTTCTTTTTAAATGCCAGCTGTTCAATCTCAGATAATTCTACCATTTCTATGTTTTCATCAACTGAGACTCATATTTCTCATAGTTCAACTTCTCCTTTCTTATGCAATTACTTTTATTGAAGTAAACTCATTTAAAATACTGCATATGGCACAAAGGGTTAGGACGCAACACTGCAAACTGGTTGCAGCCGCTTCAGTGTGATTTCGATCCCCGGCCAGGGAGGTGACCCACACAGCGTGGCAGACCTCTCCTCACCTGCCTGCTGCCCCCCTCAGCTGTGTACTTCATTGGTCTGCTTCCCACTCTGTCTCTCACCACCCCTGCACCTTTGGCTTACACCCCAGTCTGTATGAATAAACAAATAAATATATTTTTTAAAAAACTGTGTATGTTTTAGGGGTATATATTCATGCCTCTTCCAAAGTATGTTATCAAAGCTCAAATGTTCCTCCACTGTTGTGACTGGGACCCCCCTATCCTCCCTTTACTCTCCAGCCTCTCCCCTTTCTTTTTGGTAACCTCAGTTCTGCTGTCAGATTTCAAGTATTTTTTATGGTTTGATTTTGTCTGTTCCTTTGCTTTTTTTTTTATATATTCCACATATGAACGAAATCATCTGGTATAATCCTCTTCATCAGCTTCTCTCTCTTTTTTTTTTCGAGTCAGCGGTTACTAGGAGTAGGAACTTTTTCCTGTAAAGCATAGCTAGTCAAAGAATTTCCAAGCTAGGATAGATTTCAAGAACTCAGAGAAAATCTGTTCTAAACTTTATAATTATTAATAAAGAAACTATTGCTCAGAGAATTAATAAAACTATACATTCCGCTAAGTTAGTTACAGTTGGAATTGGAATTAGGTTCAGTTCTCCTGATGATCAGTGGTTCCATTATATCGCATACATGGCAAATATCTTTCACTTATTTTGATGGAAAAGAAAGCAACACATTTAAATGCATCCAGATAACTCAGGTCAAGTGGACAATGTACATATTAAATGTTCTCAGAAATAGTTTATTACACTCATTACACTTATTAGTGGGCACAGATTAGTCTGGATTGCTATTATATATGTATGAACTCTCTGAAATTTCATTTGTAATTGTTTACAAGTACATTTCTCTAATAAGAGACTCCATATTTTCCTAGATTTTCAAGTTGATCAGAGATCTAAAATAATTGACAATTAGTGCCCTCTTCAAATACCTTTCATCTGAAGCAGTGTTCTTTCTTAATAACTAATGAGTCTTACACGCTTACAAAGTTTTTATTCTTGAGGGTTGATATATATTGAGAAATCACACTATAATTGGAAGAGATATGATGTACACAAAAGAGAACTAGAATGCCCCCAAACTGTCTCAGGTCCATGGTCCCATCCTCTAAAACAGTAGTAATTTAACACATGGTGTTTCGTGAATGGCTTGAAGTTGAGATGAGGAAGCAGTGTGTGAAGTCCTGACTCATATGCCAACCCTAAGAATGAGGCGGTAAGAGAAGTGTGAATTTGCCCCTCTTTAACCTGTAGTGAGATAAGAGAACTGGCTTTTAAGTCCTTATCCTTTATGAATATCCAGTATTGAACTCTATTTATTTCACATGAACCTATTCTCTAACTAGAATGAAGTGATAGTTTTGGAATCCGCTGAAAGATAACAACTGAAATAATCATCTGTAAGACTGTCAGAAAACCAGCCATGCCACATAGCTCACTCTCTTAACTAAGAACAATTCAGCACAGTTAGGGGCCTTCATCTAAAAAGAGTTTCAGAATAAAGTAAACATGGCGAATGAATTCCCCTCCTTCCCTTGGAGAGGTCACGTTCGAGGTTCACTGGCAAAGCAAGATGGGAAAATTTGGTCTGTGCCCACCTGCTAAGAATTAAACAGTCTCTTGTGTAATCAATGCATGGTCTTTACTGGGAGGCCCTGAATCCATCACCAGAAACTGTGACATGCTCAGAAACCATTTTTTAATATGTATTAATTTGGGCTTCCAGGAACTGCTAATACTTCAAAAACAACAACCTTCCCAAAATGTGAGGAAATTTTCAAGAAAAGTTGATGCACCCAGAACTCGGAATAATCAAGTTTACCAAGCAGGTCTTATGGTGCTCTTCCCAGCACGGGTGTTTACTGTCTAAAGGATCAGCGCATGTTGTAACAATGAAGTTGCTGCTCATTGACCAGACCAAGCTGACAACCAACAACTGTTGTCATGAGTTATTTCAGGCCAGATTGCTATCCTCTCCTTGGTAACGATCAGTATGTATCTTGTAAGTGGTGTCCAATCACTCAAGGTATGAAGTTCACAAAGAAGCACTCAAAAGAAAACACAATCGCCATCAAAAAAAAAAAAAAAAAAAACAGGAAAAGAAACCTATGTAGAAAGAAATTTCTGATGGTGAAAGTCCACATTTTCCAAAAGGAAAAATACTTCCACTCTTTTAAGGCATCAATAATGCTAGACAACACCGCATTTTTTATTAAAACCTAACCTAGCGAGTAACACTGAGCTATTCTAAGGGATGGATGGGCATTCATCACCCTCCTCTTTGATGGAAGGTGTTGATACATTTTTGGTGGTAGCTTAGCTACATCGTTCCTTAACTTCTTCAGAAGTTTTAGATGAAGACCATTTGAACTTCATGATTTATGGCCACTTAATTTCTCATATTTTTTCAATCAGGTCTTTGTTTTGATTTCCCTGACAGTTCTTCACCTTCCGTCTCTGCACAAAGTAACTCCAGGGTAGATACTTCTTCATCATCCTGGAGGGAAGGCCAGACACAAAGCACCCATTCAAGTCTTTTGCATTCTTTGCAATATTTTTGGGTTGCTTCATTCCCAGCATAACAGTCTAACAGACCTAGCCAATCTTCAGTGGATTTTACTTATCTCAAGGAACTGTTTTGCTATGTATTTGAAGATTACTTTAATTAATTTTTAAACACTACCCTTACAAGTCAATGTTACAGTCTCTTATCACTTCTCTTTCATCCATACTCCCCAAATCCCACTTCTACCCTTCATTTTATTTTACTTTTTGTCAGAGTTCATGAATCTTTGACAACGTCTGATTAAGCTGGCTCTATGCTGCTCCTATAGATTTTGTTTCCTATCCTTCCCCTTTGGAATCTTTCTGGTTAGTCTATTTCTTAAAATCTTCTTGCAAAAATTTTATTCTCTGCATGTGTTCATTTAATATAATGTTCTCTATGAAAATGTCAAACTTGATTATATTGTTGCTACTGTAAATTTTAATTTATCATTTTTCTTGCAGATCAATGAGTCAGAAACAACAGCAGCTATTATGTATCAACACTCTTTAAATACCCAAATACCAGTTTTTAAAAAAAAAGAAAAAGAAAATAACAAAAACACTCTTTCTTACATAATAGTAAGCCAAACTTTATGACTTAATGTTAAAAGGTACAGATATCAATAACAGTCTTGCCATCCCTTAAAACATGCCACTTGTGTCAAAGTAGCCTCAATAAGATTTCCTGCCTATGAAATCTCCCTTCTGTCCAGCCTATGGAGTAAGCCTCTGCTGTGTCCTAAATCTGTGCTGTAGACTTCAACAAAATAAATCCATCATTGTGAAATATATGCCAGTCATATATACTAACATGTATACTTACACTTTGTAGAGTAATCATAGTTTATCTCTATATATTAAAAAACAAACAAACAAAAAAACACAACATGTCTCTCTCACTTTACTAAGTGTTTCAATAAAATACCTGTGGCAGACAAGCCAAAATGAGCATTGGTGACTCTCTTCTCACTTCTTCCAGATTGGAAGTATAGATAGCTTGCATTATGCACTGTTTTTGCAAGGAACTGTGGAAGAACCACCAAATGCCTTTCATAACTGAAAGACACACAAATCTCTTAGCAAAAGCTTAAAGCAACTTTGTGAAAAAGAACAAACATGAATTGGAATATTCTGCTCTTATTAGGTCAAATTTCTCTTATAATCATGAGCTTATCTATATGAATCATTCATATCCCCGAATTACTTGTGTAGCTCATTACCAGTATTTCCTAATGTAGCCATTCTATGGAAAGCAAACTTGAACTGGATTCATCTGGTAATGTTTTCCTTATATTCAGATTCAGAGTATCCAATCCCTGGAGGAAACTCGGGTCTTTTAGAAGATAAACATGATTTAGATAAATGCTGTAGTTTGAATTGTATTGTTCCCTTTCATAAAATTTTAAATTGAAATCCTAAGGCCTAGTTACTCAAAATGTAGCCTTATTTGGAAATAGTATTATTGCAGATGTAATTACCTATGATGAGATCATATTAGAATAAGGTGGAACTTTTAATCTGAAATAAGCAGTATCCTTATAAAAAAAAAGGGGGGGAGGGGATTTTGGTCATGAGCCCAGAGACAAAAAAAGCCTGGGAAATATTGTCACAAGCCAAGGAGGACTAAAAAGATAGGAGAAAGGCTTGGGATAGATCTTTCCTAATGTCTTCAATGGGAACTTGGCCTTGCCCACAGCTTGATCTCAGATTTCTAGCTTCCAGAACTACAAACATAAATGTCTGTTGGTAAAATCATTTGTCTATGATACTTTGTTATAGCCTTCCTGGCAAATTAATCCAATAAAATTCAATATAGTTCATTAACATCAACTAATAAATCAGAAGCATGTGCTTGGTAGGTCGATAAAGCTGCAATTTTTGAGACAATTATGTAGGACATTGTTTTTCAATTAAAGTATGATGTTTTGCCTAATTTTTAGAAAAATAATGGCTTACTCCTCAGCATCTTCAAAGCATGTTCCATATCCAGGTTAGTGCTTCATCATTCTATTATGACCATTTGTCTGCAGACCTGTCTCTCTGCTAAACCTGAAACCTGAGAGGACTAAGTACTGTGTGTACCTCCTCCATCTGAGAGTCTAATAATGATGCATAACATATCACTCACATGCTTAAAATGTCTCAAAGAATGATGAAACTATGTTTTCCACAATATTTTAGAATTTTAACCACATTGTTCTATTTAGTAAAGTTCACTCAAAGTAGTTACTGGATCTTAACCAAGACACATGAAACAATTCAACAGACTGGACTCTGACCCTATCTTTTCTCAACACCATATCTAAAAAGGAGATGGGTTATCTTTTTAAAAGGATCCTTAGAGACAAAATGTAGTGGTGATAAAGTGGACTGAAAAGTAAGAGTGATCAAATAAAAAACAGTACCTGTCTCATTAGATTTCTACCTGCAGATTTGTTGTCTGTTTTCTGTATCAAAAGAAGGTATAAAAATAGTGCCATGTGTTATCCTCGATTCTAGCCCCAGATTGTCCTTCTTAGTGAAGGATGGAAGTGTACAAGCTAAAACACACATCTTAATGTGAACCAGACCTGGTGGGGGATTCACCACTGTATGCTGCCAGGTATTCAAGCCTTCCAGATACTCTACTGCCTTTTGATGATCTGCCTGTAAATTCTTTCTGTTTCTGAGGCTGAGCCCAAGTTTCACCTTCTCCTCCTTCATCCGACCTCTTGCCATGTCTGGTCTGCTTTGCCTATCGTGACACAGGCTATGATGGTTCTGTGTCACTTTCCTTTTGCTGCATCTCCTTTATCATATTACTGTATTTCCAAACCAATCTTGGTAACTTAACTCTTACTCTGGACAGATAATTCCATTTTATTCTCACTGTGGAAGTTAACTTACTTCCACTTACTTAAATGCAATGCTTCACTCAGGCCCTGGAAGCACTGATTGCTGATCTCTGTCCTCAAATGTTCATTAAGAACAACTTCATCCAGGGAGGTGAGCTGCCACAGGTCACTGAGCTATCAATATGAACCACAACTGGCAGTTTCCAGTATCAATCAAGTGGCAAAAAACAAAAAAATGAAATAAAATGAATATATTTCTCTGTCATTTTCTGATATCTCAAAAATATTTGAAATATCTACAATAGAAATTAAAAATTGAGGACTCTGGATGAAATAAATAGAATTTAGAGTTCTATTTTGTTGGCTTGAAAATTTTTTTAAAGATTTATTTATTTATGCATACAGAATTGGGGTACAGGCCAGTGATGCAGAGGCGGGTGAAAGGATTCGCCAGAAACAAAGTGGTGAGCAGAACAGGCTGACTGACCAAGTACACTGCTGAGGGGAGCAGTGGACAGGTCAAGAGAGATCTTCAGTGCCATGTGGATCACCTTCAGGGTGGGGATTGAACTCATGCGGAAGTGGCTTTAGCTTCTAGTGCTGTTCTATAACCTGCTGCACCACTAAGGAGGGCGCCAAAAAAAAATTTTTAAAGAAAATTTATTACTAAGGTGTAAAGCCAGAGTTGTACTCCCCCTTTCTCTACCTAAAACAAAAACTATCATTTGCCAAATGATCTTAGGAGAGAAACAAAACAAAAGATTTAACAACATTGTATTTTCAATGCATTCCCCATGCTGAGATTGAACTCTGGTGCCATGTGTGTGGACAGCCAGAGTTCACACCTCTTGCTAATATACTAGTAAGTTCATTTCACTCACTGGCAGTAGCTGTGGGCTTCTTCATAGTTAAACTGTAATGAGCATTATCTTTTGACAGGTGTTGCAAGTAATTTCATGCCTTAAATACTACATTATATTGGGGGAAAAAAAACCTCAATGTTAAGAGTTGTGCTTATTGTGAAGTAAAACTTCCATATGAACTGTCCTGCTCAGAACAGATGTTCCAGGTTTCAAAAGTATAGAATTTTGTCACTAAAACAAGCCCTTTGAATAAGAATAACGATGATGCATCGATTGCTTTGTGTTGTTTGGTACCCAAAATACTTTGATATTTATGAGTATTTATTACAAAAAAACAAAAACAAAAAAAATAAGTTGAGTTTTTTTTTGTCAGATATAGAGCTTTCTGTGAAAATCTTAAGCATCTGTGATTTTGCCAGCTAAAACCATTTGTACTAAAGGTTTCATATCTGATTCACTGCACCGTTTTGGATCTGATTCCTAGCTTTTCCATTTCCTAACATATCAACCTATGTGAATCTCAATGTCTTCACATGTAATATTATTTCTAAAACCCCATATATGATTCTAAATAACACATATTCTAAAAAACAACTTCAGTAAATCTCTCAAACTAGCTCATCAGAAATTCTTGGCCACAACTCAAATGTTTAAAACAGAACATTTTTGTAAAATATGCAGAAATTATTGAAGCCACCATTTCCTCACTGGTAGATTATCCAATTATTTTTTAAAAGTATCTTCACATAGTCATCAAAATATGCTCAGCTTCCCTTGGAATTTTTCTTAGCATCCTAATATTTTATACTCATTAAAATTCAATACAGCTATCTGACACCTATCCACTTTCTGAAATATTGAAAAGAGCTCCCTAATCCCAACCTCAAGTATAGGAAGGTGAAGGGAGAAGTTATTTCCAAGATGCAGCATGATTTCTCATATTTTATACTCATTAAAATTCAATATAGCTGACACCTCTCCACTTTCTGAAATATTGAAAAGAGCTCCCTAATTCCAACCTTAAGTAAAGGAAGGTGAAAGGAGAAGTTATTTCCAACATGCAGCATGATTTCTAAAACAACTGATATTCACACCCAACATCAGCCGTCTCCTGACTAGACAACTGTCCAAGACCAGGCCCCTCAAGACTGCCACACTGTCTTCGAGTGGTATTTCTGCAACATCTTTAATTATTTCCTCTCTATGAAACCATTGTTTTCTTTCTCATAAGCAGAGGAAAGTCAGTGTATTGTCATAGTTAAAAATAACAGGAGTTGGCAAAAATGGCAACTCAGGTGGTACCTGAAAATATCACAGAAGCAAGATTTATTTGAAATATACATATATATATATATTTGGATATCCCAAAAGACAAAATTAGAATTGATGAATATGACTAGTTATATATTCAATGTAATATGCTGAAGGCTATTCAGTCAAGTAACATCAAAACAGAATCTAATGTTTTATAAATTTTTTTAAAATGAATTAAAGTAAATTAAAATAATGATCACAAACTAAAGCAAGAAATTATCAGACGGTAAATAAGGAAAGTCAGATGAGAAATAACAAAAGATGTTTCTAATCTGATATTTTCCGATTCACTGATTTCAGTTTAATTGAATTGGGTTAAACTAAATTCTAGTTTACATATATATTGTATATAACTGAATTTCAAGGATATTTTAATTTATAAAAATCAAATTTAGCTTATTGAATATGAAATTTCTTTATCATACAGATAACATTATAAAACATCTCTGCAACTCAATATGACTATGCTTAGAGATGTATAGACTGATGCTTTAAAAAATTTTAAGACTTTTTTCGGGACTTTATTATTAGATAAGCACAGGCATGCACTGGTGAGATATTTTCTAATTCTACACAAATATCCATTAATCTGTTTTGTTCATTTTCTCCAAAAACAGATTCCAAGAACCATTTTATACTTTGAAATTGTATAACTTGCTCATCAAAAATATTGAACTATTAGAGTTCCATTAGTTCAAAATAATTTATAAAATTATTTGTTTATATCATTTTCTGAATTATTTTACCAACTCATTTTCAGAATTAATTCCTTGGTTTTGTTTAATCCTCCATGTAAAAAGATAAATTATTGAAACTCTAATGATCTTTTTAATTATGTGACTACCTGTCCATAGGATTAAGCTGAGACCACCAACTAATTTCCTATAAACCATCAAGCTACATCATGTATTAACAATTTTCAGTCTCTTTTTATCTGGTTTGGATTCAAAATGGTAACCTAGAGGTGAAAGGTCTGATTTTAAGAAAACAACTCCCCAGAACCAACCAACTTTTTACATTTTCTGAATTTAAGTTAATTATATCATTTGACTTTAACAGAATTATCAACATGTTCACCTTCATTGCAAAATAACATTTCCCCTGTCCAGATTAGAATCAATCCTTTAATGTTTACCTAGGTCACAGAGACAAGTAAAGAGAACTTAACATTATGCTTAATGTACTCCATCTTTCTATTTAGGAATGAAAGTGTATATTAAAATTTAATGTCAGTAATACTTTTTTTAGTGTAAACAATCACTACATCTTTTTTTTTATGTTTCCAAGCTGCTTCTATATGAAATTTGCTTGCAAGTTAAATATTTTACAGATCGCAGTATTAACTTTTATATCTCAGCTTTATTATATTTTTACTTTAGTAACTTATTTATAAAATGGAGGGAATTTTTATTACTAAATAGTTGAATATATTGACCATTGTATCCTCTAGTCCATATAAACATAGTCTTAAATGAACAGTTTCTATTCTATTATTGTTCATAAGTGAGTAACCTTTTGAACTTAGATTCTAAAAGCATGGATTAGTTTTTGACTATGTTATAGGTTCCATTCTTTACATATTATTAGTGTTTATATGAAGTTTTAATAGTTCCAGTTTCATTTTATGACGTTAGTTACTTTTGTAGTCATATTTTCCTTTTTTTATAATTTGTCTTCCCTTTGCCCTTTAAAAATTATTTATTAAAGAACTGAGAAAGTTTTATATGTAACATAAAATAAAAGTGGCAATGATGAATAATAACAGAATATTTTTAATATTTTTTAATACTGGATGTAGTAACTGGTTAAGAGTATTTGCATTTCAAATGAAGCAATGAATAAGCTATTTTATATTTTCATAATCCAACAAATGAAGATGTGTGGAACCTATGAATATATCGGAAAAAGATTTTTATTGGCAAGTAGATACAAAATATTGACTACATTGGTTAATATATTATTAAAAATCATAAAACATTTCAAAATAAGTATATCCATGACCATTTCATCATTGAATAAAAATATTCAAAATGAAATAAACATTTCTATTTTAATAATAAAAAGTGTGGTAAAAACTATGACCAATTGTTATCATCTGTTCTATGTATTGATTTCAAAAGCGAGTCTTGAAAGTTTTAAAATATTTGCATTTTCCAATTTTTTTCTTCTACAAATACCCTAATAGCCAATTTTTATTTTTAATTTTCTCTTCTTTTTCACAGTTATAAAGCTTCATAGACTTCAGGATCTACAAAATTTGGATTCCCTCTTTCTGCAAACTGATATTTTTTTAAATCATTATTTAAAATCCACTCAGATTTACTAGACATTTCTATGGTCATAAATGTCTAGTCCTGCTTCCAGATCATATGTCACTTGAAATACAGGTTTATACACTTAATACTTAAAACAGTTGTATATATTTGTCCAATTAAATCAAATATATTTGTTTGAAAGTGGAAACATTTCAGAATATCTTGAGATATTTTTAGAAATTCATTGCAGGATCCTGCCTGGTGGAACAACGGATTAAGATGGAATACTGCAAGTGAGCTGCAGCCTCCTCAATGTGAGTTCAATACATGGCTCCAGAGGTGACCACATGGCGTGGCAGACCTCTCCTGACCTGCCCACTGCTCCCCTCAGCAGTGTACTTCATTGATCTGCCTGTTCTGTTCCCCACTCTGCCTCTGGTGAATCCCTGCACCTCTGGCTTGTACCCCAGTTCTGTATGCATGAATAAATAAATCTTTTAAAAAAAAAAGTAATTTCAGTATTTTACATAAGGTACATTTTATAATTTATTTTCAAATGCTGAGTATTACTATCAGTATTTAATTCAATAGATTATTATTAGACCAAAAAATCATCTGCTCTACCAAAGCCACATTTTACTCTTTATTTATTCATAATATATTCTATGGGGGTGGAGATGGGAATAGGATCAAGACTGGGGTGGGAAGAATACATGGGACTATGGTGATGGCACAGGGGTGAACTAGTCGTGGGAAGTCCATGGGGATTACAACCAAGATGAATAAATGTACTAAATGATGTAAAAAATATATTTTTAAAAAAGATACAAAACCACTAATTTTCTTTACAAAGTTCAAATCAACTGACATCCTTTGCCCTACTTAATCAGAATTTTCTTTAAAACTGATGAATGAATTTTTTACATTTTTAAAAAAAAATATCGATTGATAGAACTGTGGAGGTTGGGAGGGTTCACCAGAGATGGTGGGGAGCAGAACAGGCATATTTACTGAAATGCACTGCCAAAGAGAGCATCAGGTGAGGCAGGAGAGGTCAGTTGCACCATATGTGGGTCAGCCCCATGGTCTGGATCAAGCCCAGGAGGCAGTGGTGGTGGTAGCAGTGAGACTTAACCCCTGATGCCACCTAAAAACTTTATTTTTTACATTTAACACCTGATGAAAAAGTACTATAAATTCTATTAAATCCAGCATCTCAATTGAAGAGTATGGTGGAAATAACAGATTCATTACCCACTATTCAAGTTATCTTAAAAAAAAAAAAGAAAAAAAAACTAGTCAGCATGCATACTTAATCTCAATGCAATGGATTAAAGATGAAACATTCATATTATAGGCATTGTAAACGATCACAATGGGGGCTTTCCTGGTGACCCAGGGGTTAAATCTCGATGCTAGCATTTTGATAGCCTGAGTTTAGTCCACAGCCAGGGAGCTAACCCTCATTTGGTGCGGAAGACCTCTCCTGTCTCATCCACTGCTCCTTTTAGCAATGTATTTCACTAGACCCACCTGTTTTGCTACCCACTCTGTCGCTGGTGAATTCTCTCAATCTCTGCACCTCTGACCTGCACCCCACTTCTTCTATGTATAAATAACAATCATCACAATCATCACCATCAATATTATCATCTTTATATTTTATTTTCAATGAATTTAATTGATTCATTTATAGTATTCTGTGATGAAACCATATTTGTGGTAATAATGATTTTGCACCCAATTAAAGAAGGAGCAAGATGCACTGATGATGTTTCCGAAATCTGCATACTGTAAATCATTTTGCTCTGTAAAGGACACTGGAGTCCCTATTTTAGGTGAAAAGATGAGTTAGGTCAGTGTGCCAAATGTAGGGGGCTTATTATGCATGCAGTTGAACCAATAATCATGCAACAATTCCTGCTGATGAAGATATCTTTTCTTGGAAATACCTAAGTCCATAATTTGGAGCAATCCAGCATTACCTATACAGCATGAATATGGTTTGATTAATGCAAATAAATTTGACCTCTTTGCCTTAAAATATCTAATAAAAAATGACTGATGGAGGAAAGATAATGACTTGTTAGCACAACACTTAATTGCCAATCACCATCTTCTGCATCAACAGTTGCTTTTTTAGCATGGTTCCAGTAAATTCTGGATAAGAAAACTGTGGTCACATAATTGGTCACATACAATGTAATGTGGTCACATTGCAGCTGAGTTATAAATCATCATTCATATTCTGTGATCCCTGTAGCCTTTGGGATGTGTGCTTTCAACTGGTGCATCTCTAGGGTAGCTGTAGGAGGAGTCATCTTGCCAGACTCCATGATACCCACAGACAAGACTTCTCGCACTAAATTGCCCAGATTAATGTGTTTCAGTCCTAGAAAATGTGATATGCACCAATGGTACAGATGAACTTTCAAAATAAAGAGAAACAAGAATGTGGGAATGTGCAGATAATTAAGCAGTCCTCTCTGGAGTAGCTAGTATGTACTGTATTTGATAAATTGTTACAAATTATATAATAGATTCATAAGTAACTTTCATATCGTATCCCTTATAACTGGTATAAATTTTAAAATTTACCATCACAACTATTGACCATATTAAATTTATGGTTTAATTTTCTTTTATGAATTCTTTGATTTTCTTCTTAAATGGCACCTATATTACATTTCATACATTGAAATCTGGAAAAAATTATTATAAGAAATACTTGATTTTACCTAATATGTCATTCCTTACTGCCATCTTTTTACATATTTTAAGCCTCCAAAAATATTTTTAAATATAATAGTTCAGTCATTTTTTTTTAAATATGAAAATAAAAAGGCACAGATAATATGTAATCACTAAAGCAGTAAAAGAAATTTTACATAGACAATTAAGTTTGGAATCCATGGCCTTGAACAACCAATATTTTTTTCAAATATTCAAAAAGTTATTTGTAAATAAACTTAGAGTCCTAATTATACACAAATACATACATGTGCATATTCCATGTGTATATATGTACATATATATGTCACTTTTTTTAATCATCAACAAAACTTTAAAATATTGGTGCAAGAGTCAGATTCCAATTTGGAATAATCCATTCTAAACATCAATAGTGTCTTGATTTTGCCTCCCAAACTGCTAAAATAATACACTCATTTTACTAGGTGGAAATGAATGAAACTACAGGCAGATGAAAAATCGTACTGCAAGAAAGATTTAAATGTTAACATATTTTAAGATTACTTGAAAATGTAGACATGAGTCAAAGAATCAAAATATAACTAGTATCAAGAACTTGAGAAGAAATGTTTCCTGAGTTTGCATGTTTTTCTAACACCTATCCCTCAAATTCCCTTGAGAGTTGAAAGATGGAAGCACAACAACAGTCTTAAAGAGTAAGTGATGAATGGAATGTCCACAGTGCAAACTATGGTGTATCTGTGGCTGTCTTTTCCCAGTCCCTAGCCTTTAACGTGGCTAACTAATAATTTGAAAGTACCTTGTTTAATTCTAGTCACTAGATTTTGTTTCCTTCCATTTGGGAATGAATGGACTTTGGAGATCATTCCACAGCCATTATACAAATCCTTTGCTGTATTTTTGTCATTCTTAGTTTAACTTAAGATGAGAAGCTAATGGTTCTTCTTTTATATTATTTTCATCCAGAAGTATAACCTACAGGGGTACTGTTTTCTCAATACAAATATACCTTCACAACTAGTAAGGAAGTATTTTCTTTTCACAATTACTGTAATTCTAGCTAAGAAATAAAGCAAGAAGTGGACAATTTAATAAGCAAATATAAAAATTAGATATATCAAAGATAAACTGAATAAAGTTAGATTACCTAGCTAATAAACGGGTTTATTAGCTGACAGAGTTCAAATACTGCAATGAAAACAAAGGGTAAGGCAAAAGGAAAAAATAATCAGGTTCATATTATACTCATAATAAAAGGGGAAAATGACCTTAATATTGCAGCTGAAGAGCTATAATGATTAATAAAACAGATATAAACATACATTTTCATAAATAATATAGAGATAAAATAATATAAATTTATTTTATTAAGAAATAATTCGCTCTTTATTAAGAAATAATTCGCTTCAGTGGACCTATATTTGACATTTTAGTATGGACATTAAGTTAACATGGTGAATAGAACAGTGTCTATAATTTCATTGATTATATTTCAATACTGAGAAAGACATTAAATACATAATAAAATAAATAGGAAAAATGAAATATGGCAGGAGGACACCAAGTGATTTGCAAAAGATAGGAAAAGTGTGTAAGCATCTATGTTGCAATTATGGTCTAAGAATACCTTTAGGGAACATGATATTTCGGCAGAGAGTAAGATGACAGCAAGGAGAGAGTTTTAGGGAGAAATATTCCATTAAAGGGATGTGCGAACTTGTATCCTGGTTCTCATATATGAAAATGTTTAAGATTAAAAAAAAATCTATTAAGATATGTTAGATTTAATAATCCAGAAGATGAATATTACTTTGAGCTTGTTGAAAAGGCACACAACCAGAAGACTAAAGTCACACAGTCACCAGGCAAAGATTACATGTTTAAAAGGCTGCAAATCACGAAATACATTCTTAACCACAGAGATAGTGCTAGAATGCAAGGATAAACTGACAACGTAAGTAAATTCTTTTCTTTTTTTTTTAAGATTTATTTAGTTATGCATACAGAACTGGGGTATAGGCAGAGGTGCAGGGGGTGGTGAGGGGATTCACCAGAGACAGAGTGGGGAGCAGAACAGGCAAATAAATGAAGTAACTATTGAGGGGAACAGCGGACGGGTCAGGATAGGTCTGCTGTGACATATGGGTCACCTCTGAGACCAGGATAGAATTCACACTGAAGTGGCTGCAGCTAGCTTGCAGTGCTGTGTCCTAACCCATGTGTCACCAGGGAGGGCCAATTTAGGTAACTTCTTTAGAGTTTTCATTGGTCAGGCAGTGATACCTTAAAATAAAAATTGAAATGTAACCTGATAAATGGTATGTGTCACATTTTGAAAGGACATAAGAACTCTGTCATGTTGAATAATAATAATAATAGCTATTTCTCTTAAGATAAATGAACCACCAAATAAAAATTAGCATATCGGCATGTGTTAATGCAGAATACCAAATATACACAGGGTATTAGCAGAATACATATAAAGGTCACTATCCCATTCCAGGAAAAATTCTGTGAAGACATCAGGGAGAATATGGTATGTGTCAATGAAGAGCTATCACTGATTTTGAACAAAGTCTGATCAGGATAAGATAATTAGTAATGAAGAACAGAGAATGAGAGGAGAAACATCAAGGTGGGAAACCTTTTTCTTAACTGTCAGAATTTGGAGAAAAGACACATAAATGATGACTTCCAGGATGTGAGTGCAGTAGTCAGTAATTTAGATGCCTCCTGTAGGAGTATAAAGACAATGAGAAGAGCAGGCAGGGAATGAGTAGGGCATGCCACCCAAGACCTGTTCCATTAATGTTAGATTTAATTATCCGACATTAGTGGATCAGCAAGGAGCCCAGGGGAGGAGGAACTGAACCACAGGCACAACCCTTCTGAGTTGTTATTTAGCTATAGCATTTTGTACACTAATGGGTTTTAAAGCTGCTATTTCCTTAAATTTCCTCTCTTGATACTTTCCCATTAATATTAATTGTAATTTCACATGAGACTAAAAAGTAATGGAAAAATTATACCTTTTTTTTTTTTTTTTTGCAAGGAAAAAATATCCAGTGGCAAGTCAATACAGGAACCTGGAAATCAGGGAGAAGATACAAATTCTGAGTCATCAGTATGTGTGTCAGAGGTGAAATCAGAAGTGTGGAAAAATACACACAGAGAACACAAAGAGTAACAAAAGCAATTAACTGGAAGAAAGGGACACACAAGGAAGGCGTAGCAAGAGTAACAGAAAGATAAATGAAATAAAATGCACTGAATAGGGCCCTCGCTGGTGGCGCAGCGGGTTAAAGCACAGCACTGAGAATCTAAAGCTGTTTCCACATGAGTTTGATTCCCGCCTGTTCCGGAGGAATATGGCGCGGCAGACCTCTCCTGACCCGCCCGTTGCTCCCCTCAGCAGTGTACTTCGTAGATCTGCCTGCCTGTTCTGTTACCCACTCTGTCTCTGGTGAAGCCTCTAACCGCCTCTGAGCCTCTGACCTGTACCCCCGTTCTGTATGCACAAATAAATCTTACAAAAAAAAATGCACTGAATAACTCAATTTCATAATTCTGCAGTAAATGAGTGATACTAGAATATATTGAGGCCAGACATTATTAATTTTTCAACAAAAATTTATTACTCAGTCATTTCAAGTAAAACCTTATTGATCCAGATGCTAATATTCTCTGTTTTCTGTAATCTATGAGCACTGAGACTTAACACCTGTGCCACCAGGGAGGCCCCAGTAATACATGAATAAAATGAAATTTATTTTAGTACATCTTTATGACAAAATAGAGAAAATATGTAAACTTTTACATAAAAATCCTATCATTAGGGCCCTCTCTGGTGGCGCAGCGGGTTAAAGCACAGCACCAAGAAGCTAAAACCACTAAAGCATGAGTTGGATCCCTGCCTGCCCGGGAGGTGACCACATGGCGTGGCAGACCTCTCCTGACCCGCCCGCTGCTCCCTCAGCAGTGTACTTCGTCGATCTGCCTGTTCTGCTCCCCACTCTGTCTCTGGTGAATCTTCTCACTGTCCCTGCACCTCTGGCCTGTGCCCCAGTTCTGTATGGATAAATAAATAAATCTTTAAAAAAAAAAAATCCTATCATTACTTGTGTTTGCAGGATAATTTTGGTTAAAAGTGACAAGAAGTCAATAAATACTAGAGTATATGTTTTCTCAAAAACATAAGAAGTCCAGGCATCATTTAGGCAAAACTTGATCCAGGAATGCAAGTAACATAAGCAGATGTTATTAAACATGCTTCTTTGAGGGCTCTCTCTGCTTAGTTTTACTCTATGATGGTTTCACGCTCAAGAAGTTTGTCTTTTTGCCATCATCAGATATAGTTTGGATTACACTTATATCTAGCAATGCCAGAGGAAAGTGCATAGCATCCCTTTCCCAAGATTTATATCAATATTTAAAAAGAAAATTGACTGGATATTTCTTTCTTTCATATGCACCATGAAATTGAGGAAGTGAAACCAGGTGATTGTATGTTCCACCAGGTGGAGAAGGAGCTCCCTTTCTTAGAGGAAAAAAATAAGATGCCAAGAAAAGAATGCCAGGAAGATAAAATTAGCAGATACTCAGCAGACAACTACTGAAGCATATTTCAGATGAAAAGCTCAAGCATAAGTATATTTTTAATATAATATAGTGTCATTTCACATGTCATAATTGCTTGCATAGTTCACAGACCAAATAAAAATAATTAACTACTACTATATGTTTCAGCATCAGACCTACATAGAACTCAAGAGATATTTTGAAGGATTTGAATTGCTGTTTTGAATTTGTTAACTATTTTTTTAACCTGTGCTGTCAGAAGTACTATAAATCCATCTTGGATAATTGTGTGTGCCTTGTATTTTTGCTAGATACCCCTGAATGTCACTAGGGACACTTTTCTCTACAAATGCCTAATTTTTTCTCAAATTATACATTTAGATGTGGAAATCGCATAAAATATCAGGAAATCCACCCAGGAAGGAAAGCCAAAAATAACACACCTGAAATAGTAAAGACGAACCATTATACTAGTGGGATATCAATTTAAAACATAAATAACCATAACCTTTATCATCTATTCCTAAAGTATTTTTACATAATCATATCAATGCAAGTTTAAATCTTTTTTCCCCTCAAAGTTACCGATAGTTTCAGAAATTTACCTAAGTCACCATTTTTTTCTTCTGCATTTACTTATAATTCCAGATAAAAATATTGAGTGCCTATGTTGTGTAACCACTACTATTGATTTTGCAGATAAAGCACCTAGATAAATGACTAGGCTTAATAAATAGAGTGATTAAAAAACATGGTCTGGATACAGACTATTAAAGAAAGAGGAACTGAGAATTACCTCCAGGCCTTTGACCTAAAACACAGGTGAACTGGGGTGCCATTCACTGAGATGAAGAAAAAAGGCAGAGGGGATAACTGTGCGGATTATGGTGGCAGGGAGTTCTACGTTGGACACAGTTGGATTTCCCTGTTATATGTTCAAATGGAAACATCAAGTAGTCACTTGGATATAGCAACCTGGAATCAAGAAAGAAGTCAATGCTGGAGATATACACTAGGAAGTCTATGACAGCTACATGGTATATAATGTACGAAACCGGGTGAGGTTCTGTAGGGAGTGTGTAGGGTAAGAGAAGAAAAAGAGAAGAAAGGGCTGAGCCTTCAGGCACTTGATAATGCAGAAATATAAAATTTAATTTAATATATAACAGGAAAACAATATAGGTACATTAGAAAACAAAGCCTTAAGAGATCAATAGTGATATATAGCAAAGTTGTAAGAGATTAACTTTCACTATCAATAATGGTATTTGTCACATAGGAACCAGAAGGTCTGGTAAGTAAACATGGACACAAGTGGGTTTGTAGCCTTTTTCCTGTCTTTTTATTAGTGATATTATCAGGAAGTGAGAAAAAGTGTTGACAATTTGGAGAAGATGTGAATTGAAAAGTAATGTTGGACCCAGGACAGGTGACATCTTCAGAGAAAACACCGGAGAAGGGCCCTCCCTGGAGGCACAATGGGTTAAAGCAGCACTGCAAGCTGGCCTCAAACACTTCAGCGCAAGTTCAATCCCTGACTCGGAGGTGACCCGCATAGTACAAAAGACCTCTCCTGGCTTGCTCACTGTTCCCCTCAGCAGTATATTTCAGTCAATCTACCTGTTTTGCTGCTCCCTACACTGTCTCTGGTGAACCCTCTTATTACCGCTAGACCTCTGGCCTGAACCCCAGTTCTCCATGCATAAATAAATAAATCTTTTTAAAAAATAAAAAAAGAAAGAAAATGAGAAATGAATGACTTATTAATAATACATGCAAATAATGACCATAAAGCATGAGCCTGATGCTATTCAGTAAGTACACGAGGTATGGGTTCATGAATGTGCACTGTCTTAGACTGGGACACAAACAAGTCTAAGGTTCACCTAGACTTGATTCAGTACTGAGTTTTAAGTAGAAAGTTTTATAAAATTGTAGTAAATATTTTATTTACAACATTACAAATAACAAGGTACTCAGTGTTTTCCCTAGAGTGGTGTTGTACTGCAATACTGGAAAAAGAAAAATATTATCAGTCATCACACATATTTTTAATGTACTAAGCAATATGCTGAACTCAAAAGAACTAGATCTGTATTGATAGAAAGATGTTTTATCCCACATGAAAATTACAATAAGTTAACAATCTCAATTTCAAATTTGTTAAAAGTAAAAATATCAAACCATCTTATTTTTAGTATAAACAAAAATTAGCATGTCACTTTTGAGACCACTTTGGCATCATTAAGTCAAATTGGAAGTGTTCAAATATAGAAACAGAAATCTCACTTTCAGGAACACACCTTAGAGAAATTTTTGTTCATATCACTAGATGTATATGGATAAGTAACCCCCAAAACGCATATATGTAGGAAAATAATATAGTGGCATTATTACAAGCTAGAGAGCCCTAGACAGAAGAAAATGAGTGGACAGACTATATGAATCAACAGGGAATATAAGAGAGGATATAACACTTTGAGTACAGAAGGAACTTTGGTTTGTAGATGTGATGGTAAGAAAATACTGATGACCTAATCCCTTTATTTTATTTTCTCAATGAATTAAAAGGGGAAAGCAGAAGCTGAAACACTGTAAAGGTAAAAAGAGGAATTTTGAGGCTTAAGAAAGAGGAAAGGTATAGTGTTTAGAAAAAAAGTCTAGCATTAATTAAACAAAGCGAAGTTTTAATTATTACATGATTTCACCACTTTAGTACTAACTGTTAAAAGTTATTTATAACTAAAAGGTTATTCTGGTAGCTTAGAACTGTTCAAAGCTACCAGGGACAATTAGACAAAAAGAAATGCAGTCATTGAAACGTTACTAAGATTAAAAAAAGAAAGCATTTAAATCACCTTAGTCATATTTGCTAAAAAGTCAAACGTGCTCAGTGGCTACCTTTCTGAAGAGCACAGATACCTTTCTGTCACCAAAGAACATTAATCATCCCCAGGGATAGGGCAGCCTTTGTCTAGATCAGCGATTTGTGATTTTTTTCGGTAATGGGCCACAGAGGAAGTATTTTAACCTATTTTTTAGCAATCTGTAGCAACTCTGTAGTTTTAAATTCTTCAGCAAATACTCAGTTCTAATTTTAATAGAAAAGCAGTTATACACAATTTGTAAATCAATATGACTGTGTTCCAGTACACTTTACTTACAAAAACAGACAGCAGGTCAAAATTACTATTTTAATATAAATAAAATCCTTTGGCCAAAGGTGCGTATCATAGGAAATATCTGGCATATCAAGTGAAGAAGTAGATATTTCCAAGAGAAAAAAACTGATGAAATACTAAAATTACTAAAATATATGATGAAGCAGTTTTGCTACTTAAATCAACATATAGATATAACAATCAATACTTTCTCTGATTACCTTTATTAATTTTTCTCTATAGTACTCAATTTTATTTTTATACAATCTTTGACAATTATGTGTATGTCTTACTTGTTAGCAAACAGCACAGTGCATGCAGAATCTGACTTTGTATTTTAATTTCATTTTGACTATTTTCAAATTTAAACAGAGGCATCTGCCTAACTCTCAAAAATAGGAATTTACAAATAAAATATTACTGGAAGTGGAGGCCCTTTTAGCCACTATTCCAGTGGAATTGTCATTCTGCCAGAATGCTTCACTGGTGTCTATTAAAACCCCACTACATAGAGTGCTGGGCCCCTCCAAAGCCCTATAATTTTCAGGAATTTGCAATGGTTTTGTGGTGTGTATTCATGGGGTGAGACTGGATTTAAGTTATGTTTCTCTCATCTTTTTGCCTCTCTAAAAATAGACGTAAGCCTTATCGTAAGTGTTAATTTTAAACTTTAAAAGCTTAATTTACCTAGAATTTTAATCATAAAAATAAATGATAACATAACGCTAGTCCCACACATTATAGTTTTTTTTTTTTTTTTAAAGATTTATTTATACATAAAGAACTGAGGTACAGGGCAGAAGTGCAGGGTCAGTGAGAGGATTCACCAGAGACAGAATGCGGAGCAGAATAGGCAAACTGACGAAGTACACTGCTGAGGGGAGCAGTGGGTGAGACAGGAGGGGTCTGCTGCGCCATGTGGGTCACCAACCTTGGCCAGGAATTGAACTTGTGCTGAAGCAGCTGTGACTAGCCTCATAGTGCTGCACTTTAACCCATTGCATCACCGGGGTAGGGCCACATTATAGGTTGATAGAATTTCCTCTTTTGTTCCTTCCATATTGTTCTCATACACATATGTATATACATAAGTATTTGTTAGCAATTAACTTTTACGTTCAACAATTAGGAAAAATATCCAGACCACTTTCATTTCCCTTTATTAACACTTGAGAGTTAACATTTGATCTGTGGATTCCTATAATTGTTCATAATTTAAGTCATTTCATTAATTAACTGGTAATTTAAGTTAGATAATTATTTCTAAGTTATGCAAAATAATTTAATAGTTTGAGTAGAGCATTAAAAAAGAAAAATATATATAACCTATAAGCAGTCATTAGAGAAAGGATTGTAAAACATAATTTTCCTTTCCATGAGTCATGTTCTAATTGCTGTATTATCCAGATAACAGATCTTTTGTGTGCAACAAACAGGCAAACAGTCAATTCTATATGAAGAAATAGGAAACTTCTGTGATAATATGACTGAGAAATGAAAGCATAATTTTTTCAAACTTTACAGAGGTTACCATTTAAAAATGTATTTATATTATTTGAAGGAATGGAGAGTCAAGCTTAATAACATAGTGTATCAAAAGACTTGAGGTAAAAACAGCTGTTTTAACCATGGTAAGGAATGTTTTGATGGTGGGGTACAGCACAGTGAGGGTGAGAGATGAAAGGCAGAGCTCTTTGTTACTTCAGGTCTCAGCAAGAGAAGGCAGAGACATCATAGGCCCGCACCAGCGCTCTGGCAACTTGTGTGACAAGTCCTCTGGGCTTATCTAAGGTTCATGATTCTCTGTTCACTGGCTAACCTTTATCTAAGGTTCATGATTCTCTGTTTGTGAACAAGCTCACAAACCCCTGGAATTCAGGTGTATACTCAACTAGTGGCAGCTAGCACCAGGCAATTAAGGTGATATCTGGGCACACAGTGGAGTGGGCCCACAGGATGAGTCCAGGAAGAGAGATGTTGTGGACGTGGACCTCAATGACTGCCCAAGGAGAGCAACTGACCCAGCCTCTAGCCAAGGCCTCAACAACTAAACAAAACTCTATTTTAATTGTATCTGGGATGTCTCTACATCAGTGATAATGTCAATATTTTGAACTATTTGATTTACCCAAGGAATAGATGTCTGGCTTAACTGTTATGGAATATGACATTGGTTTCCTTATTATCCCTGAATGTGTTTTTTGTTTACAAGTACATTTTTCTGTCTTCCTTCTTGGTGGTTTACACTAAAGGGTTGGCTTTGGAGCACTAATTTTAATTTTCTACAGATAAGAAGGATGCTGGATCAATTACTTATCTCCTGTAAAATGAACATTTAGAAAGGACTTGTGGTTAATGGAAATTCAATTACATTGCTTTCAAGATGGGCAGGTTACTGATCATTGGAACGATTTATGACTATGTTTTTAGATCTGATGTGTATGTTTGCATCTGTGTGTAGATTTCTTCAGTATCAGTAAGAAATTCTCAGACACTAGAAATCTCAGTCACCAGCAGGAAGTCCGAGATTTCAAATCACTTCTGATGCTGTCTACGCAGTGATGACATCAGATTTCAAAGGTATGGGGCTCAAGCTCTCAAGACCTCCCTCTACTTCAGAGGCCAGTCACACAGACGAGTTACCTGTGTACTATTCACTGACTGGCTATAAATCAGAGGTTCCCATCACCCCTTTGGGTTCAACTCATTTGCTAGAATGGGTCACAGAATTCATTTTACTCACTAGATTACCAGTTTATCATAAAGCATATAGAAGAATACTAATCAACAGTTAGATGAAGACACACATAAGGCCAGTATGACGTAAAGGTGTAAAGCTTTCATGCCTTCTCCAGAAACTCCACTCTTCTGGTATCATCACTAAGCCAGAAGCTTGCAGAACTTAATCCTTTCATATTTTTCTTAAGGCTTCATTACATAGGCATGACTGATTAAGTCACTGGCCTTTGGGACAAATTCAACCTCCAGTTCCTTTTTCCTCCCCAGAGGTGCAAAACTAAAGTTTCCAACCTTCTAATCACAGGGCTGGTTCTTCTGGCAGCCAGCCCCAATCCTTAGGTGGGGTCCATACGTTACCTCATTAACATAACCAAAAACACTTTGTCATTCTCATCACCTAGGAAATTCTAAGGACTTTCACAGTTCTGTGCCAAGAAAGGGCCAAAGATCAAATATATATTTCTTATTATAAACCACAATATCACAATAACTAATGGATCCCAGGAGAATATGTGCACTCCATCTGGTCTCCAGGCCTTTTGAGATGTGGCAACATCAAAAATCCATAAAGATAGGAGGAGACATTAAAGAGAACCACATATACTGAATCTTCACATAAGTGGAAATAAGACATATCTCCTTTTAAATAAGGGCAATTGGAAGTTTTCAAAAATGTTTTTGTGAGTATAGTTGGCTAAAATGTGAGTCTATAAACTTTCTGTGACTACATTTTTTTACAAAATCTTGGGTCAAATTATGAGCCTTCCTTTCAATTAAAACATGCATATTGATGGAGGCTTAGAGCAGAAAATTTGAGATGGAGGCATCATGAGACCAGAAACTAGAAGCAGAGGTAGAAAGGATTAACACATTTGTTAAAACAGCTACAAAGGAGAAATCCTTAGGTTGTTACTGATACAGAAAACACCCAAAGGTGCACATCAGAGCTGGGGATACGGAGTTGGAGGGCCATTAAACAATCATCATACTTAACAGCTTAACCCAATTACACGCTAGAAGTGACTGATTTAACAACAGATAACAAAATCACATGGTAATGAACCCCTTCACCGAAATAGTACACCCTGTTAGAATAACCCCTGCCCTGGCGAAGCACAGCTCTTGTCCTAACACTGCCTGCCATTGCCTATCTTCAACAAACTTTCCCTTTGAAAAGCAGCAGCAGCAGCAGCTCTCTGGCCACCTATGTCTGTCCAGGTGCCTCTCTTTTTCCTTTCTCCTTTTACCTAATAAACCTGTCCTTTTAAAATGTAACTTTCACCTGCCTGAGTCTGTGCAAACGTCTTCATCCTCTGAGTAAGCGCACTGTGTGCCAGTGAAAAAGAAACTGCTGAAACTTTTCTCAGTGGTAACCAAGGACTCCACTCATTGAAAACTCAACATCTCATCAAAACCATATCTTATATAATGCCCAATTCTATATAAAATGCAGCACGTAGATAGATTGATAGATAGATAGATAGACAGATAGATAGATAGACAGACAGACAGACAGACAGACAGACAGACAGACAGATAGATAGATAGATAGATAGACAGACAGATTCATACATATTCTGGAAAACTCCCTGGTTTAGTAGACAAGAGAGAAAAGTCATCTGCCTAGACTTTAAGTCTGCAAACCAGTTAATGCAAAAATATACAGCCTGTATCGAATCCAGCCTTTTTAGCCACATAGAAGCCTGATAAGAAATATAGGGTGCCCAAGTTTGCATTTCCACAGTGCATTCTTCAAAAAAGAATAGATTAGACCCCAGCATTTGCCTTCAGCATCGATAGCATCAACATATTTTTAGGCCTAAATAATTTAGGACCTTGAGTCCCTCTGTCAAAAGTAATTACAGTTCGATGGCAATGACTCACTGTTCCTATCTATATAAACTAAACTCAAATTTGTGATTGTTGGAACAGTTCTCACAGAGTAAAATCTCTCTGCTTCCCAGATTCAAATCCTCACTGTAATTATCTAATAAACTCTGTTTAACTATCATTGAAACTTTTATCCCAGTTTATATATACAAATACATATAGGTTTTAAAGAAAGTTCTTAGCTTTATATCCATGTTTCTTTAAATCCTTACCCCCCTCACCCCACGCCCACCCTGCTGTATACATTGGGAATGCGGAAGGAAGTGCTCATTCTACACTGATCATATTTATAAATTTCTACCTCTAAAGATGTTTAAATAAGCATTGTCAGATTAGGGGTATTAACTATGACAATGATTATATTTTAATAACTTCAGGCCTGACTTAAGTCGGTTTAAAATATTCCTTCACTGTACTACAGGGATACCTTCATGAGCACAGGATAGTAAAAATTAAGAAAGCTTCCCTGTTGGGCCAAGTCACTAAACATAGGTCACCTTGTACTCAAGATTCTGACCATAAATAAGACCTAGATACTAATCATATACATGATGAATGTTCATGTTTCCCTGAAGTTATGTTTTTCTAAGAGCTCCCTGGCTAAAGACCAGAAAATGCCAGCACCTCACTGGGAACAAAGACATTCCTTAAGCCCCTCTCATACTAAACTATTGTTGTAACTATCATGTTGTCTCCTCTTTCCCAACACAGCAGTTTCTTTAGAAATGCTAGTTTCTCTGTCTTCTTTCTTGTTTCAAGGAAATAAATACTTGTCCTTTGTGTACTCCAATCTGGCAGTATCTTTTATTGAGTCTGGACACCCACCAAGAACACAAACACACTGAGTTCCTTTGCACTATGGCAATGCTCACGTTGAAATCACCATCTGATTTAACTGACTTTTCTCTCTTTTATGACTCTGCTTCTTCCCTCTTTTATGACTTTGCCTTTTCCCTCCAAATCATCACATATCTTTCTCAAAGCTCCCCCAAACCCTCTCTGGCACACAAATATTTATTTCTTTCCTGTCTTGGGAGTCTAACTGACAATCCCAGGTTTCTTCCCTCATCTCTCCCCCCGCCCCCCCAAGGACTCCACTCCTAGCTCAGGCTTTATTGTAACTTCAGGGAAAGGGGAAGGTTATCTTGGTCATAAGCCTCACAAGGGTCATCTCACCTCAACATTGCCCAATTCATCTTGGAAAGGTCAGATCTGCATTAAGAGGTCTGTTGCTGTGAGCTCTTGGGACCATAAACCCTTTTCTGAAACACCGCTTTGGATGTTTATATAAGGTGGCACATAACAGGGGCCATCCTATTGGCTGGGAGTTTGTCATTCCTTTGGTAATTGGGTCACTTTTGTTGGTATTATGGAAGGCTTGGAGATAAGGTATTTATTCCTTATCCACACTGAATTAAACAGTGAATGTCTGTTCTCCAACACATAATTTATGACACTCTTGTGGTGGTAAGGAGTAAGTTCTCTGGTTATAATAGCAAGGTTTTCAGCATAAAAGAAAACTTATGAGTCATCCCTGAATATCATGTCTGGGGTGCCATGCAAACAATTGTTATTTATTTTGTTAGTATAATTGATATAGGACATAATAAATATCTATAGCTATATGAAATTATCTAGAAAGTAATTAATGATTATGAATATCTTATTTTATATATTAACCTCCCAAATCCACAACTGTCATATAAGTTATAGTATAAAAGCTACAAAATAACAATCAAAACAACAAAATACTTTGTATTCCCAATTACCAGCCTTTAAAATGAGACAATATATAAGACAATAGTGATAACAATAGACTTAGAGATACCACTTTGGCTTTTAGAAACTGTGTGATATTGAATAAATTATTTAATCTCTCTTACTCTGTTTTTCTAGTAAAACATAAAGATATCAACTACATTCTGACATTACAAAAATCAACACATTGATGTATGTAAACTCAGTATAGTGTTAATGTGTGTAAACTCAGCTTGACTCTCAAGCAACACAAACATTCCTCATTCTACAGCTATGTTTTCTTGGACCTTCAAGCACAATACTAAGAAATTATTTTTTCAGATAAATTATAAACAAAGGAAAATATTTTGTAGCTTTTAGGTACTATGCCCTATTAAATTTATGATATACAATATAAAATATCATATGGAAAAATTGCCCAGGTCATAAACTAAATGCTTACTTTCATAATATTAAATAAATAAATTAAGGTTTTTATGAGGCTGTGTTTACTTAAAGAGTTAATGTTGGGTAAAACAGAATTTAGAAGTTTGGCAAAACTGGAATTTGGCTATCAGACACTTCTCATTAGTTTTAGCCTCGTGTCCTTCTTTTATACTCACCATTTTAGAAATAATAAAACAAATACAATCAAGTGAGATTTTACATAGGTTATGGACTCATTTATTTTAATAATTTCACAGGCAGTTATGGAATAAAGTTTAACATTCACCATATAAAATTAAATAATTCTTGGAATATGTAAGCAAAATTCCATTAAGGTTTAAAGAGAATGAGCTTATATCAAAATAGGTAGAGGTGATACTTGAGGGAGGATCTTAATAATACTTCAATTAAAAAATTGATTCATTTATTTAAAAAGTGAAAAGTTTCATAATATAAGTTCCATTGCAAATAGTTTTAGACTCATGAGTGTTATTTTGAAATACATGGACAGGAAAAGTGCCCAATACATACCATAAATAAAGTCACATTTAACAGTGCCTATCCCAGCATGATAAAGAGGCCTATTGGGCAGGTTAGATGTTATTGCTATGGAAATAGGAAGTAGTAAATTATATTCTGAAGTTTTTGGCATTACTAAATTTAGTAGGCTATCACGTATATCATGTATAAATAAACCCCCCCGTTGTGGTTTTTTTTCTGTTTTCAGTTAAAGTGACTTAATAATGAGTGCTAATATTATCAGCTTTTATGTGATAATTTGAGTTTTACTTCCCAAGAAATAAATCTGAAGACTGACAATGGGGTCAAGAAGAGTGAAAGTACAGATAGAAGATACTAACACTTTAAGAAATCGGTAAACATATCATTGGAAGAGGTAGAACAAATATAAGCTGTATTTAGTAGACCATATCTATAGAAATCATAGATTATCTGAAGGTAAATATAGCAAAGAATTCAAAGTATAAGTGTTTGGAAAAGGAAATCTTAACAAATAGAGTCTGTTGGAGACTTTATGGGTGTAACAATTACCCTGTGCAGGCACCAAGTAAGCCATTAAAAGACAGAATTTAGCATCAAGCTCCAGTTTGGAGCTAGAGCTTATGTGGCCATCTAGACAGGAAAGTAGACTAAGGAGAGACTGTAATTGTAGCAAGAAAGATGTTGAAGACAGCCTCTTTTTAAAAAGGCATCCATAAGAGAAATAAAATATGAGCAAATAAGGAAAATCATCAATTGAATGTCAAGTGATAACAGTGGATGTGTAGGAGGTGCAGTCAAAGAAAAATTATCATCTAATAGAAGTGAAAGAAGAAAAACAATAGGAGAGAAAAATAAGATGTTAGAAAGTGTTTCTATAAATGCTGTTGGATTTGCCACAATGTCTTTCAAACATTCCACACAAAGGAAAGGATCACTCTGTATTTCTCTGTGGCCAACAAACACATTCTTCTGAAATGTATAGCATCCAACCAGTGAGCCATTTCTATTTTCCTGTCTAGAAACTAAAACCAAACTGTTTTAGCAATAAAACAATCTTGGAATGCAGAGAGCTTGGCACCAAAAGACTGGAACATTGGTAAGATATATTTTGATGAAAGACTATGCTAGGAATGAATTGGAGCATTTCAGGAAGTCCTTTATGTGGATGTTAGAAAATGTAGGGTTTTGATTTGAGAAGGAAGAACAAACAACAAACATTAAGTCTATTTTGGTTTTTGCCCAATTATGTTTGATGAGTAAAGTTGTTTTACCTCGCAGTGTTTGCTTTGAGGGATATGGGTTCAAGCCTCTATTAATGTAGATGTTCACACCATGCCCACAATCAAAGCCCATCATAATCCCTCGTGCTGCACTGTGCCCTCTCCCTCCCCTGCCACCTGTCACCTTCCCAACCCTTCTTCCACCCCCCCACTTCTGATTACCTCAGTTTTATAGTCAGCTGTTACAAGTCAAGTGTAACTTGTTTTGTAAAATTCCCTATCGCTATGCTTGCCTATAGACAGTTAAAATATACTTCAAATTTTATATATAGATACACACACACACACACACACATATTTATAACTAAAATATGTCAAATTAAAATTGAACAAGATCTTTTTCTTATAGTTTTCAACTTAAAGTGGTAATTTCTCCTGAAAATATCTGGGAGATATAAAGGAAAAGAAAAATGTGTGGAAGAGTAAAAGTATTTATTTTCTACTCATATTTAGGAATTGGTTTCCAAGTTATTAGGAATAACAATGTAGAAATGTTTAGAAATAAATTTGTTTCTTTATATAACATTAATATACATACACATATACAGTATATGAATTTAATAGTACCATATTTAATGAAGGAAGAATTTCTTTTAGTAAGCAAGAATGGTATATATATATTTATGTATGCATATATATACATTATACACATAATGTCTATCTAATACATGATATATACACACACACATATATACATATAAATAACAAATGCCTATGTGTTTACATACACACAGAGACACACATTCATGCACCTAAAAAGTAGTATTTGAGTCACTCTTAAAATCTGCCAAGTATTTTTTTTTT
>NW_004567106.1:37234640-37262140 GCF_000260355.1 Condylura cristata | reverse complement strand
GAAGAGAGGAACAAATGTGGGAGAGTTACAGACTGCAGCTAAGTGGAAAGGGCCAAGAAAAATATACCTGGTAGAGGGGAGGGTGATAGAGATTTTCAGTAACAGAAATTTCAGAGACTGAAAATTTATTTTACCATGCAATATAACCTCTTCCATATCCATTACACTTGTCAACTGTTGTGTGAGAGATATTGTATCTGTTTGTGCATATGTTGGTAGTGTGGATGATAGAGAAGAGGTAGGATATCAACTTCTTCCTTCTTCTTCCTCAAGGAGCCAGGGTCAGCTGTAGCATGGGAATGTTGCTGGCCTCTTATCCACTTCTCTACTCCAAGGAATCATCAGAAATCTTGGAAGACAGTTTCCTCAGGTCTTAGAAGTAAGGGTTGATATAAGTTTCTTTGGATTTAAAGAAGCAAAATTCCTGAGTTTATGTCTGGGTTTCATTAATATTAGCCCTACTTTTTTACTTAAATTTTTTTGAGTGAGCTCTGTTCTTAGACGCCAGACAAGCTCATTTCACTGAAGAATGTGAGCAGTCATCTAAAATTATACTGATTGTTAGTTCTGATTTTAACCAGATGATCATTAGTGCAGAGGATGCATTAAATCAAATAACTGATAATGATATAGTGTGATAAATGTCATATAGTTAGAATATGCAGAATTATTATAACAATAAGAAGAAGACACAAAGAAATCATTGTGAAATGGCATAGTAAGGAAATGCTTTTATGGAAAAGATGACCCATACTTGAGTCTGGATGGGTAATGTTTAGATCAGTCAACTAACTGACAAAAATGTATAAAAGGCACAGAGATGTGAAATAATATAAAATACTCAATATATTACAATTCATTTGGTACAGATTTAACACCAAGTATATTTATACCTATCTGGGAATTAGAAGATATTTTATATAGTTCAAATGAAGCTTACTCTAAAGAGAAGTCAAAATTAGTGACATATTTACACCCTATGAGAGGTAAATTCAACATTAGAAAATCCACATTAGAAGCTGTAAGGCAGTACAGATCATCGTGGGCAATAGTGTAAGATCAGAATATATATAACTAGGGTCAGATATTATCAAATATATAAGTGTAGCTATAACTGGAAAAATGTTAGAATGGACTGAGACTGTTGAATAAAATTCCTAGATTTCTAGATTCTGTGACAGGACTCTGCGTTCTTTTTCTTTTTTAAAGATTTATTTATGTTTACAGAACTGGGGTACAGGCCAGAGGTGTGATGGGTGAGCAGATTCACCAGAGACAGAGCGGGGAGCAGAACAGGCAGACTGACAAAGTACACTGCTGAGAGGAGCTGTGGGGCGGGTCAGGAGAGGTCTACCAAGCCATATGGATCAACTCTGGGGCCAGAAATCGAACTCGCACTCAAGCAGCTATGGCCAGCTTACAGTGCTGCTTCCTAAACTGCTGTGCCCTCAGAGAGGTCCCTCTTTGTGTTCCTTTTGAACAAGACAATAATATGGTCACTTTTTAATAATAGGCGGCATGGGCCCTCCCTGGTGGCGCAGCGGGTTAAAGCACAGCACTAAGAAGCTTAAGCCACTTGCACATGAGTTCGATCCCGCCTGCCCCGGAGGAGAGCCACATGGCAAGGGGCAGACCTCTCCTGACCCGCCCGCTGCTCCCCTCAGCAGTGTACTTGGTCGATCTGCCTGTTCTGCTCCCCACTCTGTCTCTAGTGAATCCTCTTACCCTCCGCATCTCTGGTCTGTACCCCAGTTCTGTACGAATAAATAAATCTTAAAAAAAATAAATAATAATAGGAGGCATGTTCAATTCCATTGAATGATATTTAAGATATCATTCAATAAGCAATAGAGAATGATTCTGATGATCAGGAGAGCGAGACACAGATATTTATAAGCCATAAACATATGCGGAGTAGTTAAAATTATGAACAAGATTTTGATTTATCAGAGTACTTAATTTGAGAGGAAAACAGGAATTTTCATAAAACTAATGCTTTTGAAGAAAAGAAAGAAAACGGAGGTAGAGTGAGGATAACAAAAGAAAACCAGAGGAATTATCGATATTAAAACAGCAGAAAGAGTTGACCAAGAAGTGCCATAACAGATTAAGGTATAAAGTAAGAAATTATTAAATAGGTTTAACAGTTGTGTACTGAGGTTGACAAATGGTTTCTTTAGAGTTTATCATGCATCTGGCTTGTTGCACACCAACGGGAGTTAAATGGTGACTTGTAGGTATGGCCCTTTTGTGTTTGTGAATTTTACTGTCCCATGGAAGAGACAAATAATAAGCTGTCTATGAGATCATGATTAAAATCACAAGAGTTTATAAACTGGGGTAGTAGTTTAGCTTGGAAATGAAAGATGAGAAGGAGCTAACTAACTAAGAAGATACGACAGTAAAGTAATAAGCCTGGTCAAAGATTTCAGATAGGAAAAGGTTTGGCATATTTTCAGAAAGTTGAAAAACAATTCACATACTTGTAGAAATGAGATTGGGACATAAATTTGGCCATGTCAATGTTTACTACCATATTAAAGAGTCATTCTTATAACATCTTATTACAAATTAAGAAAAGGTTACTGATATTAAAAAAAGGCCTAAGGCTGCTAAAATTCAAAGATCATGAACAAAATTAGGGAAACCAAATATATTCTATTAAAACATTGACATCAAATGATTACTCACATTTTTAAAATGTACTATTCCAATCTGTTTTAACATCCCTTATTCCTTCTCCTATGAGAGGTTTCTTTAAATGATATGGTTCTTGTATGAACAGCATTAAAACCTGCTAATCTTACCAAAAGGCAGGTGAGTGACCTAAGGTGAAACAACTGCATTCCTTATATTTTCCAGACTGAATCTGTCTGTCCACAAATCTAGATACCAGGGGAATGATGTCTTACTTTAGGAAGCAGCTTACCTCACTGGACACAGAACTGACAGAAAAGAGACATGACGTTCCTAGAGATTTTCAAAATTTTGGGTCCCATCATCTATGATATCTCAGTCAAACTGAGTTTGCACATTTGCCCTAATGAATTCATCTTTTCTGTTTTTTTTTAAGTCATTTTGAGTTTCAGTCACTTGAAATGATAGTGCACTGGTTAATACTACGGTCACATTTATCTGGTTCGGTTTGGAGATGGAAATGAAGAATGCAGTTGGCAAGAATTATGTGGAATTCAGAATATGATGGAGATCATATTTTTCCAGTTGTGTTATATGCTTTGAGAGTAATGCTGTTAAGGCAGCGGGGATGGAGAGAGAATAAAGGAGGCCACAGATAGCTCTGACATTCAGAGTCAGCTTAGGCAGCCAAAAGGTGAGAAGCAGCCACAACGTGGCTATGGCTTAATTCTCTAGAGCCCTGAAGACTAGAACCTTCCCTCAACAGTCTTAGAAGGAGAAGGGAAGGAGTGAAACAATTCTGGGGGACTGGAATTTTACATTCACTGACAATTTAACTGAGAAGAGCTAAGTTACTCTGACCGATAAGGTTGTAAATATCCATCAACTAAAAATTAGGTGATTAGTGATACATATTACAGCAATTATAGTAAGTTTAAAAATGAATGTAACTTTTTTTGGTTGCCTTTGATATTGCTATTGCGTGGCCCTGCTGCACTAGCAGTAAAAGAAAAAAATAAACAAAAATGTCTTTATTAAAGAATTGCCAATGGAGTACTCAAGTTAACATATATTTTCTAATGTCCAGCTGTAAACCATATGCCCCCACCACTAGAGCCCACCTGCTGGCAAAAGGGTTTTATTATTTTAATTTAAAATATTATCTTTTCATTCCTACATCTGAAATAAACATGTCATCACATGGTAACTCATTTTATCAAGAGTTTATAATATTCATAAAAGACTTGCTTTGATCTGGCAGGTTTCCTATCTCTAGTTAAATCTCACATTCATTTTTAGTAACTACTTTTGTGACACAGCTTTTGATAATGTTATGAGATAAAAATCTGAGCACCATTGAGGTCCAATGTCATTGCTATACAAGAAGTAAAGTGCAGCACTTGACAGGTTTATGAAAATTAGCAGAGGGATTAATAGCATTGGGGAAATCATAGTGCTAGGACTGGAAAACAGGAGAAAGCCCATGTCTCATAGTTTGGGATTATCTATGCTTCCCACTTTATTTTTCTTCTAAAAATGTGCCAAAAGTGACTATTCAGAATAATAATTGTATAGACTCCATGGAGGAAGCATTATTTTTTCCTATTAACTATTTATACTTAGAGATAAAGTTTAATCACTGATTATTCTTTAGGGAAAATAAAATGTTTCATTAAATGGAGGCTTTCATGGGAGTAGGTCTTCTGAGCTAATTTTTAACTTCTACATACTCTTATTTTATGAACACCATATTTCTTACATTTCAAGTCTGTCTACTGAGCATTATTGGCACACTTAGGCAAATTTGGTGAAAAGTAGAGTAAGACAGTAGAGTTGAAATGGCACATGGATGGTTAAATGTACATCACCTACCTGTCCAACCTAAATAAAAATTAAGTAACACTGTGAGTTTTAACTCTGGACATCATAAAAGCAAAACATCTCATTGGTTTATTTTACTAAAGGCAGACTGCAAATTCTTTTTTTTTTTTTTTTGTCTTGCTACATTTAAATGTAAATGAAAAAAATACTGTAGTAATACAGTGATAAATTTGTGTTCACATTTTAAACTGTGTCTTTAGATCAGCCTGGATGAAAAAGAACTTGCTAATAACTATAAACTTCTTCTCATTTTTGTTAATGAACTATGTTACAGAAAAACAATGTATACTAGGTGAAATAAGCATTCATTGCATTTTACAAATAAAAAGTTCAAAGAGGAAAAACAAAACACTTTACTTACTCTTTTCTTACAACAGACAAATAATATAGGTTTGAACAACATTTTAAGTAGAATTAAAGCATGTACAAATTCTAAGTCATTTTAGACACTTAAAATTAGTAGGAATGCAATATTGTCTAAGGTTTATATTGTGGTATTGAGTCTTGTCATTTGGAATAACTTAGCTATATATGTATTAAAATATAATTTTTGCTCATTCTTGGTGGCCTTGTTTCAGAACATTTAGAATCATTGGAAAGACTTTCAAATAACGTAACGTTCTAGTATTAAAATATTAACAAAGACTTCCTCTTCTTAGGAAATTAATTTCTGCAGTGCTCAAGTTAATAAATAAAAATAAACTGATTATGTATTCTATGTAAATCTATCTGCCTTTATAATTATTTTTCATGAGTGGATAGGAATGTTCTCAATAATTAGAGAACAATATCTTGAGTCTAATTCACGGCTGCAATGTCATGGTTCGCAAAGAGTTTAATTAGCCAATGTGCAGTTCTAATATTTAAAACTCTTTTCTGAGTATGTTCTACATATGAAATGTATTATAGTCAAGCTGCTGTCAGTCGTCCTTCTGGATTGGCTAGGGCATTAATGCAGTCCATCAACTCACCAGCAGACCATTACTTTCACAGCAGTGATCCCTGCGGACTTGCATTGCTCACTTTGAACATGTTGCTTTAATAAGAGAATTATTTCAGAAAGCTTGAGTTATCTCAGGCCCTGGAAGAAGTACTTCAGAACCTGACAAAGTGCTTTGTATAGTAAATGGTTGTGGAGATCACAGAGTAAAATGTATATTTAGCTTCATTTACATAAGACATCCAGCACAGCTTTTCACAAATTAACAAATCTGATAGAATATTGAATGATATGACTAGATTCTTCCATTTCTAGGATTCCAGATGTGTTTTTTATGTTGGTTGATTTACTTTTTGATTAGTTGTCAGAACTTAAAACATCTGTTGCCATTGTGTAGTATAGAATATTTTAATGGCATTACTAAATGCCATGTGTCTATCAGTGCCTAATCATTTGTCTAATGCTAACGCAACTCCCTGGGTAGGCTTTTCTACACAGATGTGGAACACTAGACTGCTGATCGTGAAATTCTGCAAGAACAGCTTTTATAAAAAGCAACTTGTTCATATTTGAATTTAAGTAAAATAGAAAGTGCTAAAACTGGACAGAAAATAATTCAGTTTCATCATTTCATTTGATGCTTTATTACAGCAGCTGTAATTATACATGTTTTCAGTAATTGCACTGTATGTTTAAGAAATTTAATTTCACTCATATTGATTATGCCAGATCACTGTTTTCTCTGAAGTTCAGGAATGAGAGTCATAGTGTGTCCAGTGTCCAATAACAAATCAAAGTGGAACTAATGCAGATCAGACTCTGATTAGGAAGATAATCATATATCTAGCCCCAATAAACTTTATGTACATTTCCCTATTAATGCATCATTATCCCATTTTCATGGAATGCATGCCCACTGAGGGAATTTAGAGTGTTTACTTCCAGCTAAATTTTATTTAGCTATTAATCTGAAAGACTGTAAGATGAGATAAAAGGCTGAAAACCCAGCAATCTGGTAAATTTCAAAAATTCATATACTTGACATGACTTTAGACATTTGGCACTACTTTAGATGAACTAGAAGAATATTCTTGGATCAAAGGAAATAGAAACATAGTAAGAAATGGCACAGAGATCAATGCCACTAGCAAATCTTTGAAATCAAATAGAACTTTGTTCAAATTGAAGAAGAGCCTGTTCTTCCTCTTGTTTTCAAGTTTTCTAAACCCAGTATTCCTAGTCCCACCAACTCATCCTTCTTAATAATTTCAAACTCAATTTTCTATGTGTCTACCTTTCTTTGCTCTTGGTGGGAGCTGGTTTTGTAAGTTACACTGCCCCCATAAAATGTAACAGAATCAACAGTGTTCAAATTTTTTATCCTAGGCATTAAGAAGTGTGGTAGTTGCCAATTTCGCTTCTAAAGAACCTTAAGAGTATCATGATGGGAAAAAGTGCAAACTACTAGATGATAAGAAGCCTTACCGCGGCTCTTCCTGGTGGCACAATGAGTTAAAGTACCGCATTATGAAGCTCTCCAAACTGCAGCATGAGTGCAATCCCTGCCCTGGAGGTGACCACATGGCACAGTAGACCTCTCTTGACCTGCCTGCTGCTCCCTTCAGCAGTGTACTTCATCAGTGTGCCTGTTCTGCTCTCACCTACCACACCAGTTCTGTAAGCATAAATAAATAAATCTTAAAAAAAAAAAAAGAAGAAGCCTTAGAGATAGAGACCTCCAGAGAAATGCCCAGACTACCAATCCATACCATTCTGAGCAATTAAGTCAATAGTTGTTGTAAATCACCAAGGATTGGAGCCGTTTGTTATACAGTAACAGATGACTGTTATGATTGTTCAGTGTCTTCATCCACCAACCTTCTTTGACTCATCACATATTATTTTTACTGGCATTGATACACAGTTTAAAACCAACAAATACTTCTTTTTTTCTGTGAAGGTTAGTTTTAACATTATTAACAAAATCTTAGAAACACTTTCTCCTAATAATAAGTCAATTTAGGAGCCTCCCTAGTGGTGCAAGAGATTAAGTCTCAGCATTATGAAGCTAACAGCAGCCACTGTAGCACAAGTTCAAGCCCCAGCCAGGGAGCTCACCCACATGGCCAGGGAGCTCACCCACATGGTGCAGTAGACATCTCCTGTCTTACCCACTGTTCCCCTCAGCAGTGCATTAAGGTGGAAACACATGCTCTAATCCCCACTCCGTCTCTGGTGAATACTCCCCACACCCCCACCCCCACACCTTTGGGCTACACACAAGTTCTTCTATGCATAAATAAAAATAAATATATTTTTAAAAAATAAATCAATATTTTAAAACCATAAATTTCCTTAAGCACACATTAGTTCTCGTAATGTTTCCCACCTGCTCAATAATGTAAATAGCCTCTTCTCTGCTATTTCACAACTTGTATATATCTCTACAGTTGTGCTGTTTAATCTCCACTGCAACTTTATGAATCTGTTCCTCTCTCACTGTCTTTTTGACTATAAACTTCTTGTGGTCAGAGACTGTTTTATTTATCCATATATCCTAAGTAACCACATTCTGTCTAGCACAAATCCAGAACTTAGTGAACATGCAATAAATTAATGAATGAATAAATGATGCATTGATGGGGGTCAGTGATGAATGAAGTGAAGGAATGACTAAATTAGTCCCTTATTTAAAAATATATATTTAATGTGTTAGCTCCTTTCTATTTCTACTCATAACATCTCTAGAGACATGTTCTAAGAGATGTGTCTTTTATTATTAAATGTTTTCATGTGTGTTTCTTCTTCTTCCCCAAATAAATTTTACCCTCTTGGGTTGTGGGAACATAACTAATTCTTTGGAATATTTCTAGAGACAAGTGATTCCTTCTATGATTTCCTGCTTCCATGTATTTGACTGTTTCATTCTTATTTTCTCTACCTCACGCTCACAGGGCTATTTGAAACTTAATTCTCATGGTTAAATACTGTTGGTTTTTAAAATGTCCTAATATATGACATTACTGGATACATCAGTTTGTTACAAATAAAGATTGCAAATCTTAAGAATACTAGTAACACTATTGTGGGCTAAGATACCAAAATTTAAACTTTCAGTACAAGTTCCTCATCCTCATCCATCATTACTAGTGAAATTTTAACTTTTAAGTAAGAAATTTGATAACTGCCTTTTTTTAAACATCTTGTTCCATTATTCATTTAACTCAGCTGTTGAAAACATGGCAGTTATTTCTGCTCCGAGGATATTTTATTCTGGCCAGGAAAGTGTGTTTCTTTTGCAAATGGGTTCATCACTTGTATTAGAAAAACACGTCAGAGCATGTTTTAAGGTCACGGATCAATAGCATCTGTGTTTCATAGGAACAGGGGCAAACTTTATTCTTATTTGCTTAATTTTAACTTTCTAGATTAAGGTGCACATTTTTTTTTTCTTTCAAACTAAACTCTCAACACTACCAAGTTTCCACAGTGATGTATATATGAATATATATCCTACTTGGAAGTGAACTGCTTTTGAATGTTGGTATAAAAAAGCAATAAAGTCCTTCAAGACTTTCTATAGCTTGACTTAATCACTTAATATTACATATTTTTCTATATTATGAAAGTATACTTATGAGACTAGTTCCTAATTAACAATCTCATATATTGTACTTTTGACAAAGTACAATATAAAGACAAACAGTAATCAGAACAATTACTGCATTTATTACATGTAGTCTCTTGAGACTTACACTATATCTGAAAATCTCGTAAGAAACCAAGTGCTTTATTCTTTGTACAACTGCCAGAAATTTTCCTAAGTAATTTTGATTATTTTGAGAAATTCCCTGTGCAACTGTTTGATAAACAAGTAAATTTGCCAAAGTTTATAATTCATGTTAACAAAGGCAGACTCAAATCTTACTAAAATAGCTTTTAAAAGTTGTAATCCAACAGATATGTTTTGATGTAAAAATAAATGACACATAACCATCTGACCCACCTTGTATAAGAATGAGTAGCATGCCTGAATAGGCATTTTGTTTGTTTGTTTTTTAAGAAAAATGGGTGGTCACCCAAAGAGAACTTCACTGAAAAAATAAGAAATTACTTCAGCGTTTTATCAATGCAACTAGTTCACCCTATTACCTTTTGGCATCTTTCTATAATCACTGACAGTCCTGTGGTTAAAAACATTTGGCTGGATTTACGAAAGCTTTAATGAGTCAGAGAAGTCAGAAAACATTTGCCACTTGTAAAAATCTCCTGATTCAAAGCAACTGCATCTTTGTAGTCACTATGCAAACTGGATCACATTCAACTCACTGCATCACTATTTATTTAGACAGATTTCCTGTAATGGGATTCAGTATTCTAACAAAAACAGAGTACTCAGAAAGGAATCTGTAGGAACGATTACATTTATGTAAATAAATAAATAGCCACAGAGTTTAACCAGCAAAGGAAATACTAAACAACAGACAGGTCTCACAGGAGTCTTTCTTCTTAAATAAAAAGAAAGTGCTGACTCATACAATATAAATGTTTGCATTCAGGGAATGTTCAAGTAATTGTTTGAAACTGGCATGCATATTAACTATATATTTATATGTATAAATGTGTATATAATTACAGATTTTTTTTTCATTTCACAGGGAAAATAGTACCTGAGAAACTGTACTAGCATACATTCTAAGAATTATTACAAAATGTGTATATTCCTCTTTCTTGCAGGAACACTATTATAAAACAATCTCCATGGTAGTCACAATTTTCAATTTTTAGCTGACTGAACAAAGCTACTCTCCACAAACAGGTATTCAATCCCCTGAAATCCTTCACTGCACAGGTCAGACCCAGAAAGTCTAAACAATAAATAGAAAATGCCAGATGTTGGATTCTGCATATTTCAAATAATAAAAATGGACACTGAGAAGTACTGTTAGAATCAGTACAGAATGTGATTCATTATGAATGCCCCTACCAGCTTGATACAATTGCATCTATACTTCGGGGTGCGTAAGAGATTGTGGTTTAGTTAAGATGTCTTGGTCCCAAGGAGGAAAAGGGTTAGCAGATTTGCTCAAATTCATAATTCCTTGTCTAGTGCTCTTTTCTCTCCCCAGATATCAAGCACACATTTTTCTTATTAAAGATGTTTTGGGAGAGTAGGTCATCATATTCCTGTCAATATCGCCCTTTGTCATGAGTCAGAATCATCCAGCTAATCCCTAGTGATTTCCTTAAAGCACAATACTTCATTAGAAAAGATTTTTACATTACATTTTAACCCCAGTGTTTCTTCCCTCAACAGAAGATAAGTGCGAAACACTGAAAATGAGTATTTTCTAGTGATGTGGAATAAATTTGAAATGAAAGACAGGAGGTTTCTTATGATGTATATTTTCTTTACTCCAAAAATGGCATTTAAAATATTACATACTTCACTGCCAACTTTAATATTAAATGCTAAAACCATGAAATTTGCAGCGAATTTAGCCCTATCTTGTGGCTGTATAGACAAAAAACAGGTTAGTGAGCTATTAGTCATTAACAATTTACTATGATGATGAGATTCTTATAACATGAATTCAGAATAAAGTCATCCTGCTTAACTCATTCATACCTTGTTTCCTAGAAAAGGAAGTAAAAGAGCACAAATACATATACTGTAACCCAATATCAAAAACATTAGGGAGTTTCTAGAAATTCTTTTATTCCCCAAGTGTGTTCTCTTATTTTATATGTCTGAAAAGAGTTGTAAGGCTAAGAATTGTGATGAAAGCATCCAAGATTTCTATAGAAAAAAAAAAAATCAAAGCAATAGAAAGACAACATGCAGTGTTCATCATGAAGCACCAACTTCCCTGCAAATAAATATGTAAAGCCCACTGCATCGTGTTTTGATATATTCCTTATTACTATAAGTTAGACAACTAGCTATAACTATAACCATTATGAAGAAATAACCTAAAATATTTATATGTTGTTCACAAAATGGTGCACTACATTTAGCAACATGAATTATTCTAAAATTAGATTATATAGATTTTTTATAAAATGATTTTTATTTATAATAACACTTTGACAATAACATGTAAACATATCTATCAACAGCTCAGTCCAAACCAAATCAAAGTTTTGTAAAATTATGAGTTATATTTTTGCTTAATTTCTTGGAGGATTTCAAGTAAGACCTGTCATGTAAGTAATACTTGGTTCCTCAACACAGTATCCTCATTGCCTAACACTGTCCTGTCACATATTTGAGGTTCCCTAAGTATTTGATGCATAAATGATTACTATCTTTAAGTTCAGCTATATCAATCTTTAAAACATTCAGACTTATGTAGAGGAATATGTAGACATTTTGAACGCTTTATTGTATTGGAACTAAGGAAAAACAACAAAAAATACAGGTTAGAGGAAAAGATAATAAAGAAGAGTCTAGAGTGGGGGGCAGAAGCAAGAAAACTATGTATTTAATCTAAGAAACATAGATACACATATTTTGTGAAAGGATCAGACCTATGAATGTATTAATCAGTTATATGAGTAATATCAGAGTCCTGAGACACAAAACAAATGAATCAGGCCACCTCTATTAAATCTAAAGTCCTTAGAATGTACTCATTCTCAGATTCACTCTAGCATGTCTTTACTTTTCAATTTTCATCTTTGATACTCATTTTTATTAAGGTGGTTCTCTGATTTTCTAATAATCATTTAACCCTTACTAATATGTCTTCATGTAGCAATTATTTCATTTTAAAGAAATGTTCTATTTTGGAGCCCTCCCTGGTAGAACAGAGGGTTAAAGCCCAGCACTAAGAAGTTAAAGCCACTCAGCATGAGTTAGCTCCCTACCACTGAGATGACCCACATGGCATGGCAGATCTCTTCTGACCTGCATGCTGCTTCCCTCAGCAGTCAATCTGCCTTTTCTGTTCCCCACTCTGTCTCTGCTGAATCCTCTCACCGCTCCTGAACCTCCTACTTTCATACCCCAGTTCTGTATGCATAAATAAATAAATCTTAAAAAAAAGAGATGTTCTATTTTGTAAATAAAACATCAAATGTCCATATTGTTTTACAGTTGTAAAGAAATGAATATATTTTAATTAAGTATGCCTGTATGTTAAAGTAATATATTTTCATCAATAGCAAATTATTATTGATTAACCTCTTATGTTACTAAATTAAAAAGAATGCACCCATAATATATACTCATCTTTCTATAAGCCTGAACTTAAGGAAATGCTATTACAAAATTGGCTGTATTTGGTAGCCAATTTATAATCACATTGAAAAAATAGATTCCAACATTCGATATCCGGGTTCCCCAGAAATGTCTTTTCTACCATGCTTAGTGATTGACTTGATATAAAAATGTAAACATGATTCTGAATTATCATAACTATTTTCCTTCCAACAAGAAAATCCTTCTGAATTTCCTGTGAAAGTATGTAAGTACACAGAACATTTGATTATATCAAAATATCAACAAACTTGTTTCCACTTAGAAATATATTCTTTAATTGTATATGATCCCAAATATCACTAAAGAAGACAGAGAAGACAGTCTACTCAACAGCAAAATCCAATTCTATTTCACGTGTATATTTGTACATAAAAAGTTGTGTTTGTTTATTGGCTTATTAATTTATTTGTAAACATCATCAACTCCCAAGCATATTGCTCCAAATAAAGCAAATGTCTTCAAATGTGGAAGAACAAAATTAACATGCAGAAAAATAGCAAAATGGTTAATAATCAGTTTGTCATTACACTGGACTTTTTTTTTTTCTGTATGCACAATAGACACATTAGAGACTGCCTCTTTTTAGTTCATTCTCAGTCAGAACTTATCAGCCTATTTCCTGATCTTGAATTCACAATAGTCCACCCAATTAAATATGTGTACCTTGGGTTTTCTGAGCAGATGTTTCCATTATACTTACTGTTATTCTTGTAACCTACAACTATAGTCTCCTAGGAGACTATACTATTAATCTCAGTGGCTAACTCAAACACAATTGGGACAGCTTTTCCTATCTTGTTGCAGCCATGTTCTTCTTTGTGCATGCAAGTAATCTGCAGTTCTGTGAAATTGTTGAGAGGGGGTGTCCCTTGATGTCTTAGATAATTTCTTGGAATGATAGGAAGTGTCTCAAAATACACAGATGTAAAATTCTAGAATATAGTCAAATTGTATTCACCCATAAATGGAGATTCTGAACATGGAGTCAGTTTAGTGATGAGTCTAATACTTCCAAAGTATAAGCTATCACACATCGAACATTTTACCATATATTGGCCAGTAACTATATTATCTGTTTTAGATGTGATTTTTTATTTACCCTACCAATTATCTAAGGAGTTAACGGCAATGATCATACCAAAAACCTTGTGGAGTTACTGGCAGAAAAGAAATATAAATCCTAGTCTATGACTCCAGAGTTCTGAGGTCTTTATTAAAATATGTGGTTTTCTCTTAGGAAAACAAAAAAAAAAAATTTTTTTTTGAGTTATAGTCTATAAAAACACCAATCCCAAAATATACATTTTGATGTGTTTATACAAAATAGATATATATGTAACCATCATCATAAGTCAAACTACAAAACATTTCCATTATCCCAAGAAGTTGTGGTGTATACCTTTCAATAAACTCTCCTCCCACTGCTGGTCCCAAATCATCCCTGGCCTGCTCCTCTCATTATATCTTTTAATTTTAAAGTTCAATATAAGCAGAATACAACATGGTGAACTTTGTTGTCTGTCACTCACTATAATGCTTTAACATTATCTATACTGCTGTATATATAAGTTCATACTATTTATAGTTTTTTAAAATATATATATATATGTATGTGTATATGTGTGTACACACACACACATATATTGAATTAAGCTATTGAATTAAGTTGCAATATTTTTCTGTTGTATCTCTACCAAAATTTTTTAGTCATTCAGTTTCCAATGAAGTTTTGGACTGTTTCCAGGTATGATTAAGATAACTTCTGGGCACTATTCAAAATCCCTTACATTGCACCTATAATTCAGGATTACTTCTAGGAAGAAAGTCGGACAAATTGTAAAGCTCATCTACTTTATTTCCTTTCTCACAAAGGTCAGATTCGTACTGCCACTATCCGAAGTCTCAAAAAAGTCACACCATGTATTTTGTCACAAGTTCTAGCAATTTATAACAGGAAGATGTTAGATGTCATAGTTAGAAACCAGTCTAAGACTTTAGTCAGTTTCTCGAGCCCTGATTTTTATGCATTTTCTTTGCTGCTTTTTTTACTACCTGATTCCTCCGTATACATACCACATTAAAATCTCTAGATCTTTCACAACTGAATTTGCTAACCTATATTTGTGTGAAATATAATGTATAATTCATTACAAATATTGGTCTCTGCACTTCCTGATACTGAATGTATACTTTGTTCATCTTGATTTTGCTGTTCACTATATTGTTTAGGGCTATCACTCTTTTTATTTGCAAAGAGAATTTTATTTGCAAATTAGAATTGCCTTTTTTCCTTTTCCTCACTGGCAAAAATGTTAAGCATTACAAAACTTAACAAATATAAATTTCATTAAGAAAAAAATTCACTTAGCATTGAATTTTAAACACACACACACACATTCTTCAGGTTATCTGACCACTTTCCTCTTCTACAATTCAAACATACTCATCTCTCTTACCCATAAGAATATCATGAGAGACTTTTGACAACTACTATGGCCTATGTATTCAGCAATCATTTGACCTAGGACCCTAATAACGCACTCAAAAAAAGGAAATGAGGCTTGTTTGACATGACTTGATCCCAGTGAATTCATGCTGGCTTTTAGCATTCCCAACATTCCTAAGACCACATAAACCATATGCTTAGGAACACAATACAGAATTCTATGATGGTTAGGTATTTTCGAATTTTACTCATTTCCTCAGTTTGAAAACTGAGATATTTGCTCCTTCTGGCAATTTCTATTTATCTTAAATTCAGAAAAAAATATCCAAGAGATATACTGATTTAAAAATTCATTCTGGCCTAACATATAATTTGCCTGGCCCTCAAAATCTTGAGTATTTTTCATCAAAAAAAGGCCAGAATAGCTCTTCTTTGCTTAGAGTTTAAGGTCTGAGATTGAAATATAAAATTTAATTGAATGATTTCTTACATTAGAAATCAGAAAGCAAAACCTATTCCTCATCTTCATGAAACTCAGTTTAGGAAGACATAAAATATCATTCATGTAAAATAAATGCTGTCTTAAGAAACATAATCATATAGAATTGAGAGCAGACAATCATGACTGAACATGGGAAAGTAGAGGTGGCTTCCCAAAGGGGCATTTTTAAAATAAGTAACAATAACAACCAAGACAAGAAGTGACAAATAGGAAGGCTCCCATTCTAAGCACAAGAAACAGCAGGAGAAAGGAGCTGGAAAAGAGCCAAGTTTATGTGCCTGACTTTGCAACCCTGGTGCTCTATATACAGCACTATTTCTCACTAGTTGTCACTTTCTGAGTATTACTCATTTACACTAAGAGGACTTTGCTTTTCCTGATGAGTAATTAACACTAGTAACAGTGTCTGATGTGGGTTCACTCAATAAATATTTTTTGACTCACTAAATGAATGTTAAATTTTAGTCAAAATTATCACCCACTTTTCATGTTCTTACCAAAGTTATCCTTGATTTGCTGTTCAGATTGCTCACTCTCTGGAATATGAAGTTTCACCTTTTCTCCTACTCAGCATTTTACTCTTAGACTCCAAGTAGAACATTTATTCACAAATCTTTTTCCTTTTCCTCTATTTTGGATTTGCTTTTCATCTATAAACTCCCATAGTTTGAGAGCATATGCCACGATACTTCGCATAGCCTCAGAGCTGGCCTTTGCCCTATCTCATTTTTTTGTTTCTTTTTTTTTAATATTTATTTATTTATTCATACAGAACTGGGTACAGTCCAGAGATGCGGAGGATGAGAGGATTCACCAGGGACAGAGTGAGGAGCAGAACAGGCAGATCGATGAAGTACACTGCTGAGGGGAGCAGTCTGCCGCACCATGTGGTCACCTCCGGGCCAGGCGGGGATTGAACCCATGCGGAAGTGGCTTATGCTTCTTAGTGCAGTGCTTTAACCCGCTGCGCCACCAAGGAGGGCCTAATTTTTTTTTTTATTTCTATTCAATTTAGCCACAAACCTTTGCCTCTAAAATGCCTAGCCTATAATCTCACCTAAAATGCGGTCACAAACAAATTCATATCACAGTTTTCTGACGCTTGAAAACAATAAGGGCTACATAAGTGTTTTTATCTCCTTTCATTGTCCCTTACTCAGGGACAATGACTTTTCAAAAATTATTTTTAGACAAGTTATTTAAGTTTTACTAATACTTTAGAGATAAGAAGCATATATTGAAAACTCAGATTCAAGGTGAATCACTGAAGATTACAAAAGTCAATAAACACTGGAAATCAAATCATATGCATTACCGAGTACAAAGAAAGCAATGTCAAGGTAAGCCTGTAGAGAGGAGACTAGAGCACCAAACAACATACAAGAGATTGCACTATTAAAAATATTTTAGTTCTGATTCCACCTCTGATATTTCATGCTTGATAGAATCTAGTAAATATCCAAATATTAAATATCAGTTACTTTACATAATGGATTTCATTCAACCCTCACAAACCAATTGAATTATTGTCTTTCCTATAATTGCATATAAATAAATGCCATTACAAACTATTAATGTATTTGAAAATATACATATATTATACCACAAAAAAACAAATATAACTAGCAACTCTTGTTTTTATTAAACAATCCAATAAATCAGATAAATTTTGCTGTTTTGATGTTTTACTGTTATCTGATGATATTAATGAAAAGCGTTTAGACATTCAATTATTAAATAGAAAACATTATGCATGAGATGCATTTTTATATATGTTGAAATATTAGTAATAAATGTGCTGAAAAAGTTCCAGGATAGTATTAATTCAAAGACTGAAAAAAAAAAGTCAATGTCTCTATTATACATTTGTTCCTCTTTAGTGATATCCTTAAAATCTCTTTTAGAGGAAGACTTTGGCAATACCATACAAAGTGTGCCTTCAGCTGTCTTTTTTTTTTTTTTCATTTATGAGTATTGTTTTTCACAGCATAATTCACGTAAGGAGCTGTCAGCTTTATTAACAGATAAATTATATGCCCTACATCACCAGTATATAAAACATCCTCTAGATTTTGCTAGGAAATGTATCCTAGAGCTTTCTGGTTCCAAATTGCTGCCAAAAGTATACTGGTAGCATGGAGGTTTCTTGAAATACATGAAATTTCTTTATAAGCCTACAAAATATTTTATTTTAAATATAACAGTAAATTGAGTCTTGTTCGTATCTGTGCATGCATATGAATATACAAGTACATATATGTATAGACACAGTTTATACCTAAATTATGTTAAATATGTGTAAATTACAATCTATATGTTACCTAAATTATACTAGATCATTAATATCTGAAACTGGGTCATTTCATATTAAAATTATATCATCTCTGAAAAATTCAAATCTGCCTACATAGTACCCACATCTTTATATAGCAGTAACTAAATTGAACTAAATACTACTCTCCAAGGGCCTGCCTGGTGGTGCAGGGGATAATGTCTCAGCTCTGTCAAACTATCACCAGCCATTTTGTCCTGAGTTTGCTTTCCAGCCAGGGAACTAACCCATGTGGCACACCAGACCTCTCCTGTGCCACCTGCTGTTCCCCTCAGCAGTGTACTTCGTCGATCTGCCTGTTCTGCTGCCCACTCTGTCTCTGGTGAATCCTCTCAACCCCTCTGCCCACATCTCTGGCCTACACCTCAGCTCCTATATGCATAAATAAATAATAAATCCTTAAAAATAAAAATAAAATAAATACCACATTTTCCTGCAATTCCTTTCATCGTCCTAGCTCATTCCAATCTTTGTCTAATCTCCCAAGTCTTCAGTAATGTGAGTTTAGGGGCTAAGATTAAGTCTTCTTATAACTGAATATTTGGTATATCTTCTTTTATTCCCTGAAGACTTATTTCCTTAAGCTATACTTTGCTGCTACATTTCTGGTTTATATCAAGAATTGTCTGTGTACACTAGTTGTATGAAATCCCACATGGGAATACTGGGGGAGCAGTTATAGAGCTTATCCACACACATTACTGTGTCCTTTTCTTACAGTTCTACTAGCAGATATATCTGTCCTTTAATGTGCAATTGGCACAGCATTAAAACAATACAGAAACAATATCTAAAGTCAAACTTCTGTACTTGGGCCCCCGCTCTAAGCTTTGTGCTGCTACTTGGAAAGACTGTTTAACAACACTACTCAGCTTCTTTACCAATAAAACAAGCATGTTTGGAATGACATCAGCACTATAACAGAATAAAAAGCCCAGCATCCTATTCCACTTCAGGGAAAATAATTTGGCATCTATCCATAGGCAAAAGTGTCTTTAGTGTAGGTAGAGGATCCAGGTGAGAAATTATGCAGTTCCAAACAAACCCAAGATCAAAGACTTGGAGTCATATAAGAGGACAGGCCCAGACTCAGAAGCATCTCCATACTCCTATGGACAATGGGATACAAGAAATAAACCCACATATACACAGTCAACTAATCTATAGTGAGGATGGAAAGTAGTGTTGGAAAAACTAGCTATAAACAAAAGAATAAAACTGGACCTTTATACATATAAAAATCAACTCAAAATGAATACATCCTAAGGGTATCCCCATCAGATATGATGTCTCTGAGGAAACTATGGACAAGGAGAGAATGAAGTGATGTGTTCAGACTACTGAAAGATGAAAAGTGCCAGCTCACAATTCTATATCCTACAAGACTCACCCTCAGATATGAAGGAGAACTAAAGACCCTCTCACACAAACAAAATCTGAAGGAGCCTGCAAACACTAGGACTCTATTGTAAGAAATACTGAAAGAAACATTCATATCTAAATAGCAGAGAAGAACATTCACAAAATATAAAACAATCTCATAGAAATACACGCTTCTCCAATGCCGAAGGCTCTTTGAATTGATTTTAATCTTACTGGTTCCTCTTCTAGTGAGATGAATAGAATCTTTGCTACATGGTTATTTTATCTTTTCATGATATTACTATTTGCCTCTTAAAATTTACTTCAAAATGCCAGTGCTGTTTCTTTTTTGGTGAGCTCAAGACCAAACTTATGACTCGCCATATATTCCAATCGATTTCTGGCTTTCCTTGTATTAGTCTGCTCACAGCTTCCCAGACGTATCAGTTGTTCCCTTTTCCTACATCATCATGTAAAATTGTATACTTTTTCGCAGCACCTTAAATATATTTAAGTGAGCAAGAGTATACATTGAACTATAATCAATCCAATAAACAAATATTTTGCACTTTAATTCCCTACCCAAAAAAGCTCGTCATCTCCTCAGTTATGACTGCCTTTCTCAGTTATGACTGTCTTGAGAATTAGAACAATGTTTTATTTTTATTTCTTCACTTAATTTTGTTCTTCTAGGAACATAATAATAAAAGGTTTAGTCACTAAAATGCTCAGGAAAAACTCGCTGAAAGAAACTGGAGCAAAAAAATGACTATCTCTATTTGGAAATCATGTCTAACGGAGTACTAAGAAAACATCTCACAGCCATGGGCGCCTCTATCCCAGAGGAAGTGCTTTTTATAGAGAGACATACATTTTCATGTAACAAATCAATTGAATAATATTTTACACAGATGTATCACATTTCCCAGAGAACAAATCAATATCAATGCCTATTCTCCAACACTTGTTCCTGAAACATAAAGAAGTTTTGTGACACACCCTAACTCACTCATCGGGCATTCACAAATCTGGCAAGTTAATTCACTTTGAAATTAAATGTTAAAAACATTGTCAATACCTAAACAAATCAGATTGGATGATTTTCAAGTATAAGAGTCCTAGCCATCTGTGGGGAATACTGAATAAGATAATGGTGATGAAAACTTGACAACAACATGACACATGAAAGGAAACTCCTGCTATGATGGGAGAGGTGAAAGACACATCTGTTATTAACATTAAACAGAAAAAAGCCACACCATAAAAAAGTGGTCCAAGAAATACAAACTGAATTGCTATTTTGATTTTGATTTTCTATTTTTTAACTTAACAGTATTTTATATTAATCTATGAATAACCACTAAACACAGACATAATATGTATGAGAATATTGAAGTTTTGTAGATACGATTTAGGATGAAGCAATTGCTGTCCATGAACTTTCGTTCTTTCTTCATAACTATCAAGCATAACCATTAAAATTGATGTTAAATTCCATACTATTTTCAGAATTACAGTGGAATTAGAAGTTCAAGAAATTCACATTTTAGTAATAATTCCATCAGACTTTTTTGGCCATTTGTGTGGGCAACATATGTTTGTAAATCATTATTGACTGAAATACGTGGACTTTGCCAGTTTGCTGCAGTCAGTTTAGATAGTATCAGCGCTCTCATCTGGAAAAGGAGTTATTCCACCCTTATCTTTTATCACTGTTAATTCTAATTCAGTCTTGGCCACTTCAATGGTTATTAAAACTTTACAATTCTTGGGACTGAGAACTTGCCATTTCCTAAAATATTTACTACCAAGGGCATCCAGGCCATATGTATTTGAAATTGTTTTCAAGTTATATAATCTCCAGAAAATATTTATCACATTATGTTTATTTTCTGTATTAAATTTTTACTCTGAGCATTTTTTTTTTTGAGGTAACATTGGTTTACAACACTGTATATGATTCAAAGGTGCTGGTTCACACCTCCACAGATGTATGTAACCATACCAGGCCCATCAAGGCACCAGCAGTCTCCACCACAGTCCACTGTGACCCTTCCCAATTTTGCTCTCCACCATCACCACACCCCATCTCAAATTCTTAATTTAACAGCATATTTCTAAGGTTTGTTTTTGGTTGGATTTTCCTGACCCTTTGTTTTATTTCTTCATATTCCACGTATAAGTAAAACCATCTCCTGGCTTATTTCTGATAGCATAATCCCTTCCAGTTCCAACTATGTTGCCCCAAATGTCAAGATTTCAGCATTTTTATAATTGAGTAACATTTCATTGTGTATCTATGTCACATTTTAATCCAGTCACTTTTCCTTAGCTATTTAGGTATTTTTCATTCATTGTAAATGGTGTGCATATATTCCTTTGAATTAACTTTTTTTCCCCCACTCTTTGTGTAGATACCTAGGAGTACAACTGCTATATTTTTGATGGTATACATGAATGCAAACAGAATAGTTTCATTTCATGTCCTGGAGAATCATATATTAAAAAAAGAAAAAAAAATAAAACTTGTGACCTCAGTATGTATAATGACTGAGACAAACTACCATTAATTTAAATGATTAATCCTGCATGGAACTAGAGTGATTATGTGGATATAGTCTCAAATACAGTCTCAAAGCGTAGGTCATACGTTGCTTAACAAAACAGATTGTTAACAAATGTTAATCAACTAATCAACTGGAAAAGTCACTAACTCTGTTTAGAAATGAGAACTTAAGCTTTTGAGGAAATAGATCTTTCTTTCATACTTTGGCATCACTCAAATCCTTAAAAAGCTAGTGGCTTAAATTCATATGTATTTTCTTTATTCCTGATTAAGCTGTGGCTTTTATGAAATAACAGAGGTAAAAGATGGGGGTGATAACTTTATTTCTTACTTCTTGAGTTTTTTAGTAGGTAGTACCTATTTTATAATGAACATGTTTAGTGAAGATTAAGAGGAATTTGGATTTCTCTTTTAAAATTTAAAGGTAATAATCACAGTTAAATTTTAGTGAGAAATGATCCCTGAAATGTTCAATGAAGATCAGTTTCTGCTGGTAAATATGGAAATCCTCAAATGCATAATAATACTCAGAGTAAATAAAACTTATTCTAAAGACCAAAAAAAGGAATAAGAGATGGACACGAAATATCATAGCTCTTCAACTCTTATTTCTTACTTAAAATTGACTGTCATGTTATCATTCTAGTCATCCATTCATCAATTTAGTTGTTCATTGTGAAGGGTATGAATATATATTGTTTATGACAGTAGTATAAATTTAGGTCACCCATAATAAAATTCAAAATAATTAAACTGAACCTGTGAAACAGACTGAAATCTATCAGGTTTAACACTGGACTAATCCTTATTTTAATGACTGCTACCTTGCAAAATTCTCATGAAGTGAATAAAGGACAAAATCAATTAATATTTCTAATTTACAATTTTTTCATTTGTAAAGCAAAAATAACAATGTGAATAGCATTGGGTATAACACTACTGGGATAATTGTGATTATTGCTGAGAGATTTTAATGATATAAAATATGTGATCCTAACATTGAAGTTACTTGGTAAATAGTATTACAGGGGCAATACTCGTAATATTCTTAGGTAAGAAACAACATAAAACATATGTAACAGAAAATCATCTGAGCAACAACTCCACTAATTAAACATATCATCGGAAAATTATGACTGCAACTGAATTATGCTTAAAGAAAAAAATGTTAATTAGTAAGTCAACACATTCTTTTTTTTTTTTTTTAAAGATTTGTTTATTTATGCATACAGAACTGGGGTATAGGCCAGAGGTGAAGGGCAGTGAGAGGATTCACCAGAAACAAAGCAGCGAGCAGAACATACACACAAAGTGCACTGCAGAGAGGAGCAGCAGGAGAGACAAGAGAGGTCTGCTGCGCCATGTGGGTCACCTCCCTGGCTGGGGATCAACTCACACTGAAGCGACTGTGGGCAGCTTCATAGTGCTACTCTTCAACCCGTTATGCCACCAGGGTGGACTCTCAATATGCTCTTTATTTAGATTGAAATTCCCAAAGTCAAGATTCTGCCTAATGGAAAGAAATCCATGAATCTAATTGTGCATTCTGAATCAGAGTCTTATTTTCATAGTGTTGACAAACATCTGGTAGCATAATATGTAACACACAAATCATTTTTTCAGTCATTGACAGCATCTAATCTAGTGTGTTCTGATCCCATGTTCACTAAGCAAATGTCTACTTATAATTTGGGATTCTGTGTATTTTATCTAACAACACTGAATGTGCTTTTCAACAACCTTACATCTATCCTAATCAACAGTTATTATTAGTGAACTAGTCTCATTTATGAATCAATTGCTACAAATTTAGTTAATAGGAGCCAGATTTCTTGAGTCTGATCATTTGGGGGCCACTAAACATTTTCAGAATCTTGAGTCTCAAAGCTAAATGTCACTCTCAAACCACGGTTGTTAACCAAGGTCTTGCCTTTGTTTGGACACACTGTACATTATTTTTTTTAGCTTGGTACAGCCATTAATGTCTTACTAATACCAACTATTCCTAAAAAAATAAAATATGTTGATGAGGGTTTTTTTTTTTTTTAACAAAATCTTACATAATGGCTATATGCTTAGTGTCCATAGACTTAACAAAATGAGTTAAAAAATTAAGTAGGGGATATCTTTAGGGACCTGACTCCAATGGCAAGAAAAACAAAAAGAAACAAAGGGACTACATCAAGCTAGATAAGTTCTTTACAATGAAAGAAGCTATAATTAAAATGAAAGACCTCCTACTGAGTGGTTTTGTGTAGCCATACATCAGACAAAGGACTAATCCCAGATCAATAATACAACAAGAAAAGAACAAAGAACCCAGTTTAAAAATGGGCAGAAGACCTAAATAGACTCTTTCCCAAGTAAGACATACAGATGGCCACCACATTGTCACTGTTTTTCGAAATTAAGTCTGACAATCTAACTTATTGGATCCAAAACACATATGTATAAGCAACAAATTTTACTTCTGGACTAAGTTTTTGGTACATGTGCAAAAACTGCTACCTTCCCTACAGACTCTGATGACTGTAGAAGGTAAGTGTCAAGTGGAGCTTCCCATTACTATGGCTTCTTGAATGATTACAGTGAACCTCTAGACCCTCCTCTGACAACAGTTATTCACTGATCATATAAAATGAACAAACGGTCTCAATTAAACTGCTGATGTACTGATGTGTGATGTTGTTACTGAAATATAACTTAGCCCACCCTGAGCTCTGTCACAACTACCTGTACGCTTTCAAGAAACAGTATTTTGTAAGTAAAGACTACATAATTTTCTAACCAGAAATAGTAAATGATTCATCATGGTGTTAGTAGTAAGGTACCCATCTGATATTCTGAAGTACCAGGAAGTCATAGATAATATGATAAGGTATTACACTGTTTCATTGAAAACCCAAACCAGGGCCCTCCCTGGTGGCACAGCACAGAGAAGCTACAGCCACTTGAGCATGAGTTCAATACCTGCCTCAGAGGTGATCCACATGGCGCAGCAGACCTCTCCTGTCTTCCCCGCTGCTCCCCTCAGCGGTCTACTTAGTTAATCTGCCTGTTCTGCTCCCCACTCTGTCTCTGGTGAAGCCTCTCACCACCCCTGCACCTCTGGCTTGTACCCCAGTTCTGTATGCATAAATAAATAAATCTTAAAAAAAATCCAAACCATAAAATGTTAGTGCGTGAAATCTCAAATAATGGAAATAAACATTTTTATATCTAATACTCAAATGTTTTGATAAATGTGTTCTTCCTGATATAAAGAATCTTTGGTAAGATTCTCAACAAATAGGCATGCCTAGACTTACCCCTAATTCTTGTTCATCTACAGGGAATATCATTCTATTTAATTTACATTCATTCAACATATCCTTTGCATTAACTTAAGGTTTTAGTACATTATTCCAGTTAAACATCACCAACTCCTATAAGATATGGATCATTCCACTGTGCAAGAAGAAACTCAGGCATACAATATTCAAAATGTTTCCCTAAATATAAAAATAAAATTTGATTGAGTACCTGTCTCTTTGCTACCCTATATTACCATAAACATTTACTTAACTTATTGTAGTTGATATATCATTACAGTCATTAATTTATCATCTGTACACTGTACTTTAACTTATTTAACTTCTAAATCAGCATTCAAAAATACTTAAACATTTCAAGTGGTAAAATCTTGCAAATTTTATAGTTAAAGTTGATTAATTATATTTGGATAAATGCATTATCTTCAAACACACATACACATTTATGCACCAACAAGATAAAAATACATGATAAAGATAGATCTATGCCCCCACTGTATCTGTGTATTTGTCTTGAAAGAGCTCCAACCCCACTGAGTAAACTCGGGAGCTTACAGCAGAGAAACATCAGCCGTTGAGCTGCCCTCCAGCGTGACATATTGCAGTGAAGCTGCTGATATGATGATTTATAGAGCTGCATATTGCCTTTCACTAAAGTCAATACCTATAGTTTCAAATTGGGTAAGAGCATTTTCCATTTTAAAGGGAGTATTCAGCATGAAGTACAGTCATCTATTGGCATTTTCTTAATGAACAGAAAAACTTATCGAGTTGAAAATAATAAAATGTCAATGATATCTTTCATAAATGACATGTGACTACATTAAGTCATTCACAAGCAGCAATCACACCAGAAAACTTCATACTGAATAAAGGAAATAGTTGTAAAATAGGAAATAAAACTTTTTTTTTTTTTTTTACTTTTAGGTTACTCAACAAATAGGATACATGATTTTAAAGTAAAACTTGAATTTGTGGGTAATTTGAAACAAGTTCTGCTCATTTATCTTGAACCATTTGTTTGAACCATTTCATAAATATTTGTTTTACATTTTCATCTAAAATATACATAATCAGCTACTGATAGATAACAGATGTTCAGTATTATCGATGATCTGTATATCAAAAATTATATGCGTATATAGAAATTAATTTTAACACTTTGAATACAAAGTGAGAATTTAAAAATAGAACCAATTTAGGTTGACAGACATAAATTAAAATTGTAAGACACTTCCCTCCAAAGTAAAGAAATAAATGTAAAGGTAATAATGGAGTATTTCTGGTAGTGAAGATATTTTTTAATCAATGAAAATATAGCAGGCTATGAAGTGAAATATGTCACCTCTTCATTTACATTATTCAGGATATAAGGAGTAAAAATTAGAGAACCATATGAGTGAAATATAAGATCTTAACTTCCTGAGTGATTCACTTAGGGCAATAACAGACTATCAATAAAAAGCTATGAACTCTCTCAACCATATGTAAAAAATAAATAAATAAAATGCTGCACACACTACTAAATATCATGTTGCAGATTCTTTTTATATCCATGTTTAAATATTAAGTTCTAAAAAGAATACCCTAGAGAACTGTGGACAAGGGCTGGTGAACTAGGGACAAAGAAATGTATGGAATGCCTGGAAAGAGCTTATTTTATTAAGCTCTGAAATCACTAAAAATGGCAAGAATATGGTTAGAGTACTCTAATTTCTGGGCCCAAAGCCCATTCTGCAGGAGCAATTGTGTGCATTTGTTTATTATAAAATGTTAAAATTCCTGACTTAAATGTTATACAATGCATCTCATTCTGGAAATCATTCAGGCAACTGCAAGAATCAAGTGTTGTGAAGAGAAAGCTAAGATGAATGGGAAATTAGATCCACAGCATCTGCTCTCAGTGTTGCTCTGATTGGTCACAAAGGCATGAGCAAATCATGCAGCCCCTCTCAATTCTCATGGAAATCAAGCAAGTAGGGTGTATTTTTGCCAAAAGAAAATTAATGTACTAATGGTATGACTTTTTTAATAGTCAATAAATTAAGAGAATTTTATAATGGTATGATGCAAAAACATCTGTTCACTCTGGGTTTTATATGTGTACACATTCAATTTTTAATAGCACAATCACCGAAGGTGTATCTGTAAGCTATTGCCACAGGGTGTTAGGTTAAAAACAATCTCAAAAAAATATATATATAATATAATATAAAAATAAAATTCTTATTTCTTACTTAAAATTGACTGTCATGTTAT
>NW_004567106.1:37170294-37233990 GCF_000260355.1 Condylura cristata | reverse complement strand
AGTTCTGTATGCATAAATAAATAAATCTTAAAAAAAAAAAAAGTAAACATCTGACGGCACAAAGGGAGCAAGGTCTAGCTATATTGGACATTTTTCTAGTGATGGTAACCCTGGAGTGCAAGGATAAAGATTTCAGGCATGAAATCAAAGAAGGAAAGAGCTGAAACAGAGTGAATACAAAAATTGAGTACAAGAGGTAAGATAGGTAAGAAGAGACTAGACTGTGTGCCACAATTTGAAGATTGTATGGAATTGGTATTTATTCTGAGTCAATAATTACTAGAGTCTTCCACACAGTAGAACTACATTTCTAAAGAATCAACATGGCTTCTGTTTTGAGAACAAAATTGAGGAGGAATATCTAAAAACTGGAGACCGAAAAAAGTAAGTAAAGTAACCAAATGAGCAACTGCAGAGATGATTAAAGCTGGATTTGACACATCCATTCTGTCTCAATGTTTATGATCATCTACCATGTGTCAGGCTCTTCATGTAGCTTATATCTCATGAAAATATTTTGCAAGTGAGGTTTTATGCAATCCTTATAAATCCATAACAACTCATTTTCATTAAACAAAATAGAGAAGTACAAAAATGTAGGAGAGGAAAAGGAACCTCCAATTTTGATATGGTAACTTAAATGTGTTCACTTGCCTGATAAAATACCTTAGTAAATATGTGGATTCCTCTTTCTCTTTTAAATCATGAAAAGTCTATGCTTGTTTTACTAAGGAAAAATGCCCTTTCCTTAACATAAGGGGAATAAGAATAGAAACTACATGGGGGATATTGTATTGAACCTGTAACTTCTAAAGCTAAAAACAATGTGAATATTGAGCAAAAGAGAAATACGAGAATAGTAATGAACTCTATTAAGTATTCATAAAATCTGATTCCAGAATAAAGTTCCACTTCTTCCTTTTATATGTAAGTGAGCAGAGAAAGGAGTGAAGTGCTGACAACTCAAAGAACACAAGGCATATACCACAACAGAAGACAGCCCTCCACATGTCCCTTGAATAATTGAAATGGACCATGTACTGATTCTGTTAAGACAACAGCCTTTGAGAAGAGTTAATGCAGGGATGTGTAGAATTGAAACTAGCTCGTTAAGGTGGTAATTTCTGAGCCTCTCCAATGCATCCATCTTATATCACATGATGCCCAGGTGGGGGTCATTCCCTATAGTTGACAAGTCTAGTGATCATACATGCAGATGAGGTGGAACTGAAACCTGTGACATGTCTTCTGGCACAGAGTGCCCAGAAACCACAGGGACCAACCTGAGTTGAAAGAATAGAGTCCATATATATAGAATTATACTTGTTCTTCAAACACTACAGATCACATTAATAACACTTAAATGGAGGGCTAGTCTATTTGTTAATGTATTCTGTCTTCATCTGATAATTTATACTAAACACATTGCAGAAACAAACATTAAATATTTTTTGTTTGTTGAAAAGTATGCAGTGGCCCTCCCTGGTGGCGCAGCGGGTTAAAGCACTGCACTGAGAAGCTAAAGCCACTTCCTCATGAGTTCGATACCCGCCTGCCCTGGAGGAGACCATATGGCGTGGCAGACCTCTCCTGACCCGCCCGCTGCTCCCCTCAGCAGTGTACTTCGTCAATCTGCCTGTTCTGCTCCCCGCTCTGTCTCTGGTGAAGCCTCTCACCACCCCTGAGCCTCTGGCCTGTACCCCAGTTCTGTATGTACAAATAAATCTTAAAAAAAAAAAAAAAGAAAGAAAAGAAAAGTATGCAGCATTGTTTTAAAAACCAATGAAATCACTTTCTTCTATTGACTATCTCAGACAGTAATTCTAGTGGTGGTTGCTGTCATCTAGACACACATGAAGACATGTAAGGTGAAATATGGAAATAGGCTAGGCTTTAGGGAAACTTTAAGCAAGACACATTCAAAGTCCATTTTGAAATATAGCAATTTACAACTAAATTTTTAAAAATATGTAAGTTGACCTTAAATGAGGATAACTAAAGTATTTTTAATCTACCTCAACTACTCACAACTCTTTACAGCCAATGTTTTTTTGAGGAATCAAGCTTATTTGGGCAAATTTGAGTTAAACTTACTCATATCACTCTTGATAGGTGCTTATAATATTTAAAATGGTATTCCATGCTTCTACAATTAATTCTTAAATGCTATATCCTATTGTATCCCCAATGCAGTTGGGAGGGAGAAACAGTGGTAAGGAAGGGAAGAAAGAATTGTATTTCTCTCATCTTATATTCAAGAAGTTAAGTAAAAGGAAAGCTTAACTGAGTTGCCCAAATTACCCAGTCATGACAAAAATATCAATTTACATTATATCATACTGTGTGCAAAAATTTAAACAACTATTTAATTTGCTTGCTATGACAAAATAAGTGCAATAACTCTCTAAATGTCTTTTGATATTGGAACTTTAATTTTCCAAATTTGGCCTGAACCCTAGAGCCCTTTGGTGTTCATATACAAGTGAAGAGTAATAAACCTCTTCAGTGTGAGATATGTTAAAGTGTAAAAACGTTTGTTTCCCCCAGTATGAAAGATTACGTGTTAAGTGAAATCAGTACATGTACAGCATACTTAACCACCAGAGTTTTGCTCAGTGAGTAAAACAAAAGTTGTCATCCATAAACAAAAGCATGTGATGTGTCCCCAAACAGTTCATTCAATGTTCTAATTACAATTCTACTCACTTATCTTATATTCAGTTCAATAAACATTTGACTGACTATTTTATGCCAGGCATCAGAAACACTTACAATGAATGTGAGTGTAGTGAAGGAAACAGACAACAAAATAGAAGATTTCAGTAATGAAGAACATTAAGTTAGAGGCTTGCATATAGTTCTATGTTACAAGTTAAAGGATGGGCAATTCGATTCTCATTTTTCAGGGGGTGAATGTCTCTCAGTCAGTAGACTCTTCAATATGGACTTCTAAGAAGAAAAGTAAACTAATTTTTAATCACCTGCAATTTTCTTTACAAAAAGGTGACAGTTTCTAAATGTATTAATGAAATTAATTCTGATCTAAATTTGTGATAATTTATATATTTGTGGAAAATCTATTAAAAAACAATTTGTAATACATACTCACATAAATATGCATTAAAATAAAGATGATAAATGTCCATATATGAATGAAGTGGTGGAGACAGGATTTATTTTTCCTTACATTTAATCAGTCATATTTATTTCAACTGAAAATCTCAGTGATATATTCAAAGGCAAAATAATTAACATGTAAAAAATACATATTTTCATTGATACCCAAAGTTAGTGCCTTTTTTTTTGTAAATAAAGATGATGGGTATTTGGCATTAGATTCTTTTTAAGAATTTCTACATGAAGTAGAATACACTACATCAAATGTAATTTAAACTACAAGTGTATTTTATGTGAACTCTGGAGAAAATTTTTCAAGATCAATAAAAAGTGAATGAAATATGCTTTCTCTTTTTATGTTTTTGAAATTAGAATATATGTATATATTATTATTTTTTAACAGTTTATTTTTACATCATTTTGTACATTTTTTTTTCATCTTAATTGTAATCCCCGATGGTTTCCCATAGTGTCACCCGTGTGCCATCACCATAGTCACGTGCACTTCCCTCTATACTCCCCCATTTTTTATTCCATTCCCCACTCCACCCCCACAAAATGTCCCTGGTATATGGCTGTTCATTATTCTTATTATTTTCTTGCCTGGTCCATTATACTCCTGCTATGAGCGAAACCATTAGAATGTATTTTTAAAAGAAATTAGCAATAATGTTATCTTTTACTCACCCCATTAAATAATCCTTTTAGTATTTTTGCTAATGGTCAGATCCTCTGAGAAATAGAAAAAGTATAAAAAATCAGTATGCCATTGGTTAGCTGATAAACAATTTAAAATTGTCAAGATTTAATGACAGCATGGTACTTACCAATATGTCCCATTATTACAACTTACTTCACATTGGGAAGTTGCTGATACATTGCCAAATTTTATTAGAACATATGTGATTATCAACTGCAAAACCCACTACATGTCTTTTTTATACTACATAGTACATTAGATGTACTATTAAGAAAGAAAACACATTAACAATTAAAACATAATAAAGGTTGGTAACATTAATGTCAAGAAGCACATTGATTCTGAAAATTGCAAAAAAGAAAAAGAATTACCTGGGTTTGATTAAATACAGTAACAACCAACATTAATAATAACTCCCTCAATTCTGTGGCAGAAATAGGTCTGCTCCTTCCTGGTTAATATTTCCCGATCATTATGGCAATTTCTATAACCATCAGCTGGTTATAGAAGTTGGGTTCTGATTGTAAACTGCTGGTATATAGTGAGGCTCCTGGCTCCAAAGAATTTGCCTGTGTATCATCCTTGTTCTCCCACCTCTGTCTGCTGATGTGCACATCCAGGCAAGCTTGGAAATTACAAGTAAAATACTGTCAACTGAGGTATGAATGACAGCAAGAACCTCTCTTGACACTAACCAAACAGTACTAGATGCTGGTAGAGAACACAACTCCTATTGGGTTAAAATGCTGAATCCAAGGCCAATGTGCCACATAACCCATTATACTAATTTTTACAATTATTCCACTTATTTATATTGTAAGGGCTTAAACCACTCTCCTGTTACCAATCTGTAAATGAAAGATATTTTTTTTAAAGATTTATTTATTTATGCTTACAGAACTGGGGAACAGGCTAGAGGTATGGTGGGTGAAAGGAGTCACCAGAAAGAGTGGGGAGCAGAACAGGCAGATCTACTGAGGTACACTGCTGAGGGGAACAGCGGGCAGGTAGGGGAGTTCTGCCACGCTATATGGGTCAACTCCCTGGCAAGGGATTGAACTTGTGCTGAAGTGGCTTCAGAGAGCTTCATAATGCAGTGCTTTAACCGGTTGCACCACCAGGAAGAGCTCTGCAAGATGGGGTTTTAAGGGTCTGAACAGCAATACTAATTAACAAATAATGAAACGGGAGAAATTTCTTTTTTTTTTTTCTTTCTTAAAGATTTATTTATTTGTGCATACAGAACTGGGGTACAGGCCAGAGGCTCAGGAGTGGTGGTGAGAGGATTCACCAGAGACAGAGTAGGGAACAAAACAGGCAGATCGACCAAGCACACCGCTGAGGGGAGCAGCGGGCGGGCCAGGAGGGGTCTGCCACGCCATGTGGTCACCTCAGGGGCAGGCGGAAATCGAACTCATGCAGAAGTAGCTTAAACTTCTTAGTGCTGTGCTTTAACCCGCTGCGCCACCAGGGAGGGCCCAAGAACGGGAGAAATTTCAATGAATACCTGTTAATACCTAATGCATACGAAAAGAATGCTTTGGGTGTTTGTTGTAACGGTAAAAAGTTATCCAGGAATATGCCCAATTACAATTACAGTGGAGTATATTTAAAAGTGTACATGAACCTGGGCCCTCCCTGGTGGCGCAGCGGAGTAAAGCACAGCACGACGAAGCTGGGGCTTCTTCCTCTTGAGTATTCCCGCCTGCCCCGGAGGAGATCCACATGGCGAGGCAGACCTCTCCTGACCCTTCCGCTGCTCCCCTCAGCAGTGTACTTTGTCAGTCTGCCTGTTCTACTCCCCGCTCTGTCTCTGGTGATTCCTCTCACCCTCTGCATCTCTGGCCTGTACCCAGTTAAGTATGCATAAATAAATAAATCTTTTAAAAAAAAAAAAGTGTACATGAAACAACTAAGCAAAACAGCAGCATACAATCAAAAAACTCTTAGGAGTTAGAGTCAAAGGCACTGTCTGGGAGAGTGTTGTTACATGACAAATTACTGAGAGACACTTATTTAAAGCCCATGATTTTTGGAAGAGAGTTGTAGTTTACTAGTTGACCCTTTGGAGCTTCAGATTTCACATTCTCAAATGCTTAGTAATTTTTTCATTAAAAACTTATGTTTTCACTTTGTTCATTCTAGTCATGAAACTCTTCTTTTATGAAGTCAATATTAACACTTTATTAGATGATTCATCTATGCTCTGACCTATTTGCTGTTACAAAGGTGGGGAAAGTCTTCTCTATTAGTCGAAGTAGCATTTGAGATTTATCATGGCTGTCTCCACTCACTACAACAAAAAAAAAAGAACAGGCCTACCCAAAGAGTTTAGAAGTTGAGTTTGGGCAGTTTGAAATGCATAGGTCCCTTCAGAGTAAGGGCTAGGATGATAAAATAGGCAGAAAGATCCCATTAGTGAATTTAGTGGAGTACTTACACATTGAAATTACTAACACAACAAAAAACAACTGAGAAGTTCATGTCAGTATTACTTCAAAAGCTGATGTGACCTCCCATATACTTACATAGTATTTGGTTATCAGCCAACATATTCTGCTATTCTACAGAAACAAACATCCTCCAAATTTTGAAAGCTCAAAACAACAAATATTTTGTTCCAGCACACATCATGATGGCTTTCCCTCCATTTAGCTGACTACTTAGCTATTCACTCCTATATCATCATTGTCCTATCCAGAGAAGAAGTCTCTCTCTGGAATAATGGCTGAGAGTATGGCAAACATAGTTGCAGCAAAGTAAGATCTTAAAGCTTTCACTGGGAAATGATACATCATTTTTATCCATATTTCATCAACTAGAACTGTTTATACATACAAACCCTACCACAGAACGCCAAGACACAGCAGAATATTTGAAAGAGCAAGATGGAAATATTTACACTGCAGCATTAATAACTACCACATGGAACCACATAGGTCACAAAATGGGATGAATGAATAATACCAAAGACTACAAACAAGAATTAGACACTACAGGCAAGGATATATCCTTTACCCTACACTGCAAAAGTTTTCCCCAATTCCTCTACGTAGAGTATGGATATGTTGCAACCATAGCCAAGAGCATGTGGCTGAGATATATCTGAATGAATGCTAATAATACATATACACAAACACATGCACTCATAAAAGGCATGATTTTAGTGACTTTCAACAACTCCTTTCTGTTTTTATTAAGAAAGCTCTGTACCAAAAAATTACTTGTATTAAGTATTGCTGACTTTGGTTGTCCAGATGCTATTCATTCTCTGCACAGTTTCAGACAAGGTTCTGGATTCCAGAGTAAGTAAATTAGAATAATTGAAAAATGCACAATAATCTCTTCAGATTCTGTGTGAATTCCATTTACAAACCACAAAATACTCTTGTGTTAAATGCACTGCAAATTACAATCAAATACCTATTACGGTGTGTTACCTAAGAACATTAATTCTGCAGTAAGTCTCCCTAAAATCAAACTCAACTCTCATTATTCATAAGCTATATGATTTCAGGAAAAGCTGCTTAACTTCCTGAGGTTAACGATTATAGAAGCACCCATCTCTTGGGTCACTATGAGGTTTTAATAAATGAAATGAACCACATAAGGCATTTAACACAACAAGACAAGACTAATAAGAATAACCAAAGTCTCCCAAAGATGGGGGTAAGCCTCATGGACTGTACTGGAGGATTATCAATGCCTTGTGGTAATGGTGGCATGGTAGTGTATGTCTAAATAGATGTGAACTTTTTTTACCGAAATTATATATAGTGTGGTATGTTAATGTTACCTCAATAAAAACAATATAATTAAAAATGAAAGAATAAACAATATCTGAAGATGGGAGCTATCTCTCTAGACCACATCTTCACTGAACTGCAGTTTGATCTTGTTGACAATCACCTTTATTCTCCAAAGAAAAGCAATCTGAAGAGTGCTCAGTGTTGGTCAACTGTCAGAACACACAAACCCTCATTTGCAAAGACTGGGGGAAAAGATAGGTGCCTGACTCCTTTTGCTCTAGCTAACAAAGATTTCCTCCTCAACCTTTTTTTTTTTTAAATAAAGTTCCTCATCTTCATTTGCAAAGTCAGCAATCATGCTTGAATTGACACCTGTTGACATTTATTTATTTATTTATTTTTTGCCCGTAGTAATCAGACACTCACATAAACCATTTAGCCAAAATGGTTTGGTTTTCATAAACCACCCTACCTCTTCTCAAATGTGTCTTTTTCCATTCTTACCAATTTCAGAAATAAAAGCTAATATGAAGAGTGATTTGTGGTCTGGTAGTAGAGACTGAAATGACTGCAAATTATCTTCGAAGTCTGATATTTTATCACATAAATTCACTCTGCACCAGCAAAATCAACAGTGGTTCACATTAGTGTTTCAATGTGGGGAGAAGAAAGAACAATTTTCTACCTACACCAATTACTCTTACAAAATTCCATTTGTTTCTGGGCTTCTCAGAGAGCAAGAACTAACCACATATTATTAGTAATCTGAAACACCCTCATCTTCACTGCTTCCTGCCATGTCCTTTTAATCTCTAACACTTGTTGGCTCACTGCAAGTATGAACTCCTCTTAAGCAGAGTGGCATCTCTGCCAACCAGTCTTTTCTCATAACTTTCATTGATTCACACCTCCATCCTCAAGCTGCTTCAGAACTTTCTTCTTAAGTCAGTTTTTCCTGTCCTTACTTTCATCCTCACAGCTGAAGACCCTGTCTTGCATTTTTCTGAAACAGTGCAACTTGCTTATTTAGATCTTATCTAGACAAGAAAAGCACTTTCAAACGATGATCTGTCACACACATACTTGTTATTATTAAGGATTAACATTCACCCTTAAATGATAATACATTTGCATGTATTTAATTTTCATATTGTATTTCTCTGTCAGATAATAAAGGTAGGGAATAAGCACAGTTACTTCAGAAGACAATATAATTTGAGACAGAAGGAATCAAAACAGTCTATCCATAAACCATTTTCTCGTTTTAAAAAATTCATATTAAGGCCCTCCCTGGTGGCGCAGCGGGTTAAAGCACAGCACTAGAATCTAAAGATGCTTCCGCATGAGTTCGATTCCCGCCTGCCCCGGAGGTGACCACATGGTATGGCAGACCTCTCCTGACCCGCCCGCTGCTCCCCTCAGCAGTGTACTTCGTCAATCTGCCTGTTCTGTTCCCTACTCTGTCTCTGGTGAAACCTCTCACCGACCCTGACCCTCTGGCCTGTACCCCAGTTCTGTATGCACAAATAAATAAATCTTTAAAAAAATCATATTAAAACATCACCGCTAGAGGTAATTTAGGAATAAAAACAACTTGCATGAAAATGATCTAATGCCATACTCTACTCCTTTAGATTTTCATTCAGGAATGCTGACTAGGAGATACCGTACAATGATATTTATACAAGAAGCATTGCAACATAATTTCATGTACTTCCTACAATCTCTGAAATTAAACAGTTATTCTTAAAAAAATAAAACAGTAAAGTTACATGAGTGGACAATAGCGGTGACTTGGGATCTTGAAAATTATATTTACTTCCTGTTATTCCTTGTGATTGATAAGCCTCAATATCCCTTTTAGTGAATTATGGTTTAAAAAAAATATTTTGGGTTCTCTGCTTTGCCTTTAAATGAAATTCATTAGCAGCTGTCAACTCCCAAGAAAAAATGTCAACACTAATCAAGACAATAACTGAAGGTGTCAGCTTTCCTCCATTTATCTCCTGTCCCCAGCAGGTATGGAGCCATCAAGTGAAAACTCCAGGTAATGACTGCTTTTGCGAGCTGTTAAATGTGATTAGAATGCAGTTGCACGGGCATGAATGTTGTTTCAAGCAGCCAATGACACCTGTCTTTACTTTTATGAGGAAATACAATAATAAATATCACAAGTCTTACTTCTACTGTTGGTCTGTACATGACAGTTCATGTAGTTTGCTTCCGCACACAGTGATATTATAATTATTTGATTCATTGCTTCTGTCCCACTGGGCACATTCCACTGTAACCTGGGACTCTTTTGAAGCCTTTCCAGTTCACAGACTAGGGAGATTTTTATTCCACTTTCTTCAGATTATAAAATTAGGAGAAAATAGTAAAGGTAGTAAACACTCATCCCCGAGAATGAGGGTTTTGCTTAATGCTGTGACACTTTAATATAAACTTCTTTAATGTTATGATTAAAGGGATACTTTAAGAATGAAGACTTAAGGAAATTTTCCAACTGAATTTATCATGTATCCAAAATGAAAAGGTGACATATAATAAATAAATAATAGTGATATATTTAGTTTCCAAAAGATACATTCAGCAGCAAAGCAAATTAATCAAAAGCTAGGAAATTGTTTTAATTATAACTTCCTAGGTTAATATATTTTTCTTTGGAACCAGGGAATACCTACTGTGTGTACCTGTGTGTGAAATTGGCTATTGTGGAAAAGCTGAAAGAGTTCATTTATTAAGATGCAATTACAATGCAACTAATGTTTGTTTACAGTGTTTTATAATGATAACATTCTACAAACTTCAGAGCAAGGAATATTTGAGATTATTCTGTCTATTGTCCTCATCTTATCTAGTGACTGTAGTCTGGCCTGAAAAGGTTAAATAATTTGTTTCAAATTCACTAAGTAAGCCAGATACAGCTCTTTTTCTTTACAATAAACTGTAACTTGCTTTTTTAAATTGACCTTAAACTAAGGCCTAGGGGGAGACATACAAATCAATGAAATAGAACTGAGAATTCAGAAACAAACTGTACGTTTATGGTCAGATGATTTATGAGAGTGTGCTGCAACTATTCTTGGAGAATAGGGCTATCTTCTATGTCAGTAAGTGCCTGGTCAGTTTGGGATTTGCATGCAGAAAATGAAATTAGGCCAGTATCTCCTATCATTGCTGAAATTAAATCAAAAAAGGTGACTGGCCAAAATTTTGGAATGGAAATTAACAACAACCAGAATAAAATAGGAAAAAAAAAACTCTTATGTGACTTTTAACAAGGCAAATAGTCTTAGGTAGAACAAAAAAGACACAGTTCACGGGAAAATATAAGGAAGATGACATCAAAAGTAGAAACTGTCTTATGAAAGTCTCAATTAAGAAAAATGAAAGACTAGGACAACTGGAAAATATTTTCAAAATAAACACTTGATAAAATATGAATACACAAAATGTATTATTCAAAACCCTTTTACAATGCAATCATTGTAAAACAAACAATTGAGTTGTTGAAAAATTGGTGAAGGGTTTTAACAGACATTTCACTAATGATTACGTAACAAGCAAGGTAAAATGTGCACATCAACTTTTGTTATTAGCAAAGCAATTTTAATAGCTATAATTCAAGCTCAGAGAGTGATGCGTTTGGCAAGATTGTAAAGAAATGGCAGAGCTGATTTGGAGAAAAGGTTTAGCATTTTCCTCAAAAGTTAACTACTAAACTTACATAGGACCCTGCAATTCTACTCCTGACAACATAGCAAGAAAAATGTAACATGTCATGAGATTGGATATGGGAAGCAAGATTGATAACCAAGTGATTTGAAGGCTTTTTTGGAGTTATAAAGTGTTTTAAATTGGATGTGGTGTATTAATAAAAAGAAATTATTGAATTACGTATTTGCAACAGATAGATTTTATGACATATAAGTTGCACCTCAAGTAAAGTAGCAAGTATCAACTTTTATTTCAATGATCTAAAGGAAAGGACATGATATAAAACAAGAACTGCATCTGTGACAAATGAAATAATGTATACCAGTACGGTGGGGATAGGGCAGGGAATGTGTTTTATGGGGCAAGTCATGGGAATGGAACAGTACTGAAGGATGAATTGTTAAATGAATTTCCAGCCTTCCTTTCTTCTGTCTTCCTTCTTTTTCTGTTGTCATCTATCACCCATTCTTGTTGTACAAGAAGCCAAGTGCAGGTCAAAGGATGTCATTTTATATTTTTAAATAGAGGGGCCAGCAGGCTAACCTTTGCAATGGCATTTGAACTCATTCCTGACACGTAAGTCAATCAAAATGAGAACACTGTTTGAGCAGATGTGTATCAGCACATTAGAGAAAACTAAAAGCTGCTGCTACTCCAAACTGACTAATAGTTTTAAGAAGTTACTGACAGGTAAAGGTTTATATTGTTTGACATTTCTTTTATATCAAGAATGACCCATAGAATATTTGGTATATATATATTAACAACTCTTACGTAAAAGATGATTTAAAATATCATAGGAGAACTAAATCTTTAAGTATTAGATACCATATTCTACAGAAAAAAATATTTTGTGTCTGAATATTTTAATAAAATTCTTTCATCGTTCTTAGGAAAAGTTATTTAAAAGGGTGAAATCTAAAATAAAAATAGAAATATCATGGAAAAATAATGAAATCTAAGCAAACATAAAAGTTTGTTTTTCAAAAATAGTAATACAGCTGCAGATAAATGCTTTTCAAGCCCAAAGAGACAAAAAGAGAGAGAAGATACGTGCAAAATTGACAAGGCCTAAACACTAAGAAATAAGAGACTTAAGTAGTTAAAATACTACCACATGCATAAGATACAGAGAAACAGATGACTCTGCATTAATGTTGAAGTGACCAGATAGGTCCAAGAAGGTGGAAAAAACCTTTAATTTAGCAGTGATCAAAGAGGAAATGGGGAATAAGTTATAAAAAAAAAAAAAAGACATAGGGTCAGAGCTTCATTTACCTTCAAAAAGAAAAGAATATTCCAAACCACTGAAGCTTTCTGAAGCCTCGGAAAGTCCCTGATTTTATTTTATAATTTCAGCATAATTTTATTTAAAAAATAAGAGACCAAAGAGGAAAAGATTATAGATCAATCTCATTATTGAGGATATAAGAAAAACTTTTAACATGTTTCTTAACCAAGTTTAAATTGGTAAAACAATAAAAAATATTTCATATCAAACAAAGTATTAGGTAAGAGTAAAAATAAAAGCTTATTAATTAATCCATTCTGAGATAAACCCTAAAATAAAGAGTCTTCATCAGTGCCTATTAACATATACTGTATATACTGTGCTGCATTCAATTTAAGGAAATATGACCTAACAATGGGATACAGTGAACTTAGAAAAACCTAAGACAAAAATCCTTAGTAATTTGACCCGTTTTATGTTTTCTATAACTCTCAGTAACTGCAATACTCCTGAAAAAATAAGTGTTTCTGACCAGTGTTAATATGTTCTTACAGTGAAGAGCAAATACACTTAGGCAAAAGCAAATCAGAGCCATCTCAATGCCCTTTTCCTGGCAATAATTTCTTCCTTAAACATCCAGAGTCTACTTTAGACTCATCTGTTCTTTTTTCTTTTTTTTTTTTTTTTAAGATTTATTTATTTGTGCATACAGAACTGGGGTACAGGCCTGAGACACAGGGGCGGTGAGAGGATTCACCAGAGACAATGCTGGGAGCAGAACAGGAAGATCTACAAAGTACACTGCTTAGGGGAGCAGTGGGCGGGCCACGGGAGATCTCCTGCACCATGTGGATCACCTCTGGGGCCGGGGATTGAACTCGCACTGAAGCGGCTGCAGCTTGTTTGCAGTGCTGTGCTTTAACCCACTGCACCACCAGGACTCTCATCTTTTCTACCAAGTCCAAAACGCATATCACACATTGGCTATTTAGTAAAATAACCAATAGCTATCTATTTTACCCAGTGCTATTTGAATTCTAGTGTTTTCTGTCTTGAACATTTATTTTATGGTGTGGTATGAACAATTACAGATATTTCTACAGGAGTATGTCCAAATACCAGGAAACAGGAAGAGTGCCCGAGGAAAACTTCATTCTTTTCATAATAAAAAAATAATCCCCAAATTACACTCCTCAATTAAGATCAAACTTGTAGTTACAACTTCTTTAACCCTTTTTATTTGAGTTAGTGTTTGCTATATAAAAGAATAAGAGAAAAGGCAATTAAAGTGAAAATTGATTTTAACTCCCCTTTCTTCTCCAAGGAGGAGAAAAGCCTGTTCTGGAATGTCAATGTCTTTTCTCGGTAAAGATCAGCAGAAAATCTACAGCCTCAAATCTGGTCTTCAGACTAGCCACTGTCTACAGATAGGCATTGGGAATGCAAACATAAGACAGTCACTCTACACTGATAGAATTTTGTCCAGTGAAGGAGATCTATATCTAAATAGAAGGGGTAGGTTTCCTGTGAAGGAATAAATATATACAGTGTTGTGAGAAGATGAAAGAGGGGTACTTTGTACTACCTCTCAGGTACAGAAAAGAAAGGTTTTCTGGAGGTGGTATGGTTGAGCTGAACCTTGAAAGTGGAGCTGGAGCTAGTACAGTACAAACACCACAGCATAGAGAAAGTCCAAAGAGAGAGCTCAATACATCTAACTATTTACAACTCTTCCTTCTGGCCCTTTGTCTTCTTGCTTACCCTTAAACACACAGAGTCTTCCCCTTAAAAGATTACAGTTCTATATGTATAGTTTTGATCCATTGGTATAAAATTCAGGCAGGAGAGGGTGGCATGTGCGTGGATGGCTGATCATGTAAAAATGCCTTCTGCTTTAGAGAGTATGTGCTTTTAAACGGATTTGGAAGTAGTCCAGTCTTTTTTGCTGACTCTGTTGTCTGCATAGCGAATTAGGAAAGACAGTGATGGTCCTGCTAGATTTTATCTTAATCTTCACATGGATCTTTTTATTACTTAACGTTCTTCAGGAATGAGCCAGAAAAAGATGCCAGAGTGTGTGTGTGTGTGTGTGTGTGTGTGTGTGTGTGTGTGTGTTTTTCTGTTCTTCTCTTGGACTGTTCATGTGAACAATACACTTACAAACAGCAGGTTTTAATCTACCTCTCTGAAAGTGACCTTAAAAATGAACTGATTTTAAATTAGATACACTTCTTGTAAGAACCTAGTATGTGTGTGTGTGTGTTTGTGTGCACGTGTAATCTACAAAACTCTGTAAGCTAGTATTCGAAAGTCTCTTCATTTCATAGATTTGACAAAAAAAAAAAAAGATTTCTAAAATTATAAATATGACCAGCTTAAGAGTCTGTTAGGTAATGGTAAAAATATATACCAGCCCAAAGTACATAGAATATGAACCTGTGATTTGCAGTGGGGGAGATGAAGCAGTTTTGTGGGACTAACGAGTAGGTTTTAGGTGAGAGTTAAATATGATGAAGCTCAATTTCAGATTTTTGAAGAAAAATTTGCAGTCATAACATCAATCAATAATTTGTTGAAACAAGAAACTGAACCACCAAATTTCAGATAGACTTCTGATGATTTTCCCAAGCAATTTACCCATGTAGAATAATGATGCACTAAAATGTTCCTAAAATTGCAGGTAAATGTTTGCACCTGGTTGTCTTTTTGTCCCCCCAAACTGGTTGCACGTTCTTATAAAAAAAAAAAAAAAACTTCCTGATTTTAAAATGTCAGCATGTATCTAAAGGCTAGAATGTGGTCTTTAGTAATATAATGAGTTCTTTAGGGTTTACTTCATATAATCTCTTCTTTTCCCTTTAGTATTCTGCATATTTAACACTCACATGCTAATATTAGCACTAATGCCTTAGGCCTAAATAGCAATAATTACTGGATGACATACTGGCTTCTATTTAAGTTGACAACTCAATAACTTGACATATGCATTACATCTCTATTACACTGGAATCTAAATGGCACTTTATAAAGCATTCCTTTTATATTTAGTGCACTGACTGATCCGACTGGAGCTTGTACTCATCATGTGTCTATTAAAGACTAGTGAATGTGTCATTATTTCTAAGACTTTGCCAGTGGTAGATAATGGAATCATGGAAAGCTGTATTTATAGAGAATGTTGGGGCTTTGATAATATGTGTTTCTTGGAAAAGACTCACAGGCATATTATAGATTTTCTTCAATAAGTAGCATAAAAAGTTTTTTTCTAAGTACAAAATGCAATACTTAAAAAAATCTGTCTGGGATAAAAGGCATATCTTCTGTAAGTCCACTTTGTTCTTTTCAACGATGTTCAATAAACAAGTCTCTGTCACAAAATACTTTTTATGTTTTAGGAGTTTTGTTATGGCAGCATTACATTTAGCAAACTACAGGACATCCCATACAATTTATGAAACATCCCTATTTTTATTTCCTAAATCTCACACAGCCCGAAATGTTTCAATCCATTCCACAATAATATAAATGGACCTTAAATTATGAACATGGTTTCTCCCCTCTTCTGTCCTTTCTCTAACTTTCTCTTACCTCAACTGTTCTTTTTCTCTTCCCAAAGACATATGGTTTATGTGGAGCGATGCAGTGAGTATAGCAGAAAGAAACACAAAAAGCAGCCTACGCTGTCGTAGACAGTCTGGGGAGTCTGGGAGAACAGCCACACTCAGGAGATGTAACAAATATGCAAATATGTTGAAGATAACAAAAAGCAACTTCCCCACTGACAGAATGAAGTACACATGTACCTATCAGATAACTCTGGGCTGAGAAGCCACATTAAGGTGTGTTCATTGACTCTTAACTTCTAATTATCACTCTCTAGTAAAGAGGCAAGAGACTGCTCATGAAATGATTGATTTTCAGGAATGGAGTGAAGAAAACTGTATATTGATTCAGAAACATTTTGTTGTAAAAGTAAGGAAGGACTCAGAAAAATATGGAGGGAAATCTAACAATTTTTTCAGAAAAAGATATTGTCAGACTGTAGGCCAGTAAACAGATGAGGACACAATGAATGAACACTTATATAAATAAGCAAATTAATACATAAACAGGAAGTAGTATATGTAAAGGAATGAAAAATGCTAGTTTTATAAAGGAATGAAAAATGCTAGTTTAACACTATGCTGGTGATCATTCATTTAACCAAAAATATTCAGTAACTCCTACAGGTAGAGAATGGAAATGGGATAAGTAACAGGAAATTTACACAGCTTCAAATTATCTCCAAACAAAATTCCTATTAATTACAAAAGAAAAAGAGTGGAGAAACCTGGTTGATACCATCTTACTTATGTGAGCAAAGTTAATATAAAGACGTGCTGGGACAAAAACCATATTATAGGTTGGGAAAAAAGAAGAAGAAGAAGAAGAAGAGTATCATTTCTATGGTATCTCTGCCACAAAATGTAAAGCTGGCTCTCCTTCTGGAGAAAATACAAGATAAACTGAAATGAGACCCCTGCAATGTGAGTGTCATGAAATTGAGGACAGATAAATGAAGGGTTCTGATTAAAGGAGACGAGAAAAGACATGATGACTTGAAGGTTATGAGTGCCTTGGTGGGCATGCGAGGGCGACAGGCCCCTGAAGAAGTGTGACTCTTCTTAATCACAGGCAACATTGTAGGCCAATGTTACTGCAATAAAAATTGATAAAGTTGAGGGAAAAAAAAGAAATGGCAATTGGGTACAAATAAGATTCTGAATGTAATGCTTCTATAACAGAAGGAAGAATTTAAGGGGAACTTAAAATAGCTCTATAGGTTAATGTCATGCCTGTGTTTTTTACATTATTTTTGCTACTTTTCAGTAAGCTGGAAAATATTTCAAAATAAAATTAAATTTATCAAAATTAAAAATGGATATTTGTATTTCTTCCTACATGCTTTCAAAAAAATAAATTTATTGATATATAATTGATATACAAAAAAGGAAGAAATTATTTAACGCATGTATTCGAGGACTTGGGGCACATGTACACACCCATAAAACCATTATTACAGTCAAGGTAATATATATAAGCCATCACCTCCAAAAGGTTCTCCCTGCCTTGAACTTGTGTGTGTGGAAAGAACATTTACTATGAGGCCTATGCAATATTTTAAATATAAATGATATTTTTTTGAAATGTCTTCTTTTTTTTTTTAAGCTGTTTCATTTGCGTGACCTGAAATTCAGGTTTTGCCTAATTTCCAGCATATGGTCACACAGCAGCTTCCCATGACACACTGATGGAGATATAAGATCAGCAACTACAGGAGGAGTACTTCTGAACTTCCCTTTTATTTCCCTTGACCTGGACACCTGCATCCGGCATGGTATCTCCCTAAGTTCGTCATGACAGTGCAATAGGAAATGACAATCTTATCAAACTTCCTGGAAATCTTTCTTTCCCAAGGAAAACAAGTACAAACCCCACCTAAGCAATGGTTCCCTTCACAGTGCTCTCTCTGTGTCCTCCAAAAATGAATTTGTTGACAGATAGCCTGAAGGGATAGTAGTATTAACTGCCCTTCAAAACAGAGTAGCAATTTCCCTTAGGACTGTGCCCTCACAAACAATGTAAAATAATGGCTAATACTTCATATAAGACATGTCATTAACTGCACAACTATCTATCATGTGATCTGCTTCATTGCACTGTGTTTTTTATTTTTTTTTTTCACTGAAGCAAAATGCACATAGAATTTCCCAGAAGCAAATACATGGAACATCACAGTTAATGAGTACAGAAGACAATTCACATACTTCAAAAGGAAGTAGGATGAGGTCAAGGAGAAAAATAGGGCTGAAGAGAAAAACAATGGGGTAAAATATTGGAGAGAACTGATGGGCATCTGGAGGTGTCTAACAATCTATCACCAAGAAACAGATCAAGCACCACATTTTTCTGTTCTAACAGTTTGAACTTGACCAGTGAGCAGGCAAAGAATAGTTCCAAAAGTATCAAAAAGGATTTAGCTGACAGGTATCAAAAGGTTATCCATTCCCCTCGAATTTCTGTGAGAATGCTGATTGACTATTTTAAATTCATATTATTTTCACCCACGTCTGTTGGAGTGTCTGTCACTCTCTGTGGGGAATAATGAAGGACATACAAGAATGGACATGGGATCGTATCTGTATGAGCTGCAAGTCTGCAAGCAGCACTCAAGTATAGAGCAGGATGTAATATAAAACTTAATGTGATGGCTGTTGCTCTTGGGAGTCAAAAGTCTTTAGGAGAATAACACAGACAGTCATGACACCACCTGATCAAAACTGTACAAAGTTGTAGAAAAAGAGGCATCATCAATATTTCTAACTGTAGCTTGCACAGGATTCTCAACATAAGTATGATAATCAGAGGGTCCCTATGAAGTCCAAAAGCAACTATGGGCTTTAGGTCTGTGAGAAGGAGGGCGATACAAAGAGGAGAAAGCAGAATCTAGGAGAAAATAAATCTGACCTATTACAAACTTTGCCTAAGGCCAGTCTTACTCGTACATCTGTCACAATAAAACCTGGAGACCTAATAAGGAGAATACTGACCTCACATCACCCCTCACACCCCTTGCTCCTGCAAAATCCCCACACCCTCAGTGCATTAACAAGGTTCAAATGTGCATGTCCCCTGCTGGCAAGTATTTTGGAAGTTTTTTCTGTTAAAAATTTAAATAAAAAATTTTTGAAATGTTCCACATGCAATAGTAATATGGCAAAATTCGTTAAGACATAGAGAATAAAAGTTTTCATTTAAACCAGGACTCAGGGTCAAGGTAAATTCTGTATTCTATCTGGTTAAAACATTTTCTATGCCTCCTTATATTTTTTTGGGAGGTGAAGTTATATGTGTCACTTGGTTTATGTTAAACAGTGTGGGGGTATTTGGATTTCAAATGGTTTTTAGAGAGCACTTGCATAGAGTAAAAGGGAAAAGTAGTAAAGTTTTCTTCAAAAAATTCCTACAGCTCAAAGTTCAGATTCACCTTGAAAAAGAGCTGCTTGCAAAAAAATATAGACTTTCCAATTTTATGACTCACAGAGTTAGTGTTACAATAAAAAAATAAATAAATAACAACCTAGGACAGGAAATGTATTTGTTTTTCTTAATATTTTCAATACTTTTCTTTTTCAATAGTTTGCTATAAGCATTTGGTTTATTATATGTTACTCTTAAAAGCAGATATAATTTTTGGAAAAAATGAATCATGGACAAAACTGTAATGAAAACAAAATTAAGTAAGCCTTTCAAGTGCCAAAATCATAGCAAACCTAACAGAGCTTGTTTGTAAAACATAACTGTAATATCCTGAATTTGATCATAACCTAGAGTCTGCACAATTTTCCTTTGAGTAAACCAGGACAAATTTAACTAAAGAAAATGTCTGGGGAAAAGAGAGGGTTCATTAAAGGAGTATTCAAGTTGATGCTCAATTTTTAGCTTTTTTTCCCCAAATCTACATTGATTTAAAGAAGCAACTTACAAGATATTAATATAAAACCTACCATTGTGGAGTGCTAATTCCTCTACCTGCCATCTTGGAAAGGATTTTCATGCATGTGAATTACCATGATGCACCCTCGAGCAAGTGCTAATGTATATATCTGTGAGAAAAAGTTTGTTCGACTACTATTCATTTATTAAATAAATCTGAAATAAAATGTGATTAAAATTAAGAAGTTGATTAAATTATTTCTATTTTTTGCATAACAATGCTAATTTTAACACTAAAATTTCTCTCCATGGTCAATATTTTGGAACAACTAAGAGATTTCAAGATTATAATGGTTTTCCAGAGTATGGGGTGTATATTGATTCTTCTACAAAATAGCAGCTTCACTGTATTCCCTAAATCTGCTCACATGTTCCATGTATTGACTTTTGATTTGAGAATGACATCAATATAAGATAAACAAATATGAGAGTTTTGAAACAGTGTTGTATTGGGGGTTGCACTGAATATAAATCTATACATTCTATACTGTATAAATAAATTGCTATGTTTATACATTATTACTTACATAAATTCCCTTAGATGATTAAGTATCTTATTCCATACTGCATTAGCTTTACAACTACTGCTTAGAAGTCAAAAGTTATATTGATTCTTGATTCCTTGTTTATGTGTCTTCTTTTCCCACTTTGAGGTGAACTCCACTTTTCTGTAAGGAATAGGCAAAATTTCATATAGTAACTTATACTAAAGAATTTCAGGAGCTGCATGTTTTATAAACATACTTAAAAATCATTCTTTCCTCTAATAACACCTACTTTCTATTCACACTGCTTCTAGAGATACTTAAGGAGTTATTCCTGAGCTTTGGAGGATCTTGTAGTATAGCCCGAGTAAGACCACTTCTCACTCCCTGCTTTTTTGAATCCGTCAGTTTCTCAAACATCATACATTTCTTTTTTTCTTTATGAATTTAGTTCTATACTGCCATATTAGTGGGGAATTTTGATGAAGTGAGTATGTATATGCAGACCATCAAACACAGTTTGAGATTTTAAAGCTATATATCTTATATGTAACTATTACAAGTCAAATTACACATATAAATGCCCCAATTTTTAACTCTAAAACAATGCCATTATCATATCAGTATTGAAATGTATTTTTTGACAACTTATCTAAATAAATTCACAGATTTATTTCAATCCATATCAAAGATTGAATGGCATTATTCAAAGAATTATAACAAACATCACTAAAATGTACATGCAACCACAACAGATGCTTACGGGCCAAAGCAATTCTGACCACAAAGAGGAAGAATGGTGGTATCACACTTCCAGACTTAAGGATTTAAGGCTATATTCTAAACTATGATAATCAAAACACTATGATATTGGAAAGAACCTAAATACACATACACACATGAATAGAACTGTAAAAAAGAAATAAAGTCAAACTTACGATGGGAATATAGACAGATCCAGAGCCTATGGAAAACAGTATGTAGGCTTGAAAAAATGAAAAAAAAAATCTTTCATCTGACCTAGCAATTCCATTCCAAGGTATCTACCCCAAGTATGCAAAATACTCAACAAGATATATGCATCACTATTTACAACAACCAAGTTAAGGAAGCAACTTTTGGAGATATGAGTAGATTAAGAAAATGTATATACACATACACACAATAATATGTATATAATACAGACATACAGAATGGGATATTATTGATGTAAATATGTTTTCCATTCTATCAGTGTGGATAGAACAAGAAGGGATATACAGAAGCAAAACAGAGTTAGACAAAAACACATAAACCCTAGAAATCTTATTATAAAATTGAGGCTCCAAGTGGGGAAGAGGAAGGGTGGAGTGCAATGGTGAGAACCGGCACAATGGACTATGGTGAAGGACTATGCATCTTTGGGGAGTAGATCTTGGGGTAACATACATCTGAAGAGATGAGATCCTATATTTCTGAATCACATACAATGTCATTGAATCCATGTGACTGTTGAATTTTGTGTTGAGTATGACTTTATTGAACAGATACAACTTTCCTTAATATAGGTAGATTTTCATGTGAATGCACAACCACCTGCAGAGTATAACTGCCCAGTCTACTTCTCATCTACCTTCTAGGTAGCACTTATGTACCATTGGTTGATAAACTTAACTGGGAATCAGAGAGGCAAAGGGATTCTTAGTGCAAAGGAAAATAGAATCTGTGTTGGAGAAGCTGAGTTAGCAACAAAGAATCCACATACAACATAATGTCACATGCAAAGTTCAATCAAGTCCTAATGGTATGAACTTTTTTTAGTTTAGTGGCAGGAATCTACAAAAACTTAACACACCTATAGGGTAGTGCTCCAATGGCAAGCTGAATGCTGGTGACAATATACAGTGAGATAATTATCTCATTTAACAGGTTCCAATAGCATAAAAGTGTCCCTACTTTAAATGTCAATTCTGAGGGCCCTCCCTGGTGGCACAGCGGGTTAAAGCACAGCACCGAGAAGCTTGAGCCACTTCCGCATGAGTTTGATTCCTGCCTGCCCCGGAGGAGATCCACATGGTGAGGCAGACCTCTCCTGACCCGCCCGCTGCTCCCCTCAGCAGTGTACTTCGTCGATCTGCCTGTTCTGCTCCCCGCCTGCTCTTTCTCTGGTGAATCCTCTCACCCTCCGCATCTCTGGCATGCACCCCAGTTCTATATGAATCAATAAATAAATCTTTTTAAAAAAATGACAATTTTGAGAACTGGGGGTGGGGGGAGACAAAACAACTGTTAAGCAATTCAAAGAGCAGGAAGGTTAAGTTATTGTCAAAAAAAAAAAAAAAAAAAAGGCAGCTGCGTCTTCCATATTCTTCCAGTGGACTTCTAGTGGTATCCCAATAATCACCATTTTTCCTATCGAGCTAAAAGGATTTCATAAAATGCACTTTGAGACAAAGGTTACTCTAAGTCCATGATAAACTGAGACAAAGCAAGGCCAGTTCATGATTATGCTGAAGTCCAGCAAAAACAGTTCTCTCAATCAACTGCAAAATACCAACACACCTCAATTTTAGTTAAAATGAGTTGCTGCTCACTCTTCACCAATTATGACTTTGTTATAAAGTATCTTCTTCCTATAAAATGTTTTCAATACCTCAGAAAATTATCCCACTTTCTCCCAGAATCCAATCTACAGTATCACCCTGGCCCTGGCTAATTCCAAACACCCTCTTCCAAATCACCCCAAAGGACCCCAAGTTTTCATAACTCCCTTTCATTGAGACACCTAATGGTTACCCATTTTGAGGATTAATGTTATTCATCAATGTGTCTATATGTCTAATTATTTGGTCAAACATCAGTGAAGAGATATCAGTCTACAGGTGATGTAAAAAAAAAAAAATTAAGTCAGTACACTGGGTAAAACAGACTATCATGCATAGAGATAATGGATTTTACCCCCATGATCTTCTCCCTGCTGCCCCAAGTAATAAACTAATAAAGTCACAGTCTTTAATTATATGGGTGTGTTTCTGGTGACATTTCACTGAAAAGTGTTGACACTGCCCTGCCCTTGAGTTTTCATGTAAGTGGAAAGAAACCTAAACTCTATTTAAGAAAATAAACTGGAAAGTCAAGATGCCATTTTCATTTTCATATACACTTTCCTAAGAGAAGAATGCTACTTACTTGAGAACTTTACACAATTTAGATGCTTAACACACTCGGCGGAAATTTCAAACTTATTTAAAGTAGCAAATCTCTTTAGATGCAATACTTTAAAAAAGATGGTGTGTCAAGTGCCAGTTACTTCCAGTTAATAAAATACGCTGATCTTGTCAAACCTAATGAGGATATTGCTAAGCAGATAGCTAAAATGCAAGCACAATTTTAAAAGAGCACCTCCCATAAAAATAAGATTTTTCCAAGAACTGTGCTTCTTTCTCTCAAAACATCAGCAACATTACAGGAATAGGCAACTTACAAAATTTTGTTTAATGTACTTTCTGTGTCCTGGACATTAGGTTATTTTCCCTTTACTTGTACCTTTACTTCCTGAACACAGAATTTGCACAATTTTGTAATTTTCCATTCTTTCACAGCACATTTCAAAAAAAAAATTAAGTATGTTGAGTGTTAAAGCTTGTGATGAAAATCAGTTTTAATGGGAAATGGTGAGTTCATTTTAACCAGGAAAGTATTAAGGAAATTCTCTGTATCAAGAAATCCCATTTAGTTATGTCAGTGATCAGTCCTGTGATGAAGCCACCCTTTACGTAAATAAAAAATAAAATAAAAAAAAAAAAACATGCTTTTATAAATTTACGGTCCACTGCCACTGCACCGCAAGCTAAGTTCTTATCAGCCATTGCAAACAGATCAGGGGCAGATATGATCTACATGTGTATGGAAACACTCCAAGGAAATCGCAGGTGCTACAGGAAGTGATGCGGGTGCAACAGGAGGTGGTGGTCCTTCCTCTGAGTCAGTTCTGGACCAATTGACCAGCTGGTGTGGGTCAGCACATGTGAAGTTCTGTACACAACAAGTTCATTTTGTCTCCCCGTCAAATATTTGTGTTAAACAGCTTAAGTCTTTGTTTCCTCTCCCTACTACATTATTCTACATTATAAATGTTGCAATTATATAGTATAAAATGATTTTTCAAGCTAAAGCATTTAAGCTCTGAGTACTTCTAAGACTCAAATGATCCTTAGGAATCATTTAACCTGCGCCTTACACTTATAATTAGAAAGGTGATCATTCAAGTTGCAGAATTGGGACTTGGTCCAGGTTCCCTGATATCTAATTGTGGTAATGTTTTCTCATTCTCATTCTTCCTTTCTTCCATCTCACATACTCTCCGTGACCTTAACATTTAGTTTTTAATTCATAACAGATTTCTGTAGACAAGGAATGAAAAAAAGTGCAATTTAAATTTTAACATAAAACTAGTCGATTTTTTCTGTATTTTTTTATATTTAACACACAATTCAAATAGCCTAGATCATTTTATTAACATTAGATTCCAATAGTATTAACAACGATTTTGAAATGTGTTCAAATTATAGGAAAAATAGAATATTTTCATTTTCTTTAGTAGCCTTATTTATTGAAACATTTGATTCTTCCTTTCACACAATCCTACAATGTGAATTTTAACTGATATTTCTGAAAAGAAATAATAAAGGTGTCTAGATTCAGTCAATATAAAAAATAAGTTTAATTACTAAGTAAAAAAATAAATCCTTTAATTTGCAATAACATGGACAGACTTAAATGGAGTTATGCTAAGTGAAATAAGTCATACTGGGGAAGAGAAACACCATATGATTTCACTCACATTTGAAAGAAAAAGAAACAAAGCAAAGAAAATAATAAAACAAGTCTAAGATTACAAGAACAAAGTAGTAGTTAGCAGAAAGGAAGTGAGTATGGGTATACGTAAATGAGATAAAAGAAGTCATTTCTATGGTAAAAGATAGAAAATACTAGTCAACTATTTAGCATACAGGGCATCCTAAAATGTTCTGAATATGGTTTTGTGAATTTAATCACTTCACAGCCATTCAACAAAACTGGTTAAATTTCTATGGGCCAGAAACAATACTGTAAAAAGCAGAAGGAGGCAATGATCTAAAAAGTCCTTTAAAATGATGTTTATTTAATGATAACTGGTTAGCATAAGGTAAAAAACTAGAGATTTCTAAATAATAATGAACAACTATATACCAGAGACATTATATGGGGGTGGAGTGGGGAATGGGGATCAAAAACAATGGGGGGGGGTGGAATGCACTGGACTATGGTGATGGCACATGGGTGATTTGGTGATGGGAAGCCCACAGGGATTACAACTGAGATGGAAAAAGGCACAAAATGATATAAAAATAAACTATTATATTATTCAAAAAAATAAAAAACTAGAGATTTTTGTTAGGTAACATCTCACCTTGAAAGGATGCCATATTTTACATTATACTAGGAAAAGGTGTAGGTTACTGAAGTTTACCTAAGGTCTATTTATGAGAATGGCTTTCCAAAAGATTGCATTATTCAATTTTAATAACAATAATTTGTACCCTCCCTTTACATTCCTGATCACACCCACAAGAATTTTATATTAACATTAGAAGTGATTGCACTTAGTCTACTTACTTATGATAAAGATTAACATCTACTTTTTATTGACCTACTTTTTTTCAGTTGTACCTATACTAGATCTTAATAAACAAATATTACAGAAACATTTGTTCTCTTGATGAACCAGTATAGTTACCATTAAAAGGAATAGGGCAGTGCCTATAAATGCCTTCCCTCCCAACCAGATCACAGCCCCAAGCAGCTGGATGTGTTCTAGTGAAAAAGCTCAATATGAAAAATAATAGTAGGTCCTATAATTGAAAGTGGATGGATCAGAAAAAAACCTTTGTTTTACAATAATTTATAAAAATGCAAGTTGGTGGCACAGCGGGTTAAAGCACAGTACTAAGAAGCTAAAGCCACTTCAGCATGAGTTCTATCCCCGCTGCCCTGGAGGTGACCCCCATAGCACTGCAGACCCCTCCTGACCAGCCCGCTGCTCCCCTCAGCAGTGTACTTCATGGATCTGCCTGTTCTAATCCCCACTCTATCTCTGGTGAATCCATCACCACCCCTGCACCTCTCACCTGTACCCCAGTCTGTATGCATAAATAAATAAATCTCTAAAAAAAAATGCAAAAGTTGAGACTGTGCTAACAAAACTGTTTTTTTGTTTTGTTTTTACTTAAACAATCTTCACAATATGGGATTTTTCTCTCAGGTGTGGTCACCATAGCTTTTCCACCACCAATGTGCCACAGTCCTCCACCACTGTCCACAGAGTTCTCCATGTTGATCTGTTTTATTGTTAAAATAGTACATATTATCAGTGCCCTGATCAGGCTTTCTTCTTGCCTACTGGTTAAGCAGTCTCACATCTTGTGTGGTTTTACTTTTCATCTACATTCAAAAGGATGCAAAATCTAATATGCTATTGTGTAAGATGATCTGTAAGTCAAATGTCCAGGTATTAAGTCAACATCTTCCAATTTAACATATTAACCTCAGCTACAAAACAAAACATCCTCCCTTCTCTCTTGTTTGTGTAACTCCATTTATCCAAATGTAATGTGGAAGTCTTCTTTATCTCTGACCTTATACATTAAACCTCCTTCAATTTTTTTGTTCCTTAAATCCATCTCCACCCTATTTCACATCCTTTCATCTAAGTCATTTCTAAATCTTTCAAAGCCCTTAGTTTTTTGTGTTTTTTTTTCCTCAATAGTCTATAAACTATACGAATAATTACACTAAGAATTATTTTTTACAAACTCAGATTTATCAATCCTCATCATAAAATTCTTTATGTACTTCCCATCATTCAATGCATAAAATTGAAATTTGTTAATAGGGGATTCTAGATACTGCTGACCTGGCTCTCAATAACCTCTCCAGCTTCATCTTTCCTACCATCAACCAACCTCCTACTTTAATTAATAACTATCATTAATTCAGACAGCCAATTTTCTGCTCACCACCTGTAACAGTTTCTCCATGTATGTATCTGTCTCATCCCCCACCCATTTCACACATGGATAGCTCCTACTCATTTTCATTTCATTCAGGAAGTTTTCTTTGATCAATCAGCAGGTCTACAATTCTTACTTTAAAAGTCCTCTCATATGGTTCCACAGCATCTTCTACTTCCTATTGCTGTATCTCAAAATACAATATAATTATTTCCTAAGGGGTGTCATTATTCTTCACTAGATCTTAAGTTCCAAAAGGGTTGACATATTTTGTCTCTTATGCTATTGCATTTCCATTGTGTAGGAAAGATCTTTGGGCACAGATGCCATCAGAAAAATGACACTTATATAAACTCCACTAAAAATAAAATCAGTTCCAAGTAACAACACTCCTGAGGAAAGGTGGTGCTACTTAATCCATTTAACATTATTACACATCTATGAATTACACATTCTATCAATGCATAAAAAAAAACCTAAAAAATACCTTACATATTATCTTAATTTACTTATAGCTAGTATAGCCAAAGAAATGAAGTCACACAAAAATCTTGGTAAAAGTGCAGTAACAGTAAAAATATAATTTTTAAGTAACTCTACAGTGCTTGTAAACCTCTCACTGCTGATTTGCGAAGAAATTTTATAGTTTCTATATAGTAATATTTTAATAAAATAATGTGGATTATCTGTTCTTATTTGAACATGCATCTGCACTTGATAACTTCACCACTTTGATTCTGAAAACTGGAGCTTTGATTTTTGCAGCAGTTAATATATGGCCAAATAATGATTTTTCAATTTGTTTTGAATATACTTTGTTTTCAAATACTTCATAAGCGGGAAGAGCACAAGGACTAAGGTGATGGTGCACAGGTGCACCGGTGGTGGAAATTCTATAGGGATTATATATGATGTAAAACATATGCAAATGAAGAAATTATTTTTTAAAAGCCATAGAAATAAAAAGAATATACAATTCTATCAAAAAAATAATAGTGAGTTTCCCTAGAAAATCCTGTGGGTATTTGTCTTTCTTGAACAATCTAAGGGTAGGCTGGGAAAACAGGGTCTATTTTCAATCCCAGAGCTCAGTTCTAACTTAACTACCCCTTGATGTCTCTGCTTTAGATGCTCCAAAGCAAAAGCTTCTGATGACTGTGGAAGGACAGTTGCATAACTAATCTGGGTAATGATAATACCTGTGTATATAAGTCTTTACTAAACAAACTTTCAACGAATCCTCCCCTTCTAGGACTTACAGCCATTGATCTTCAAAAAAAAAAAAAAAAACACTCCTTGCTTTCAGTTCCTAAGTTGTCCAGAATTTTGAAGCAAAATCAAAGATCTCCTGATTGCTCTCCTCTCCCTCTAATAATTTATGGTCAATCGCATAATTTAATTTAATCAGTAACAGAAATGAGATTAGAAAAGTTCTTCTAAAATCTAGCCAACTACTTTCCCATCCTTAACTAAGATCAATAATTTTTTGTTAATATCAAATGGCATTTCTCAAGCAGGACTCACACAGCAACCAGCATAGTTTAAAAAAAGAAAAAGACTCAGATTATCATGTTATCTTCTGTTTTGTTAATAGATTTTACATTTTCTCTAATGTACCACTTTTCAGAGATATGCAGAAAAACTGTATCATCCTCAGTATTATTTATTAAACTGTCATTTACCATGACAATAGGAAAGCATGTGAAACACACAAAGAATATTAAGAACACATGGTTTCTGCCTTTCAGAAATTAAAATAAAAATATAAACAACTCCATTAAGTACATAATTTCTAAAGCTCTGAAAAGATAAAATTTTGCAGCTTGAAAGCTCAAAACATTTTTGTAGTGGGTACTGAGTAGTTGGAGGAAAGTCAGCACTGAGATCATAATAGCAACTGTCCAAGTGAGCATGATATAGGACACTCCTACTTTGGGATCTGACAGGCCTCAGTACAAATTGAAATAATGACACTTGCTCTTTTTTGAGTGTGAAAAATGAGGAAGATAGTAAAATACTTCTATAATCGTGGGAATTATAAAAACATGTTCTGTACCCAATGTTTGCTAGCACATAGCAGGTGCTTTGTAAATGTAAAACGATATCATTTTATGCATTTGACACATATTTCATATGCAACTATTATGTGCCACTCTGTCAAAAATTAGCAAAATGGGATCAGTTCCTATGATACTTTGAGTAACAGAATTTATGTTTTTGATGGTTTATCCATCAGCACTGTACGCTCTTTGCTGGAAACAGAGGAGAAACAGGGATCTTTTTCCAGTGGAGAGCTATTAAACACGAAATTATCAGATTTGTAATAGAAAATAGAATTGCAAACACAAAATAGAAAGTGGGAATTTAGTAGTAGGACTTGGGGGTGATTTCCTTGGGAAATGACATTTTCACTAAGGGGTGTGGGATAAGAAAAATAGGTGTCAGCTAAGTGAAGTAAAATGATTTTTTTTTAAGATTTATTTATTTTATGCATACAAAACTGGGGTACAGGCCAGAGGTGTAGGGGCGATGAGGATTCACCAGAGACAGAGTGGGGAGCAGAACAGGCAGATCATCATAGTACACTGCTGAGGGGAGCAGCGGGCAGGTCAGGAGAGGTCTGCCGCGCCATGTGGGGTCACCTACAGGGCAGGCGGGGATTGAACTCATGCAAAAAGTGGCTTTAGCTTCTTGTGCTTTAACCCACTGCGCCACCAGGAAGGGCCCAGATCTGGTGAAATGATTCTAGAAGAACATGACACAAGTGAAAGCCTTACTGAAAAAAAGAGAGCGATATTTTGAAGAAATAAACATCAGTGTCACTGAGGTACAGGGGGAGGATGGCTCAGACAGAGCAAGAGCCAGGTCAGGGAGAGAATTGGCCTGGACATGTCAAAAAATTTGGATTTTATTCTGAAAATAATGTGCAGCCCTTGAGAGCGATTTCCACAGATTGACTTGATTAGATATGAATTTTAAAAACACTCTGCTGAGGGGGAAATAGAGAGAACAAAATATGGGTAGAGGAAGACACATTGGGGGATTATTGCAATGCTGTGCACAAAATAGGTGAACTGGACTTGGCAGTGGCACTTACAATGTAAGTTCTTTAGGTTTGCAAGTAAATTTTACTGTGGAACAAAGGACAGTGCCCCAGCTGTTAGTGAAATATTCAGACTAAATTTCTGATGATGTGCCAACTTTTTCTTTTTTTTTTAAAGATTTATTTATTTGCACATACAGAACTGGGGTACAGGCCAGAGGTGCAGGGGCGGTGAGAGAATTCACCAGAGACAGAGTGGGGAGCAGAACAGGCAGACTGTCGAAGTACACTGCTGAGGGGAGCAGCGGGCGGGTCAGGAGAGGTCCACCGCCCTCCCGGACAGGTGGGGATCGAAGTCATGCGGAAGTGGCTTTAGCTTCTTAGTGCGGTGTTTTAATCCATTGCGCCAGCAGGGAGGGCACGATGTGCCCACTTTTAATAATAAATTCTGCTTAGGATTAATTTATGTGATATCAGATAGTGTTAGTCTTAATGTCCCCTTTCCTTTTAACACTATCCCATCGATCTCTTTTGGGGAAAAGAGAGCTGTATTTTTTATCCAGATTAATTTAATTGATTAGAAAGTATTTATTAAACAATTTTAATTAGCAAAAATATGTTAGGGAAGATTACAGCAATAAAAACAAAGCCCCTGTTCTAAGAGAGTTTATAGAATAGCGGGAGGAGGCCAGCACTCAATAAATTGATATTTCAATGTGATGTATCAATAAGTATTAGAAGGAGAAATAAAGGAAATTCTGTTTAAGGAGACTAGGATAGTAAAGAAAAAACATCTTTGAGGGACTGGATTTCATTTTTATTTTATTATGTTTTAAGGAAACTGTTATATCTTTACCTTTCTAGGTCTACCACCTTATTTTCTTCCTTTTAAAAAGACTTATTTTTTGCAAAGTCATTTATTGGACTTCAATCAAGATGCCACGTGAGTTCACTAACCACAGGATCGATCAACTGGACTACTTCCTTGAATTTTGTATCTATAGAATAGTCAATAAAAGGAGAAGAACGTAGGTTGATTTTTTTTTTTCACAATTACTGTCTTATAACCCTACCACTTTACTTTCCCCACTTAGAGCTTTGCCACTGTACTCACTCTAGTCCCGCCTAACTCTGATACTCCATTTTCCTCTTAGTTTTTTTGCATTGTTTCATGTGTTTACAATAAATCCCATTTTGCTAAAGCCAGTCTAAGACCGTTTCTGTTGACTGCAACCAAACTAACTCAGCAGATGTGCACTAAATGATGAGTATCATGTAGACTAAACTTGACCGTCAGGAAGAAACATTGACTAAATATAAAGCTTTCTATAAGGCATTGGTTTTTAACTTTTTGTGGATGCATAAGGGCCACTGAATCTTTTCTCTAAAAATTCATATATGCACAAACACATGATACTTCGCATACAATTTCAGGGAGTTCATGAACCCCCAGAATCCCTTCACTAGAACCCCTAGGTGTCAATGGAGCCCAAATTAAGGACACCTGTCCAAATATACAATTCTTTCCTCAAAAAGATTAAGATATGCTTCACATTTATTTTAATCTTGAACTCCCCTTCACAAAGGAGGTGACACAGACTGTGAAGGAAACCATAAAATAACAATTGACTTAAAGTACAACATTTTTAGGAACAGATATTTTTTTCTAATTGATAGAAACTTCTGTTTGCTTTAGAAAATGTACTTAAGTTGTTGGTTTTATCATATGTAAATATGATGTTCATGTAAACAGCAGCTGAAAGATAAATTACCCAAAATGCTTATCATTACATCAAGGCTTTAACAACAAAACACTGAATCTTAGAAATCACATGAAATATTGAATGCCCTTACATATCTCCTTATAAATATTCTCTTATTATCCAAATTGTTTTTTAAAGTATTTGTGTATGTTCAGTGTCATTGTATCAAAGAAGAAAAACATCAAAGAAAAGAAATTTTCAGTTTTAGTTTCTCTAAGCATCCTGTTCAAAATTAACAGAGAAATTCATCAATTAGAGTAAATTTTTGGTGTAATAACATTATGCTTGTCATGATTTTGAGACAACACTTCTTAAGAACACTTAAAAGATGGACACTACAAAATAATGGAAATGGCTACTTGGAGAATTTGGAGAAAATGAGGGTAAGTATTTTCAGTTTAGAGAAAACAATGAATATAGCAATGTTCATGATTAATTATTGTTTAATGTTGAAATATTCTTTCATACAACCTACCTGTTATAGACAAATTCAAACTGATAACCAACTGTGATTGCACCTGTAGAATTTCAGCAATGTTTTATTATTGAAAGTATTTATAAAAATTATTATTAGAAAAGTGAAAATTTTCAAGAACTATGTCTTATTAATCAATGCATTTGACATGTGTGCAAATATACAAATATAATACATGTACATATATAGAATTATATCTATATGTATATAGAATTAAATAGATTTTTAGGCATTTCTGTGACAGCTAGGCATCACCATATGTTTAAAATGCATCACATTTTTTTGAAGATCATGAAAGTTGTCAATGTTGTAATTCTATCACATACTTAAAATAAATACGTGGAATGCATTTCATTAGACTTGCAACATATGCAGCCAATGGAAAATAAAGATTGTTTCCGTATGGGGCTCAGTATTTTGACTGCCTTCAAAAAGATAACTGAAATGTAATAGATTAGGATCATTTTACCTCCTGGATGGTGGCACTTGGATTTGGAATAGAAAAAAAATGTAACTGCTTATTAAAGTGACTACATTGTGGTCACCGTAATTTGCAGAAGAGATCCCAAAGTTTTGATGCCCAGGACTCCAGAGTTGAAATCTATTGTTGAAAAACTAACTGAAAATCAGATTGATGGCCTCTTGATCTGAGCAATTCAGAGCAGCCTTGTCTTTCTACAAAAAAAAAAAAAAAAAAGAGAAAGAGAGAGAGATTGCTGATCAGGGTGATGATCTGCAGATTATCAAAGAACATCTAAGATCCATTTCTTTTTATAGCTAAACCAAACTGTTTTCCAGGATTCAAATTAGCCCCTCCAGACTCTGACAAAATCTTGTAAAGATTTTTTTTTTCTCTTCACCTGTTTGAGTTGAGAACACAAAACAAGTGTGAAAGTGCTTTAATATTTTAAATGTGAAAATCAGGGCTTTGATCAAAAAGAAAATTTAATCAAGATACACAGAACTGAAACACAGTTAAAGGTATAATATTTTATGTGGAACAGATTTTGGACTGAATATAAAGTCCTACAGTCAGTCTGAGAACACAAAAACTTTGAAATAGAAGCTATTTAATCGCTGAGCACTAGGCCAGCATTCTTAAATTTAATAGTTCTCTGAATTCTTTTATTCCGTTGTTCTATAGGAAAAGCCCTATCATTTTTGCAATAGATGTATTCCATATTTCATGAAGTTCCATATTTCCATTGTGCTGTCTTTAATCATTGACATGGTCTCAGCTCTTGTCTGGGATTTCAGGAAATTGCACAAGTAATTGTCATCACAGATGCAACTTAATTTCCAGTGTAGTGATGACACAATAATTTGCCCAAGGCCAAATTGAAACAGAAAAGTCTTTTATAAAATGATAGCTAGCTTATTCCATAGCCTGATGGTTCATTATATGTGTGTGTATGTGTGTGTATACATACTTTTTTTTTACATCCTCCATATATATATATATATATGTATATGTTAGGGGGATGTAAAAGTAGCAATTTAATTTCAAAACTTTAATGCAGTTGGCTGGGAATTACTCAACATAACTATGATGAAATAAGTCTATAGTAAAGCAACCCTTCTACATAGGAACTTTTTTCATTAAAAATGAAAAAGCGTTTAGTAAAAAAAAAAGTATTTAGACAAAAGTAACAAAAGAACATATAGACAAAGCAAGAAAGGAAAAAGTTAATATGTACACACATGCATAAGGACTTTAGTCACACTGAGAAGTCAGGGAAGTTTGCTTCAATTATTTCTCAGTCACTTTTTTATTTTTAAAATCTGGCAAGTCTATAACATTAGGCTCTTGGTAACATCTTTCTCACAAGACTCTCATGGTTAAAAATGAGATAAAAGTAAATTAACAGGGTGTAAGTTACTTGTATAATCCCTACCACTTATTAAGAGCACCATAAATGATAGCTATTAAGTAGTTATCTAAACGATATCATGCAGATCTGTGGCCCTCAATAATATTTGGTAGGCATTTCTATTACTAAAATGGAAAGCTAATAAGATCTAAAACACAATTTCTCTGCAAGAAATACATGATCATAATTTATTGTCAACAATCAAATATGTTTGAAGAATGAGAAAGTCATGTTCTTTGAACAGGAAATGATTCTGTTTTTCAACTTTTTATCAGGTACCCCCACCTTTTTCTTATTACTATTTTCAAGGACCTGAGTCCTGAATTTCATTACAAGGCAAACTTTGACTATTTTCAATCAAGTTATATAGATTAAAACAAATATACAGATAAATAAAAGGCAGTTGGGAAAGTGCTCATCAAAATCTTTCTGCTTTCTCTGAAAAGAAGAAAGAACAGAACAAATGGACAGGGGAGAAGTCTGTTGAAGCTTGAGAAAGAATTTGGGAAGTAATTTATCTCACCTTCTACCTTAGAGTAGATATTCCCTGGAAAAAAAGCAATATATAGGGTATTCTACTCCATTTTAAGAATGCCAGTTAGAGATGATCCATCATTTCACTAAATAAAAACATATGCTACATTTCAATCTATTTTGTGTTTCTTCCTAAATGTGGTGATATTTGATAAAAATTTGAAGCTTACCAAATTATGTTGCTTTGCTGTATATTCTTGCACTGAAGCAAATGAACATTTAGTTTCAGGCAGTTTGGAATGATAATATCCAATATATTTAGGAAGCATGGATGGCTGATTGTTAGGAGGGGTAAGGAACAGGGTGATGTGCTACAACACATAAATGTTTCTGATACAGCTTTGGAGGAGGAACCAGTTAGGATAATTATGTGTAATAATAATCATGTATCAGTTTTAAACATGATAACTGGGATATACCTTTCAAGCTATTCTCCAGGAATTTATATACTAAGTCTGATACACAGAGAGGAGTTGTATGATAAGAGAAACTTGAGAGTAATCAGCATGTAGATATGAGATTCACTGCAATTAGTTAAAATAAAGAGAGGTGCAAGTGATTACAAGAATGTGTAAGCTTGGACCCTGGTATATCAGACTCTTGAAAACAAAGAGAAAAAAAGAAGGAATTTCAAGAAAGTCATGTTTGCTTTCTGAAGGCAAGACAAATATTCCAGCAGAAAAGGAGTAATGTTGGCAGCGGTTGAGAAGCAGCTGTAGCAAGTTCCCACTGGAAATGGTTAGGAAACAAACTTGTATTCAATAGGAAAGTCTGAGATTTGAGGTAAGAGACAGAGTTGCAATGAGTTCAGAGAATGGGAGAAGAAAGGAGAGCAACTCTAATACCGTAGGAAAGGTTTCAGTAGAAGAAAGGAATTAACTCATGAAGAAAAGCATGACATAAAAAAATGGAAAGGGATGCAATCCCAGACACTTGGGAAAACTTGCGATGACAGAAAAAAAACAGTATTTCCTTCATCATTTAAGACTTCAGCTGAGAATTAGGAATGCAGATGGATTATCTCAGGAATTGGAAGATAAAGGAGACTAAAAAAATATTAAGGTTACTCTAAGTGGAGTTTACCCAGCTATTTCCTGAGGGAATGGAGAAAGCAAATATTTTATTCAAGGTTTTGGGACTTGGGATTTAATCATGCCTTATTAGGCATTTGTATACAGTGAATCTAAGCTTGAAAGCAAAATAGATGTAACCTAATGGCTAGAGAGAATCTGAACAGGTCAAGGGATCCTAAGTGCCCTGAGGTGGAAAATTAATAGCAGTGGGAGAACCTGATCAAGCAAGCTGAAGTTTGTGCTCAGAGAATGGATATGTGTGTGTATGAATATTTTCAATTGAGATCGTTCTCAAATTGAACTTTGTGACTTTGCATTAAAAGTTTTGAAACATACTGTAAAAGCTGAAAGATCTACCATATGGATGTATTTAACTGTTTCCCTTTAGTGGCTATTCCCAGTTTTTGTAATTCTAAATAATACTATAATGGATATTCTTATATATAAACTTGAACACCAACTAAAAACCAAAAATACAATTGTTTTTTGTACTCAGTAACCCAATGTTATGATTTTCATTACTCAAACCCAGAGGCAAAGGAAAATAAGAACAAACTAATGGAATCAACATCAAATACTGGTAACTTCCCTGTTAAATATTATTATTATTTTTAATGCTGATACTTCTGGTGTGGTAATACATTAGATTTACATATAGATTAGTCTTGATTACATAATATGTTCAGCCTGACCACTGAATTTGCCCTGATTATTTGTATATAAGCTGCAACAATATTAATTTATCATATAGTTCCTTAGACTGTTTTGCAAATGTAGATGTACAATATTGAACACTGAGGTCACAGCCTTAATGCTGTCAATGTCTAGGTAATTCATAATTAAAATTTTGGATCTGACTTTAAAAGTATCTGTTAACTCTTACATAGCTCTGAAATTGTTTGTTACAAATATTGAGGAAATCAGAGACTTTCAACAACACTACAAGAGGCTCCGACTTGAAACTTTCATAAAACTTTATGGGTAAATCTGATGTGTATGCCCACTTAACATCCAGTGGGCTAGGAGGAACTAACTTCAAATTAAAGCAGTCTGGTTGTTGCCAAATAAATATTTTATATAACTGACATCATGGTTGAGAACATTATATTTAGGTATAAGTTTCAGCCAGTCAATTCTTCAAAGATAAAAATATATTAGTGATAGTGTGGGTATTTATTTATCTGTTATGATTTCTTAGAAATGATAAAATTTCTGAAATAAACATACTTATAATATTTCACCTATACATTTTTTTTCTAGGCCAGGCTAACTATCTTTAGATTTGAAAATTCTTACCATGAGACAGTTACAAAGGTAATATTCAATTAAGCTACATAATTTTAACAATCCTTTTCATAAGATGAAAAAACAAAGTGCACTGTGATAATCCTATGGCAGATATATGACATTCTGAAATTTTTACATTTTTTTCTTTCTTTAAGATCTAATTTAGGAAGGCATAGTTAAAAAGTTGCCAGAGATTTGAACTCTTGATGAAGATTAGACCATAAATACCTAAGCAACTGTGTTTGGTTTACCGTAGTTAATCAAAATGACAACAAACTACTAAAAAGGGATATAAAAGTTTACAGGAGTGAAAACAAAATCAGCTACTTCAAAAATAAGGGGTATTTATCCTTTTAAAACATAAAACATCCAAAACTGTTCTGCTAGAACACAGAATCTTACCTACCTAAGCAAAGTACAAAGGAAAAAAAAAAAACTTGTCATATTAAAACAGCCTTTAATTAGTGAATCAAGGAAACTAACCATTAACTGGGCATAATTTCCCAAAAACTTTAACATATTTTATAGATTATTTCAGACCCATGTCTCAGAAAAAGTTAAATGTACTCTATTAAGTAGATTATTTCATGTAATTCACTTATCTGTTAGAGGAGAACTGACCCTCTTATGTGTTATATACTTTCCTCTATGGAGCTTCAGATTTTCTAACAATATGGAAATTATACCTACTCCAGATATCAGAAAATGTATGCGATTATTAAATCTGATCACCTCTGAAACTGTTGCTTACATAATTGCTATCATTCACAATATGAACTGATTCAACAACATGACTAGTTTGTGTCATTTTTAGTATTTATTGCACCATTTTTAGTATTTAGTATTTCTTTAGTATCTCTTAGTTTCCTTGCTTATGTTTATTAAACAGTTTATGTCTTGGTGAAAAAGTAGAAGCAATATATGTCATAATTTCTTATATTTTTTATTTGCTTTATCTCTCCCCAGATGAAATAGTCAAAAGATTTTCTTGCTGTATTAAGTATGTAACAGGCATGGTAAAATTCTCTTGGCTTAAAGAAATAAATTCACTAAAGAAAAAAAAAAAGAAGAAGAGGTAATTTCCCCAGCAATGTTCTTACTTTCACTAAAGCAGCCCAGTATAACTTAATATCACTGAGACATAGATCACATCCTAATGATCAATGGAAGATTTCAATATTTCATTATTTGGTTAACTTTTACCTGCTTCAACATAACACTTGATTTTTATTTTTTTTATGAAAACAGTATTTTTATAGTGGTTTTAAATCCACAGCAAAATTGTGGAAACTTAACAGGGATTTTCCATTTAGCTAATGCTAAATATAGAGTATAAACTACTCTATAATCTACTTCACTAAATTAAATGTTAGATTTTTTACCAACGATACACATTTACTGACACATCACAATCACCACTGTGTTTCAGCTAACAGTTCTTTATTATATGTGTACATTTGTTTATTTTAAGATAACAAGGGCATATTAATTCTTATTCCTTTTACTTTCTTATTTCTTACACTTATTAAGGAAAAGATTAAAGTAAAAGCTAAGTGGGTAGATACCTTTTAAATAGAACCAACTCTTACATTTAATTGGATTAACAGGTTCTTATAAAAACAACGATCACTGAATCAAAAGGAGCTGAAAATTCATTTTAGAAAGACTGATATTATTGGATCCTGACTTTCAGTCACCTCAGGAGGACAGGCAATTGGAGGGGTGATCAGCCTTTCACTTTGAGATGTTAATTTGCCATAATTTTAGGAAACAAGCTGCAAAATGAGCAATCCAATTAAAGCAAAGTATTTTCCTCAAAAGCACTTATGGAGTGACTGATTTTGGAACACACTGAAATCACAGTGTGGAAGCATAGAACACCAAAGTGTTTTGTTATAAGGCAACATATGATTAATAACTAAAACTACATGCTTTGAAACTATGTCTTTCTTGAAACATGATTCTGAACAAAGCCTGAAGTAAAATCCAATTGTTTCTCCCCATTTATGAAGTCAAACGCAATTGTTTCTTCAATGTTTATGAAGCCACACTTTATTAATTCAACTCATTATTATTTTGCACATTTTAAGGTTCAGTGAAAAGTAACTTGTCCATAAACCCTATAATTCAGGTTGCCTAAATATATATGCAGCTGAAATCTAAAAGATAGACACAAGCACTAGTGCAAGAAAACGCATGCAGGAAACACTGGACTTAATGGTTCAACCATCAATGACTCCGATAGCAAGCACTGAACAGCAAACGTTACCCATCTGATTCAATGTTAAAGACAACTCCTCACACGGGCTTGTGGCAGCCCATCTCCACAGTATAAAGTAACACCATATTTCTTAGTGAAGATTTAGAAAATATAATTACCAGAAATACACACACCCCAGAAATAGCACAGTGCCTGACTAAAAGTAGGTGCTTAAAGAATGGTAGTTGTAACTGGTATCATAAGTATGCATGAAAACTAGAATGTTATATAAACCAAGGGAAAGAAGGGGTTGAATTTGGATGCCTCTTTTCATACTCAGGTGCTTGGGGAAAAGCTCAAGTATAACAAATAGTATTAACAGTTTCCATATTTAATTACCTACCACTCCACAACTCCAATTTGTGCTCCAGCCTTCCAAGTGTTAATTATAGCAATATTATAATTTCTAAAATCAAATGACTATAAAAGCAAGTGTTTATACTTATGAATAACTCAAGTAATTTTCAAATGATTATTGTATGGCAAGCTGAAAGTACACGTCGCAGGTATCTGATATACTCTTCTATTTGTAGCTATAAATATTTTAGGGAGAGTAATTCCATATGCTTCTGATTCATTTACACTTAACTCTTCTTTTAAAAAGTATAGCCTGATCTTGAACTGTGACTATGCAGTCACCTTTGAAGACTGAATTCTGACTATTATTTCATCAGAAATCAGAAATCTGAAAGGACTTAGGCCTATCCTACAGTAAGTATAAATTAAGAAATAAAGATAGGGCCCTCCCTGGTGGCGCAGCGGGTTAAAGCACAGCACTAAGCTTAAGCCACTTCTGCATGAGTTCGATCCCCGCCTGCCCAGGAGGAGTTCCACATGGCGTGACAGACCCCTGCTGACCCGCCTGCTGTGTATTTCAGTAGATTTTCCTGTTCTGCTCCCCACTCAGTCTCTGGTGAATCCTCTCACCCTCTGCATCTCTGGCCTGTGCCCCAATTCTGTATGAATAAATAAATATTTGGAAAAAAAAAAGAAATAAAGATAATAAATTACATGAAAGAGTTGAAAGCATGCTAGTTAATTTTTTAAGTCTTTTTTTTTCATTTACATAGAAAATATGCTTTCCACTGTGAATAAGTATTCGGATGTATAGCTTTCATAACAATCTATTAGGCCAATTTGCTTTGCTTCTTTTACTGCCAAAATGAGGCTAAAGAATGAGCTCAGAGAGACAAGTACAAAATGAAGAAAAGAACTATAAGTAATAACTAGGATGTAAATTTTAAACAGGATTTATAATTGTACAACTATGCAGAAATAAACCTTTAAAAATTTAAATTGTATAGACAAGGGGACAAAATAGTCATAATTCCTGTGTGGTGGCATACAAGCTAAAAAAATTATAACCATCAGTGTTAACTCATTTATCATTTTTAAAGCATATTTCAAAATTCAAACTAAGTTACAAACACATTTTCACTAAAAATATGTAGAAAATATCTTTGAGGAAAATATATATGGAGGAATAGGCTTCAAGAGAAGGAAATGTTCATTTTTTTTATACACTAGAATATTATAAAAAAAAGTAATAATAACTTCCCTGTGACTCAAAGGAGTAATTTTCACTCAAATAATTTCTTCTTAATTATGTCTCTGCTGAATTTGCCAAAAATGGTGCCAATCAATATTTTACATATGAATAAAACAGTAGGAATAAGCATGTATCTGTTAGGATACAAACAGTTTCACTTGGCTTTTTAAGTAGTCTTCAGTGACCTTTAGTTATCCAGAAAAAAGTGAGTTCTAAGATACTTTTCCATTTCATGGGATAAAGAGCAGGTAGTTAAATGAGCTATAAAATATACAGTAATTGTGCCAGAACAAAATTTTATTTTTTAATGACTTTTGATACAGCAAAATTATACATCACTTCTCTTCTTATCTGATCTAATTTAAGACTTTGTTAGTACAAGAAAAAACTTAATACTAATGTGAATAAAGACAATTTTTTTTCTTTTTATTAGGTTTTCCATCTTTATAATTTGTGGCCATTACTGCACTATATCCTTCTGGAAACACCAATATAATATTCACAGAATAGCCATATCTCTATAATTTTATGCAAAGCTGATTGAACTGTGAAAATCAGTATGAAAAACACTAGTCATGTATGGCTATTTTAATTTAAATTAAACATAAATTTCAAGTCCTCAATCACATAAGATACATTTCAAGTAATTTCATTTCTTTTAATTTTTAAATTAACATTGCATTATAACAGCATATAAGTTTCAGTTACACATCATTTAAAACCAATATTAAATCACCACTTAAATTGAGTTTCTGTCTCTCATCATTTACTGTTTTTGCATTTTAAGGGTAAATACCTAGAAGCAGGATAACTGGATTGCATGGAATTTCAATTTTTAAATGTTTGAGGACTTCCATGCTGCTTTTCATAATGCTTGCAGCAAATTACATTCCCACTATCAGTGCACAAAGGTCTCCTCTCCAGTTCTTGCCAACATTTACTGACTTTTTTTTTTTTAATAATGGCCTTTCTCAACAGTATAAGCTGCTATCTCTATCTCAATGTTTTCTGGATTTGCATTTCCCAATAATAAAAATAATGAACATCTTCTCTTCTGACGGTTAGCCATTTGTATATCTTCTTTGGAGAAGCATATGGTCAGATTCTCTGACCAATTGTTTAGTTCAATTGCTTGTTTTGCTGTTGATTGGTATAACTACTAAATAGATATTTGAATAGTAACCCCTTGTCAGATATATGATGTGTAAATATATTTTCCCATTCAGTAAGATGTCTTTTCATTTTTTTTTATTTTTTAAAGATTTATTTATGTATTCATACAGAACTGGGGTACAGGCCAGAGATGTGGAGGGTGAGAGGATTCACCAGAGACAGAGTGGGGAGCAGAACAGGCAGATGGACGAAGTACACTGCTGAGGGGAGCAGAGGGCGGGTCAGGAGGGGTCTGCCACGCCATGTGGATCACCTCTGGGGCAGGCGGGGATCGAACTCATGCGGAAGTGGCTTTACCTTCTCAGTGCTGTGCTTTAACCCGCTGAGCCACAGGGAGGGCCCAGATGACTTTTCATTTTAATGACAGCTTCTTTTGGGTGCAATAGCTTTTTAGCTTGAAGTAGTATCCTCTAATTTTGTTACTGTTGGCCTCACTGTTGGAGTAGAAAAAGGCATCTCTAAGGTTGATTTCATACAGCATGTTGACTGTGCTTTCTTCAATGCATTTTATGATTTTAGGCCCTATATCCAAGTCTTTCTAAGATCAGAATATTCAAACTGTCTCTTTTCCTACTTCTACATAATAGTACTTTCTAAATGCTTTCTGGATATTATAACTCCCTTTTAGATTTTATTATGTCCCCTCCCCCCCCAAAAAAAAATAATGTTGAAGTCTTCAAATCTACTACCTGTGAATGTGCTTTATTTGAAAACAGGGCCCTTGCAAATAATCAAATTAAGATGTAGTTGTAATAGATGGTTGTGCCCTAAATCAAAGGCATACTATCCCTATTAAAAGAGGGCACTTTGGACACAAACAGACCAGTCACACAGAGGTAAGATGGCGATGAGAAGATGAAGGCAGGAATTTGATTATGTAATCACAAGACATAAATGCCAAGGAATGTTGGCAAATACCACAAGCTAGAAAGAGAAAAGAATGATTCTCCTTAGAGGCTTTGGGATTTCCAGCTTTCAGAAGGGGATAAATTTCCATCATTGAAATTCACTAGTTTATATAATTTCTATGGCAGTATGTAGAAGGCAATTTGTCCGAACTCTCAGAAAGGAAATTCCATGGGAATCAAGTCTGAATGAAACTATAAGATTTGTCCTATCAAGACTCTTTAGGTATGAAACATGCCTAACTAGTTTTATATTCTTGACTAGTCCTCGCAGCCCTTTAAAAGAAATAAAATATGTGGATACTATACACCATATGTCCAACAGGAGGATAAATTGAAAGATCTATAAAGAACTCAAATAATTCAATGGACAAACAGAATGCCTCAAAAGGCAGTTCTTCTAAGAAGGTATACATATGGCCAAAAGGAACATGAAAAAATGTTCATCATCAATTAATCAGGGAAATGCAAACGAAAATGAGATACCACCTCACATCTATGAGAATGCCCAATATCAATAAGACCACAAACTACAAGTGCCATTAAGGATGCAGAGGAAAAGAAAGCACCCTCGTCTGTAGGTGGAACTGGTGGTAAACTGGTCCACCACATAAGGAAAAAAGCATGGAATTTTCTCCAAGCACTCATAGATCTAACCTCTGATCCAACTATCCTACTCTAGGTACCTACATGAAGAATGTAAAATCACTAATTCACATAAAAACATTTACATTCATTATTTACAATAGCCAGCATAGGGAAACAACCTAAGTGTTCAAGGGTAGATGAGGTGATAAAGAAAATGTGGGGTAGGTACACAATGAAATAGCTATTTCAAAATAAAAAAAAAAAGAAAAGATGAAATCTTATCATTTCTGAAAACACAGATGGAACTGAAATGGATCTTGCAACACAAAATAAGTCAGAAGGAGAAAGAAAAAAACACCAAACAATTTCTCTCATATGTGAATACAGAGTAAGAAGACAAAGGAGCAGACAACAAAGAGTGGCAGTGGCTAAAATGGCTGTGCTGGAGGATTATAGTCACTTTGGTGAGGTGGTTATCTAAAAAGGTGTGAACCTCTAACTCTAAAACGCAGACACTACTTCAATAAGGAAAAAAATGCGAAATAAAGGCTTTTAAAACACAGTATATACAGCTCTCTTTTTTAAAAATCCAATTGCCTATTAAGTACAGAGCGGGGGAAATAAGCTTTCATTTTCATTTGCTTATACATTTCTAGAGCAAGGGTTACAAACTTCAGTGTTGAGCCAAAGGAAATTCAAAATTGACCAAAATAACATTGCCTTGTATGGTTAAAATAATCAGATACAGTACTGTTTAGGTAATAAGAAGGGTTTTCAATTGTACGATAAACAATTTATATAAGAAAGGCAAGAATTATTCTGGGCATCTGTCACCCCACTGTTCTTCAGGAGATGACCAAATAATCTATATCTTTTGTTTATTTGCCTGAGAGAGCTTTTCTACCCTAGCAACAATCTCGTAAAATGTCTAAGTGCTTATGCAATGCAATATAACCATGCACAAAACTGAAGTGAAGTGTTCTTATTACAACACTGGATGGCAAATAATGGGTTTTTTTCTAGATGTAAAATAAATAGAAATAGAAACAGATGAAAAGCACCTGGAGTTCAAAGTTATATGGAGTCTATGTATACATGCCCCTTTAGGTGTGGTATTATTTCTACTAGATGTTAGTATACTCCAGGAACTTTAAGGTATTTTGGCCAATAAGTAGCTCCAGAACCACTACAAAACAATTCAACAAGAAAGAATGTGTTCAAGCCCAAAACTGCCACGAATTCAAACAGTTTATTATGTCCAGAATGACTTACAAATAAAACATACGTTCAATTTTATAAGGCAACATAAAAGATTGTTACTTAAGAGGCAAACTGATCTAGAAAGCTTTATTGCTCCATAATTTATTATGGAATTAATCCATTGTGTGTTTGCACCAGGTCAGTTCACTGAAGGAAACCTGCATGTTATCCAAATCAGACTGAAAAGTACAAGTCAAGAATCCCAAATGGAGTACTAAGCACACTTCAAAAAGGCAAGCATATGGATTATATTAGTTTCTGAATGGTTTCACCTGATTCATTAGAGTAGCCAAAAAACAAAAGTCAAGCTGGGATATTTTTTCCCAGGAGTCTGGATAATAGAAGTTATAATAAAAAGTCAGTTCTTTGTTTCAAAGTAAAGATACTTTAGGAAGTACTCTTGATTTTTTTTTTTTACTGTGATTGTCATCATTCGTCACAAAATTATTATTACAGATAAAAATACTGATTATAAATAAAAATGTCAGAGAGAACAGGCTAAAACATTGATTCTTAAATATCTGTAAACATATACGTTAACACTTACGATACTAAATTATAACTGAATGATATTCACTGATTGCAAATTATAGATCAAGTTCTGTGTTTCAGTGAGCAAGTAAAAGTTGCTTTAAAAACAATTACAAGGTGGGAAAAGATGAGGGGAAGGAGTCTGAAAACCTAAATTTGGAGATTCTCTCTCTCATTTGACCCACCATAGAATTCACTAACTTCAACTCTTATGGTAGAATAATAATTATAAACCATCTGAAGGTAAAATATTATTGAGTATCAAATTATATGATCTTTGTAAAAATATTTAATATCTAAACTGTATTAACATATTACTGGATCTATTTAATTACAAGTGGTCTATGTATAAAGGAAAAGATGATTGTTAGCTTTCTGGTAAATGTGGGTCTGCTAATGCTAGATGGTTTGTCCAGCCTCCGTTTAATTACCTACAGTTCTGTATTCAGAAAGCAAATTCAGAACTGCCCCGTCATAGGAGCTCAGCCCTAAAAGGTACCTTTCATATCAATTAAGAGCATAAAGCTAGTTCACCCTGGGAAGAGTGGGCATCAGGAGTTATGACCAGGAATGCCGGGGTGGGGGCTGTAGACTGATGTACAACGAAGGACCCCAGAAGCTGATCAGTAGAAGGCCTTATTGATAAGATTGAAATCCTGACTGGGGATTAAGGGCTTGATCTACATACCAAGCTATCAGCAGGTGAGAAGTACAGTTCCACCCTTTCCCTGCTTCTACTTCTCCCTCTCTTTTCTGCTTCCCCATGTGGCTAATGCTGTATGACAGATTTATCAGTAAAAAGGTCAGGATCTTGTTCTTCCTGCAGCATCGTGAATTATGTAGCTTGCACCACAACTCCTGTCTCTTTATCAGTGTGGTGTTGCCCGATGCAACAGGTAAATGCATAAATTTCCAGCTAACAATGGCATTTTTCTAACAATTCAAAATACCTAAAGTATGCCATTAATAGAGTAATGATATAAAATGCATTAGTAATTATGCTATTAATCATTGCTAGTTAATTATAATTAACAATAAAAATATATTGAAATGTGATTAAAACACTAAACTATGCAAATCGCATGCCACTAATACATGGCATTAACACAAGGACACGAATACCTTCCCATTTATTATCTATAAATGCAAACATTTACCTATAAATAAATATGTCTTCGGCCCTCTACTCTTATTTTAAAGGCATAAACACAAATAGAATCAAGTCAGTCTATGTGCTAAAAAATACATTTTATAGGTAATATGTGCACTTACCCCATAAAATTTTCTCTTCAAGGTGTATTTTAAACAAATATATGTTTAATTTTCATTTAAATAACATTAATTTTCATTTAAATAACAGGAGATGGTTACAAAGTTATCATTTTCTTGGGCATTAAATAAGGTAAGAGGGGATTATTACCGGCTTCTACTCTCAGATTCACTTCCTGCTTACATTTGATATCCATTTAATGCCCACCTTTGTAATATTTCCCTTTGGCATTATTTTACTGACAGTAAATTTTAGGTGTTTTAACGTTCTTTTAGTGTATTTCTTACTTATTCTAACTTATAAACTTGGGTTTTATGTTCAATCACACTATGAGGTGTTATGTGTCTCTGTACACTTGAAAGACCAGTAATTTATTTTTCTCTGTCTGCTATGTGCTACTGCAAGCCTGGAATTTGACCCATAGCTTCAACTAAGGACCCCATTCACCTATCACTTTTCGAAATGTTTAACCAAACACTCTTAGTTCGTCAAAAGTCAGCGATAGGAGGCCTCCTACTGGGCATCTCCAGTGCTGCCTGGTTCACTGACAGCTGGTGTGAAGGCTCTTGTTAAGCATAGCTGATTTGTCCTGGTTTATGTCTCCTCTGTTTTATTGGAAAAGCCGTCAGCAGGTCACTGGCTGGGGCTTCACAGCTGAGCACTAAAGATACAAAGTGTAAACGATAATTAAGTGCCTGTCTGATTCTCAGATTTCCAAAGTTCCAGTCTCACAGGTGTTCATAGTGCAGCTGGGACAAAGATCCCATTTTATCAGAAGTCAGGTATCTACTTGTGAAAAATGTAAGGTACTGACTGAAATGCACTAGTTTTATCAATTAGTGTGAATGCTGACAAAGCTGGTAAGATGGTCAAAATGTTTATACGTTCTCTGGACTTGTGAAATGTAAAGGAAATGATGGCACAATGTCTTAAACAGATTAGTAACACGAATATGCCTAAAGCCTACTGGGTGAAATAAAGAATGCAAAATGGTGAAGTATATGAACACTTTGTTTAATGGCAGCCAACAATAGCTATTTCACTTGGAAGAGACTTGCAATGGCTATTGTCAAGTATGTTGAAAAGCTGTGTAGGGAAGAGGGACACAAGCTTTTATGCATGTAGTTCCAGAAAGTAGCAGAGGACAGATCAGCACAAGAGACAGAAGTTAAAGGGCAGCAAGTTTCAATCTAAAATAAGGATGAACTTCAAAGCCACTGGACCAGACAGAAATTTAAGTTAGAGATGATAAAATTTCCATTACTGAAAGTATTCAAGCAGCAGCTGTGACCATTTTCTATTTGGATTAAATGAGACTTATGATCATTTTATGCTAATACATAATGGTTTTAACATCAAATGAAGTGTGGACATACAAAGGGAATTTATTTTAGGCCAACTGTAGTCTTTGGTTTGGTAACCAGAAAGAGTATAAATTTTAGAGTTAAAAAAAAAAGCAGGAGTTATTTATTTACTGGTTTATTTGGAAAATCATTTAGAATGTCATTATAGTTTCTGTAAAACTTAATGAAGATTATAGTATCAAACAGTTACTGTCATAACAAATTAATGGGAATCCCAAAGACAGAGGCTGACAAATGGCAATATTCAATAAAAGGAAATTAGCATTATTCCTATTGCTGCTTATGATTATGTATTTGATATGACTTTCAAAGCACCACTGCACAAGAAAAGTAAATGGTGCACCTGTTTTCTGTGTATGTATAATATTAAATAAATCAGCTTAACTTTCCCTTACCTCTACCTAATCCAAGCTGTAGTTATATGATGCCGGCAAGACAGCAATATTCTAATTACTCAGATGACTCCATTCTCCACCTCCTTGCAGGTTCTTTGAGACTTTTCACCCTGATTGCATATTGAACTCCATTAATGATTTTTTTTCAAATCTCTGCAACTTATCCATATTCTGAATATGAAGCATTGATAAATTTGTACTGGAGAATTATGATCATATTAATGCAGATTTCAGGATACTACTCACATGGACCCTTAACAAGAACTCTCTTCTTTTACAGATAGACTAGCTGTTTATTTTTTCCATTGCTATGAGTATGCATGCATGTTTTCCCTCTATTAGTCTTATATGTAGCCCTAAAGTTTTTGCCTAACACATTAGTTGCCATGAGGACCACTACTTTCTCATTAGTCCAGCCAAATGTGCTCATGCTGCAACTTTCTCCAAAACACAGGTTTTCCAAGGAGACACTCCAGATGAAAACCAAATTCACAGACCACTCAGCTCATGAATTGATGTGTATCACCCTTTACTGAATTCATATCTGCTGTTTGTGTACTGTATTGTTTTCCCTCTGAAATTTTTAATAAGCACTATACATTTACTGTAACTCCTATTATTGAGGCATCATAAAATAAATACTGAACATTATCGGAGCTCAAGCCTTTTAAACATTCACTAACCTTTTATTTTTGAAAACCACTGAGTTTTACAATTTACTAAAAGATTGAAAAATGTTAATCTACAAGAACAAAACACTTATAAATGAAACTGGTAGAGAAAATTTGATATTTGGAATGTAGAAAATACGAACTCTGAAATGTACTTATGATTATGCATGTCTATGAAAAGAGTAATCATCCATATTATATAGAATACCATAAATGTTTCATTTAAAAATAGCTCTCCAGTCTTTCTTAAATAGAAATCAAAATTATTTCATACATGTTACAGATGGTGTTTGATGCCAAAATGATACTGCTATACAAAGAAAACAATCAGACATCTACTTTATTTTAAACTAAATTTTGACATCCAAATGACCAGAAGCTCAGAGGAAAACGGTTGCTTAATTAATTTTAGTCAGAAAACTTTCAATGAACATGCAACACTGACCACTGAATTGCTGTAGCAAATAAAAAACATGTACACAAGAGGAAATAATACCACAGACTACCAGTGTAAGGAAAATGCCCACACCCCAATCAATCTTTTGACTAGTGATTAGGTTACCTTTGTAAGAAAAAAAGGTACTTTGCTAATATGACTAGTTAGGGACTGTGAGATGGGTAAAATAGCCTGCATTATCTAGGTGGTCCAATGTAATCACAGAACTGTAATGGAGTTATAGAAAGATATGTGACGATGAAAGCAGAATGTCAAAGTGATGTGCTAACGGTTTGAAGATGCTATGCTGCTAGTTTTCAAATGGAGAAAGGGGTCATGCATTAACGACTACAGTCTCTAGAATTAGAAAAGACAAAGGAATAGACTGAGGAAACTAAAGAAGCTAGATCTTTATTGACACCTCTATTCCCAGTGAAAGCCATTTAAAATTTCTGATCTCTAGAATAGTATAACAAATTTATGTTATCTTCAGTTACTCTGAAGTAATTTATTACAGAAGCAATAAGAAACTAGTATAAACACTAACCAGTTATTTTGTTTTGATCATAGTCTCTGCACACAGGTTGAATAGAAAAACAATTATATGCCTATGATGAGAGTTTTCAATGAAGCAAATTGCAAATGGAATTCAGGAGAAAAATATGAAGCAGAAAATTTTTGTTTCTCCCTTTACAAGTTGCACCAATGGCTGACTTCATTAGCCTCTGGCTTTGCATCATCATACAAATCTCTGCCCTAGAAAGGTCCAGACTTTTCTTCATGCTCTGCTGTCACATGTTTAAAACTTTAACAATTTTATGTGAAATTAGCATTTTTATTGTGCACTGAGATGATATACAAATTATATACTCAATCCTGTCTGCAGTTTTACTGTTTACAGTTATTTTAACAACTGAGTCACTCACAAAAGACCAAAAAATATGATATACAAAAAAGAGAACAAGGAGGGGGGAGAGCAGGACAAAATCAAGAAAACCAAGTTATATTACTTTTTTGGAAAATATTTAATATGCGTAATGTCCCCCTCCCTTCCCAAATCTTATGTCAAGGTATATGTAGCCAATAATTACATTAACTCTATTAATTAAGCCACCCTCTAAATTAAGAAAGCAAAATGTATTAGTGGCTAATCCAACACATTTAATAGTCAAATAATTAGGCAATGCAGTTGAAATGCTCCAAAGATATCTTGAAAAGTCATGGCTATCAAGTGAAATTATACTTCAAGACTATAAAGTGCCTTGAAAAATAATTAGAAGTTTTAATCAATAAAGGGTAAATAGCAAATCAATTACAGTAATATAGAATCAACAGGAGAAGTTAAACCTGACATTTTTTAAAAAATATTCATGCATTTCAGAACCAGATATCATCATCACCACTTTCATAGTCAAACCTTTCCTATAGTGTAGAACATTCCTGATTACGGAAATCCTAAGCCAGACTGAAAATTTTCTTAATAAAGACTATTCCTTAATGACTTTCCTATGAGTAAATTCCTAATTTAAATATAACATTTGGTCAGACAAATTTTTTAAACATGTTATAACTTTCAATTTATATTCACCAAGATGATATGCACACCTACTGTCACTTGTCATATGTTTAGAAAATGAGTAAGTATAAATTTAATAAAAACTAATTAAAATATTAGTGTACATTCTTAGCAGATGCATAAATAATTATTGCTTTATTTTGAAGGAGGTACATAGTAGAAATCACAAATAGTCAAGTCATAATATTTATAATCAAGCTCATTAAAATTACTAATAGAGCCAATTTTCTCATCCATGCAGAATTAAAGGACAATATTAGTTGAACCAAAGAAAAGCCAATACTTAAAATATTACGTAAAATGCTTTTAAAAATAGTATGTTGTAACTGAAACACCACTGAATGGAAAAAACATGTGAAGTTGATGGCCAGGATTTTCAAGTGTGTGGTTCTAATTTGTTTTAATCTGCAAAGAGGTCTGAACCAAGTAATTTTTTAGGTATTTCCCAGCTTATTTTAATATTTATCTCAAAGAAATTTGCTAAAAAGTAGTAGCAATTTCTCTTACTAGTTTAAGAGTAAATAATGATAAATAACATTGAAATCCTTACTTTTAAACTTATCTTATCTCAGGAAGTATAAATGTTAACATTTGTCAATTTTAGAAATGAGCTAAAGAAATATTCAAAAATTTACCATCTATAAAGATGCCAGTAATATCCATAATTTAGAATAGTGCTCATCTAATTACTGTTTTATATAGTAGTAAGAGAAAAGTTACTATTCAATTGAAAATAATTTCCCAGTAAACTTGAAGTGTAATTTATCTTTTCATACAAATTTGTTTTTATCTAAAACTCATCACCTTTGCATTGTCAGAAAATCTAGTGTCATATTTACAAGGTTATTTTTCTAGCAACAGGCAGGAAGGACTTTTCAAAATGAATTACATTTTGAATAAAATCCTTTCTTTCTGACTATTTAAAACAACTCTTAGAAAAATGTTTATTTGACTTTAAGAAGTAGTTTACACCTCCCACTAAATAAAGCCCACTCATTTTAACCTGTCATTCAAGAAGCTACACAACCTGGCGCCAACCTATCTTTAGAGCTTTATCTTCTCCTACCCAGTTTGACATATGCCAAACTCCAAAACCATTTACATTTCTAAATATGTTTTGTGTTTTCCTGCTGACCTCTCTTTGCTGAAGGTGTTTCTTCTGCCTTGAATGTTTTCTAAGTTGCCTTTAAATTCCCAAACTTTAATCTACTTCAAGGCTAAAATCTAGTTGCTGTATTATTAACAAAGCATCTAGACTGGAACATTCTAGACCACCCTCTTCCCTGCCACATCAGTGTCAGAAATGAACTGACCTTCTGCAAGTCTACAATAATTTTTTTTATTTATCTCTCAGGTTACTTAGCAGGCCCAAAAATATACTTATGAAATGTATATACATTTAGGTCCATAATTCATTTGAGAATTTTGTAAGGAAAGAAACCAGAAGCTTTAGCTCTTTTTATCCCCCAAATCATGAAGCATATCTAAGTTCAGGAACATGCACATATTCAAATAATACATAAATGAGTATATAACTAGTAAAGGTAATAGAGAATGTCCTCTTTCATTTTAATACTATTATAGACTAAACTGGATAGTCTTTAAACATCATGGTCCAATCATAATAGCTTATGTTATAATAGCTTATGAAGTTTTGAGTTATCCAATATAACTGTTTTAAGCTGTCTGGAGAAGATTTTATATCAACATAAGAAATGTTTTAAAAAAAATCTACTCTGTTGATTTTATCTTTAAAACCTTTACAACTCTAAAGGTCATACCATTGCTCTGTAACCCCCTTCTCCTTCGACATACCCCAAGGCTAAAATAATGTCTTATTTTTTATATAAAGATTTATATTTTTAAAGAACCTTAGAGCCATTAATTTATTAAGCCAAACAGCATACAGAAGAACAGGTGGGTGTGATTAAATGCATTTGACAGATAAGAAAAACAGTAGTAACGCTAAAGTGATCTTTTCACAAGCAGCTACTGTCTGAGTTTGCACTGAGGGCAGGACTCTTGATTTCCCTGTTGGTGAAGCAATCAAATAATGTATCTGCCTTTACCTATTTCATTTTCAATTATTCTTTATACCTTTAATCAGAGTTAGAGTAAATCTAAAGGTAATGAATTTTAGTTAAATATCTGACTAGTGGTAAAAGAAGCTATAAAACCATGCAGTTAAATTTTTGAGAAAGTACTAGTCTCTGCTTTTAGTTTAAATATGTGTAAATACCGAACAATAATCAAGTATTATCATTATTTTAATGCCAAAGAAGAAATTTACCCAGATAAATAAAATGTAATCTACATTTCAGAGTGTTGGTCATCAGTAACTGGATTGAAAAGCAATTTTTCTAAAAGACTTCTGATTTTTTTTAACTCTAAAATTACAACTAAATACCTACATATATGATAAAAAATATCATGTCTACAATATAATGTGTGCTTGTCTTCAGAGATATAAATCTTGCCAAAGATTAATATTTGCCATCAAAGTTTTAGTTCCCCACTTGTCAATGCAAAATTGATTTGAACATAGATTTTCTCCCTTTGTGGTCAAGGCTGTGATTTGGGGTGTTACGATAATAAATTATTGAAAGTTATTTTGGCTCTACTCTTGAACCAAACAAATCTCCAAAGAAATCATCTGTCCCTAATCCTTATCTCAGGAATGCAATGTTATTTTATCCCAGTGGGTATGAGGGTTTTTCACCTTTATTTATGGCTGGCATTTTTATGCCTCTGACTCATCCAGCTACTCTCTCACTATGAAACCATTCGCATTTCCTGAGAGAAGTTCAAATAATTTACTATTGTTAAGCACATTTTTTCCTCACATTGATGCAAAGAATTAGACACATGACTCCTGTTAGTGTCAATACCAGAGGACCATGATGTAAAATTCAAGACTTTGACTCAGCGCCTACATGTGTCTATGTCGCAAACCCTAGTTCACAGGTACACAAGTAGGAATCCAGAGTTTGGGAAGAAGACAGAAACTATCTATGTAATTTTGATGGCAAAGGCTATCAAGTAGGATCTGGATTGGCTACTGAATCTAAACCTTTTATTAAACTTTGTGTAAATTCTTCCTTTGAATTTTATTAAGAAAATCTACCTAAAATACAGAGAGTTTATAACAAATCACCACTTAAGCCAGACAGATATAACCCACATTGTTCTTACCAGACAATCCAATTTCTTCTTTTCAGTTCCCTATATCATTTCATTTCCTTGTTAGCATATATCAGGTATTTTCACTTCACCATAAAAGTTATGGAAACTTCAATTTCTATCTCTGACCTGGATGGTCTAAATAAACATCTTCTGAAATGACTGATACAAGCCCCTCAATATGAAAAAATAAAATAAAAAGGCTCATCCTCAAAGCAGCCAATACAGGTTAAATCTGAAAAAGTCTTCAATCCACTCTCCTTACAAGTATCTTGAGGGAAGTAAGAGTGCAAGGGTCAAACCCACATCTGAGTTTAATTACAGGACACTGTATTGGGATACCTCTTGAGACCCTTTTTCCTTCACGTTACCACATATGTTATGCTTAAAGGTGGAAAGGCCATTTTCCCCCTCCACATCACTAGAAAACCAGGCCTCTCGCCTCATTTAGTACTTTGATGTTTTCACTGGGGTTGGGGCTACTAGAGGAATTGATTTAAGAGAGACTTCTGTTTTAGCATCATGATTTCTTTAGATGGCAAAATAATTGACAAATGGTTGGTTCAAATGAAGTCTTTTAAGAGAGACATGAAATGATGCCTATGTCCCCAATTCTTATAATTTTCAGTATTTAAAACTACAACCCTTCATAATTCTGCCTTAAATGTTAAAGACAATTAAGTTAATTAATGGATAATTATGCAAATTCAATCGATGGCACATGAATGCATATATGTACATATGTATATACCTGTATATGAACAAATATATTTATATGCATATATGAGTTAGAAGCAGGGAGTATAAGACAATGAAAGTCCTTGAAACTTCATGTACTGCTTAGTGATGATGTTCTTTGATATTTGCTTTTATTACATAGTAAAATCTATGAGCCACTAATCACTAAAGATTATCTCTCAGTAAAGTAACAGTAGAACTCTGACCTATGTAGTTAGCCTCTCCACTGCTTTGAACCATACTGTGAATTTTTTCTAATGCAAGGTGGAAATGCAACAGCATCTGGAGGACATCCTGGTCTCATCCCAATTATACTCTCCTTCCACTAGCTTAGCACCAAAGCACAGTGCTATGAAATTTAAATATATGAATTCATTCATCCCTTGTCCTTAACTATGCATGCAGTGTAGGGTTGTAAGGCACCAATTCCTTTTCAAATAATTTTTAAATGATATGGTAATTCACTGTAATTTTTTTAACTATTAAACTAGAAGCTTTTTCCTACATTCTCTCTGCAAATGTCAAATAAGTCCCCACATAATCTCGAAGATTTGTACAAAAACAAAAAGTCAAATGTATGTAAATGCTAAGTGGGGTATCACTGCAAGGAAACAGGTCAACCTTTATGGGAAAATGCTAGCATATAAAATTTCACTGTAAAAAAGTTCTAAAATGCTGCCTAAAGTATGCTTAGTAGACATAGGATCAACATTACGAATTTCATATTTCAGAATTACACTTTTTCTTACCTAAAAGATGGTACGCATTATATAACTGTAATTTTGTTCTATGTACTTAATTATGACCTTCCTTTAGTGAATATACCGAATGTACTGCATTTTGCTAAGCTCATATGCTTCATAATAAAAAAGCCTTCCATCACTCTCTCAAGGATTTCAATCTGATTATTTTAAGAATGTTTTCCAGCATCTTTAGGTTTTATCCATATGTATTTAGTGAGTTTAAGGAATTCATCCAGCTGAACACCACTATACATGTCTACACAGTTTTAGTGATTTTACTGGATACCCAGACTTGTTAACAGATCTGAGCAAAATTATGCTCAAACAAAATAAACATACTCCCTCCTCCAATTTTAGACTTAAGAGCTTATTTTCACTGTAAATAAAATTTTACTGATTTAACTTACACTATTCCAAATTAAATACAAATCCTTAGCAAAAACAAAAGCACTCAACTGAACTGTATCCAACAGCTGTGACTAAAAGTGCAGTATATATATCATCATCATCCATATTCTGAGGTGTCTGGATTTGAGATTTTTCAGTGTAAATTAACTATAAAGGACCATACAGCCAAATTTGAGAGTTATCCCTGAGTCCAGCAAAACAATTCTACACCTTAGCTAAGACTTTATAGATTTGAAGGTGTTTATATTCAAATTTCTCACATGTTTAAAAAATGGTGTAGAATAAATTGTTAAAGATTAAATAAGACTTTGAGTAGAGTTCAAAAAATCTAAGGTATGTATTTTAAAATAATTAAATGCTATATGAAAAATAGAATGGTAAGTCATTAGAAACTCTAAATGTTTTCTAGAAAACTGAAAATGTAGTCATACACTTGTTTTTGTTTTTGTTTTTTTCTGTTTTATTTTTGTCTTCTTTGTCCACTACAAGTAAGAATATCTAATCAGTCTCCAAGGAAGGAAGCCAATAATGGCTACGGTGTCTGCTCCAATAATGAGCCATTTTCCAGCTTTAGCATATTCTATAGTCATAAGACTTTAATAAGCATGAAATGTCACTGCTGAAAATGATTTGGGGTATCTGTTCAGCAGACATTTTTTAAGGCAAGTTAAATCAATTAGAACAGAGAGAAGCAATTTGTTACTGATTTTAACTTTAAAGAGAAATGAACTCTATTTTCCTTTACTATGGCTATGTGTTAGTTACTCAAAAATCTGAAATATTCAAAAAATCTTTTACTTAAAACTCTGAGTGCAGAATCAAAATTATAATGTTCTTAAGGGATGGTCATGTATTTTACTTTCACTGATTCTTACCATGTAGGAATTATTTCTTAACAGTGTCTATACTGGTCACTCAGGCAGGATGAAGTACATTCCATCTTAAGAAGACAACTCACAAAATGTATATACCATTCCAGACAAATACAAATGGAAAATAGAACTGTGCATGGGTTTGAAAAAAATAACTTATGTTGTCTAACTAGGTAATCAGTAAGTTTTCTTTAAAAAAAAAAAATCAACTTCATATGTGAAAGACCAAACAAAGAAAACTAAAATCCCAAAGCAATGTTTCTATAAAAGGCATGGACAACTTCCCCAATCCCAGCTGAGCTTCCCGGATGCTAGCTGAGCTTCCCGGACGCTGGTTGAGCTTCCCCGACCCCTAGCTGATCCTTTCCTATTTTCCCCATAGCAGAAAAGACTGACTCTCCTTAATAAACATTAGTGAGATTCTCAAAAAAGAGAAAGCACCAGTACGAAACCATTAATAACAGATCATATTTGAAATTTGGCTTTGCTTAAAAAAATGTTTATTATAAGAAAATGAAAAAATAAAAAATAACTAAACATAACCAAGCACCTTTAATAATTTGATAAATTCCCCTCTGATATCCAAAGTTCATTTAGGAATGCATTTATAATAGTCATAACTCATATTTTGTAGATTATTTCTAGTATTTGGTATGGTTAAAGAACGGGGGTCTCTATTAAAACTGAATCAATATTTAAAAAATTAAAATTTTATTTAAAATCAGATGCACTGGCATTTATTATGTCTATATATAATATCTATATTTGATGGGTGGGATTGGGGGGGGATTTTTTTCTATGCAATTGAATTTATTGATTATTTAGTGTTTATGTCATATAATGTTTAGGATTCAAGAGTTCTAAAATTATGACTCAGTATACAACATCACAAATATATCACATTGCCTTAAAGATCTGCTTTTCTGAAAAAAAAATGAAGAAATATTGGTTTCTAAGATTATATAGGTGCACTTATAACTTGACAGCTAGTAAATCACATTATGATCAACACCAGCAACAGTTTTCATCTTACACTGTATAGCTTACCTCTTTATCTGACTTACCCACCATCTAGCCCCCTCCCACTCTGTTACTGTGTATCCATAATAGCCTACAAACTTGTTTTTATTTTGTTTTGCAAGTTAATTTCTTTATCTTCCATATGAGTAAAATCACGTGCCATTTGTCTTTCTCTAATAAAGACTTACAATTTTCGATCAATAATTTATCAAAAGTTTCCAAGATATCAAAACCAAAGGAAACTAAATAAAGTCCACAAGAAATCTATTTATTAACCTGAACTCAGTTTCAAACATAAAATAAATACACTATCAGATTAAATTGTTATGTGTCCACCTCCAAATCTCTATTAAATCTAGTTCTACTGAGCATTTTTTAAAATATTCACTGAAACCCATTTTAACATACTTTTATGTGACAAAGTCATGTTTTAGTAATCATACATTGCATTTGATTTGGCTATATTTTCAATAAGGTCTAACATCCTTGGGTGTTATATGGCAAAAAATGATATCTTATATTTCCTTAGATTAACACAGTCATAAACATTTTAAGAACTGTTAGGCTTGATGAGAGCAATGTGTATAATTTAGGACAGAACACTATAAGTTATAATAATCAGTCCCTGAAATACAGAAAAGAATATGAAGGACAAAGAATTTATCTGAGGGCATAGCACTGTCAGGATTCCTCTAGTTCTCTGATAGGACTCATTGTTCCAGCAAGGTGACCTGTGTCAGTTTGCTTAATATTCATTTACTAGGACTGCTAAACTCCCTTAGCGTTTTCTTTCTCTGCTTGTGGAATCTTATTCTGGCTTTGGAGTTCCATTACCTGGAATGTCTGAAAATAAAGATGGTCTTTGTCTAGAGGAAAATGATGTAGCTGCAAAGAGGCCACCAGCCTCTTGCAGAGTCACAAAGAGGGCTTTCTGCTCATGTCTGATTCCCCTTTCTAGTTCACAAGAGTAGAGAGAGCTCAGCTCAATCACTAAGGTCTTCTGTATCATCCTGGATACTGGAGAGACAATCCTTGCTCATACATGAGCATCCATGAACCTACTCACATTCTGATGTTCACTTTAGAATTGTTTACTGTGATGCCCAAACTCTTGCCCAGCTCATTAGGACTCCAAGGAAGACTAATGTTTTATTCCCACTCAACTGCCTACTAGCTCCAGTAGTAATCTGGCTCTGTAGTAGCAAACAGATTAGAGTTAATGACAGATGGAGACACAGCTGCCCTAAAGACATCTCTGCAGATCTCTCCTTTGATTAATATTAGAACAGTTTTCTAACATAATAGATGCAAAAGAAATCTACATTTTTGTGCTCCATAATACTTATAGGACCAAAAGCAATATTATCCAAGGGTTTCTAAAATAGATTTCCTAATTTTGCATTTTTAGTTATATATCAAACCACCTAAGAGATGTGTTTAAAACAGTTCTTTTAAAACAATTTAAAAGTTATAAATTTAAAATTCTAAACATATAAGAGGAAATCAATTTCATAACATAAAGGAGTATCTTATGGTATTCACTCCCAAGTAAACCATTCATGATGGGGTATGGGCATGATGAAAAAATTGTGTTTAACACATCAATTTAACAGGCAAATTTGGAGTACAGAATACCATACCTTCGTCTCTAACAATTCTTAGGATGTATGTTAGGTTACAACACACCTAAAAGAATATGAGCAGTAATAGCTGAGGCAAGGATTCAATTATGGAACAAGTGTCACAAGCAAAGCATAATTTACATCTTTTAAATTTGCAAGGCATTTGAATTTGGTATCTATGACAGGGCAATAAGGAGAGCCACAGTCAATTTCTGTATGGCAAAGGGGATATGGTAGTTAAGATATTTTGACAATTTTGAAAGTGAAAGAAAAAAAACACAAGTAAGGCCTCCTGACTGTGGCTGCTACTTTCACAAGTTATTAAAACTACACAGGAACACAATAAATTCTGTATTTTAAGAGATGAAAATTTATACATACATAAATGGAATTTCATCAGATACAGCAATGAATAGTGCCAAGTTTCTCTCAGCTCAACCTTAGTTCTTAGTTACTGGGTTTCTAGACAACTGTTGTAAACAACCAAGCATCCGGGTGAGACTAAACACAAGAATCTGTTATGTATCTGCACTTCTTCACTAAGAGCACATGTAACTCTTATTATGATCTTCGGTAACACTTCTGGGAATGGAACACAATTTTGCCAGATACAACCACTAGTTAGAGTAGGACTGACTTGTTTTCTAAATTCAGTGGGAGTATGACCAGTGCTGTGACAGTCTCATATCAAATCAGTGACTTTTCAAAATTAGGCCCCAAATAGGGTAGAGCTAAACTTCCAAACCCCTGAAGGAATGACTCCACTTGTCCACTTGTTTGAGTGAGAGCCCTCCAAGATTGCTAAAGGAATTCCAACATAGATGAAATGAGACCTTGATTAGTGGGTTATAGTGTATAGCAGCTGAATTTTGTCACTCCTAACATACAGGTTTAAGTCCTCACACACTATACCCAAACGTGATCACATAGGGTCTTTAAAGACCTCAGTAAGTCAAAGAAAGTTAATTTAGTATTAAGCTGATCGGTATCCTAGTAAGAAGAGACAATTTGGACATTGACATATACAAGAGGAAGACCATGTGAAGACAAGGAGAAGAGCACGTTCTATTTATCAAGCCGACAAGCCCAAAACAGATGTTTCCTTGTGGCTATACAAGGAACCAACTCACATCAGGCTTCTGGCTTTTAAGACTGTGAAAAAATAAAACTCTATTGTTTGAGTCACTAGTCCATAGTACCTTTTAATGGCTGTCTCAGAAGTCTAAAACATAATCATTAGATCTATTTTCTCTCAGTGAAATAAGTTTATCAAAAGTTCCATGCAGTGCATTTGAGCTCTTTTGTCTTTCCTTTACACCTGACCAGTGAGAGGCAGCAATTAGAAAATTTTCTTTTCTATAGTCAAAGTTTCCTTCACGTGAAGTTTTTTGTTTGCTTTTGTTACTTTTTTTTTTTTTTTTTTTTTTTTGGTGGCTTCCCCTGGAGGTAGGGTGTGAATTGCCCATTTTCCTCTAACATCTGGATGTATCTTCCTAGAAATAGTCATGCCATTTTAGTTCTCTGGCTCCTAATTTCTTGGTTATTTTCTCAATTGTTTCAGAAATGAGGTAGGAAAGAGAGATGCTATTTATTGAACCCTTCAAGGGCTCCAAGACCACAACAAACTAATTGCAGATTAGGTTGATGGAAAAGCTCTCCCTTTATGATAATCAAAGTTTGTGTGGTGATCACCAATTCCTTTGAGTTTTTTGAACTGCCAGAACCCATTCTTCTTGTTCTTGCCCACTTCCCCAGGACACTCCCCTGTTCTCCTTGAGGAGGCCCTGAACAACATCAGATTTAGGGATATCGCTGATTAACCATGCCCTAGAGTTGTTTTTGTTTCCAAGACTTTCTTTTGATGTGTATTGTACCAGGAACAGATGAACAAACCACATTTGGAATTGTTGAACTATTTCTCAAAATATTTTTCAAATTTTTAAAAACCAAAATGCATTCTCATAAACACTTTTCCCATTAAAGCACTGTGTGTTGTAAGGAAAACTCTCTCCATATGGTTCTGATTCATTTACACGTAACTCATCACAAAGTTGTTTGGGGAAAAAAATACTTGATTGCCCAGTAAATTGTTTTGATCTTTTTTTTTTTTTTAATTTTAAAAACAGGATATGCTATCCAAAGTAAACAAAATCCAAAGTGGACAGTTGATGTCTATATTCTATATTGCTCTGCGTTTTAGTACTCTATACTAGTCACATTGTTATTTCTAAGCTATTGCCTTCTAGAAAAAATGTGAAAATTTGTCCTATTTAACTCTGGTATATAACTCAAGACTAAAAATTTAGCCAAATTAGAATGTAGCAATTTAAAGATTACTAAAACCATTCCCTCAGGTCAAGTACATATAATGTTAAAACATCTGTTTCAGTGAATATTGGGGGAAAAAATATTGGTACTACTATACTATATGGAGACTTAGAGAAGAAAACATAGCAATCTAGTCCAAAATTATACTCATTCTTATACTTGAGGCTGAACTCAGATTTTTTTAGTGAGTATTCTGTAAGGAAATTAAGTAACTTGAATAACTCATACTTGGGAATAAAATCTTATGGGATAGTAAATGTATTTCATAAGTACACTTCAGAATATAACACACTATTACATCAAAGTATACATTCATATATGTAAAAAACTAAATCTTTTAATAAACTTGTGAAGTTTGATATATTCAAATAGGCTTTACCGTTGTGATTTAACAGAGATGTATTTGTCGTCAATATAAAGTTATATAAATATAAATATATAAATATAAACAAGAATAAGTTGTGATAGCATAAGTTTGAATATTGTAATTAATACATCTATGAGTCTAAAACTATTATATCCTGCATATATAAATTAAATCTGTTCACATACCTTTAAGAATGTTAAAAATAACTTCTACTATTTCAAAGATTAACGTATTACTGGAATATTCACACAGATTATCAAAATTATTTATGTTTCAAATATTAAACATACTCCTCCAAATTACTTTTATCTATAGAGTAAAGACACTAAAAATAAAAATTGGTAAATGAAGCCATGAACTGGAGGGGTTGATGGTAGGTAAAATAAGTCAGGAGGAAAAAGACTAATATTGGATAATTTCACTTATATGTGGAATATACAGAAACAAAGATTCAGGCAAAACCAAGCCAGTAACAAACCCTGGATATCTACTGCAAAACTGAGGCAACCAGAAAGGGAAGGTGGTTGGGTGTGAGTGGTAGAGGGACTGAAACAAAGCAGATTGTCATGGCTTTGGTGGTAGGCGTGGAATGAAAAACATGTCACTGTAGAGGTTAGAACCGGAAGTAAAATGTAAGTCAACTTCACTCAATAAATATAACTGGGAAAAGATTAATTTTCTCCTTAGGTAACTCTGGATCAATAAATTTCCCTAAATAATCTATAAAAGATTTGCCTTCTGGCCCTCCGTGGTGGCGCAGCGGGTTAAAGCACAGCACTGAGAATCTAAAGCCGCTTCCTCATGAGTTCGATTCCCGCTTGACCC
>NW_004567106.1:37145823-37168419 GCF_000260355.1 Condylura cristata | reverse complement strand
GTTGACTAAAAACATAAAAGAACTGCATTAATTAGCAAATATTCCATTAAAAAAATAAAGATTGTGACCTTATGTTGCTCTTTAATATGAGTTATAGCAGTAGGTCATCTTGCAAAAATGGGAATAATTCATTTTAATAGAAATTTTTTTTGGTCAAAACCGTATGGACACCAGCTTCCACAGCTCCTTTTGATTACAATGATATATTACCATACAAATAATGGATACCATATAAGAGTTAGCATGAAACTGTCAACTTTCGTCCTCTAACTTTTATTTAGAAACCACAAACATTTAGAGTTAAAATGTATGAACTGATATAAAATCTACTGTAGTGATTTATCAAAATGTCTAGAATAAGGTAAACTTACAAAGCTAATGATGTCAAAATACAATAGGGGTATATTAACTTTATTTCCTAAAGCTACTTATACATCTAACACAGGAATTTAGAGAGAGAGAAAATATCCATTTACTGTCACCTTCACATTAATGTGACTATAATGTTTAACAGAGTTATCTGCTTCAACAAGAGGATAACAATTTATTTTATCCTCTTGTAACAGCCTTAACACCAACCAGATCAGCTGAACTCTGGTTAAAAAAAAAAAAAAAATAAGTGGTCGGGTACACAACTGCAGAACATATATGCAATAGTCCTGTGTAGAAAGTAGAGTAACCACAAACTAAAATCTTTTTAAAGCAACAACATGCTTTATTACTCAGAAAATAAACTCCCATTGACAACATCAGAAGTTCCATAACAAAAGAACAGTATAAATTGCCAAAACTAATTTATACCATGCATAAGGTAACTTATCCAGTTATCTTGGATACTCTTCAGGGACCTTCAGGAAGAAGGTAGCTTAATTAAAACTAGACAAAGAAGCTGCAAGATATCCACTTGGCATCCACCTGCTTCTGCTAAATTTCTATGTCCCCATCCCAATATTCTTGGATTTCATGGAGCCCTACATAACTGCATAGTCCATGTTAAACCTCGAATAACTCTACATCTTTATCCTGACCGCAGGTTTTAGTTTCTACTCGTATTTTCTCTCCATGGTGCTCCTTTTCCTGTGCACTTCACAGCCTATCCTGCTACTCTGGCAATAGAATGCCCTGCTGAATTTGGCCATTTCTATTTCTAGAAATAGACAAATGGCATCCGTATAGTTTCCCATATATTTTATGTGTGTGTAGTCTACATGTACCCTTTTATGATTTTTATTCCTAAACAGCAAAATATTCTAAACCATTGACTTACAATTATTTTCAACTGACATAAATTATCTATTTTAACATGTACATATATTTTAAATGATGGCTTCTCTGTAATATAAAACTACACAAAAACAATTTTCATATCAGAAACAATGGTTGTTTGATAAACTTGTTATAATCTAAAACGAATTCACACTTGACATTAGTTCTCTATGGTACTTTTCAATGTTGTATTATAGTATTGAGCCATGTTGGAAATATTCTAGGAAAAGTACTGTTAAGCTAACTTCACAGTTAAATGTCTTAGGTATACAGGCATCTTGTTATCACCAACTGAATTTAGGTATCATTGTAAGTGGTATACTTTACCAAAATGCATGCAATAAATCAGCAACCAGGAAAATAAAAATGTATATATATACTGGTGACACCTTTTGTAAAACTGCTCATTTTTTGGTAAGAACAAATAAACTTTATTCTCCTAGAAAATTTCTTTTTTTTTTTTTAAAGATTTATTTATTTATGTATACAGAACTGGGGTAACAGGCCAGAGGTGCAGGGGTGATGAGAGGATTCACCAGAGACAGAGTGGGGAGCAGAACAGGCAGATCAACGAAGCACACTGCTGAGGGGAGCAGCAGGCAGGTCAGGAGAGGTCTGCCACGCCATGTGGTCACCTCCCCGGGTGGGGACTGAACTCATGCCGACATGGCTTTAGCTTCTTAGTGCTGTCCTTTAACCCACTGAGCCACCAGGGAGGGCCCCCTCCTAGAAAATTTCAATCACCTAATATAATGTTACGATATGCACTAGCTCCTCAAACATCATTTATCTTACAAAACATTTTTATGCTTTTGTCACCACTTCCTATTTTCCCCACCTCTCAGGTCTCAGTAACCACCATTCTGCTGTTGCTATCTATTCAAACTTTCTTTTCAGATTGTGCATATAAGTGTTACCAAGCAGTATTTGTTTCTATCTGGCTTATTTATCTCATTTAGCTATATGCCCTCCATAATCATCATCAAATGTGGTAGAATTTCTTTCTTTTCTAAAGATAAATAATCCATTGTTTATTTACACATTTTCTATATTATTCATCTGCCAATGGACATTTAGTTGTTTCTACCTTTATTGTGATAATGTTGTAAGGTATATGAAAATGATATTACATTAAGACCCTTATTCTATTCCCTTTGGATATATATCCATAATTGGGATTGCTAAATCACATTGTAGTTCTATTTTTAATTATTTTTGGAACATCTACACCATTTTCCATCATGGCTCTACTGGTTTACATTCCTACCAAGACTATACATGACTTCCCTTTTCCAATTTATAAAACTAGTTACTTGTTTGGTTTGTTTGTTTGTTTTGCTCAATTTACATGGGTTCTTTATGTATCATGAACATCAACCCCATATTAGATAACGGTTTGAAAATATTTTCTCCCACCATATTGGCTTGTTTTTCATTTTTGTGATAGTTCACTTTGCTAAAGGAAATGCTTAACTCATGGAAATTATAACTATAACACCTTCAAATACCTATAGTCCATTTATTTTAAAATTGAACATTATGTAAATATCATAAACATCTTTTATAAAATTATCGCAAGTAAGCTGGCATAATAATGGAGATAATAAGCAAAAAGTTTGCTTTTCCTGTCAATCTTCAAACCATTTCACTTTTTCTAATGACAAAAGAAGCTGTCTCTCTAGTTTCTCCCTTAAGTAGAGTATAACAAAATAACAAGCTATATGTGAGGTTGGACTTAATTAATGATGCATACCCTTTTCATTTTAACATATTTAATCATTTAAAAGAATATGTGTCTTATTTTACACTAAAGAAATTCAAATACTATCAAGTATAAATTAAGGCAACAAGTTGTGTGATCTTTAAAGAAAATAAGGATTTGTCATTGTATTTACTTATTTTGCACTGGTATTTATTATTTGCAGTATGCAGAAATCCTCTACTTGCAGGACAAAGGGTAAATTATGATCCTAAGGACTGCAGATTAATTGACTTATCAGCAAAATAAAATATATTATATGTATACATTAGAAGTCTATTTAATCATTAAGGCATGTGTTACACATTATTTATCATATGCAAGTGTAATGATAAAAACAGATTATAAAATACAAACAATATGGGAGTTTTAAAAACTTGTACGAAAAATATATATGAATAAATCTAGAACAGTAATGGATCAGAAAAATGCCATAAAATCACCTATAATTCTAATTCTAATATATTCCTGAATGCTGACATATCTTGCCAAAGGATTATTTTAGGGCTGAAGCAAATTTCAGATTGCCCAGCATTTTGTATTTGACACTCATGATATTTTGAAAGCTATTCATTTAGGAATTAATAATCAAAGATTTAAAGATTGTATGTGTGTGTGTGTGTGTGTGTACATATATATATACATAAACGTGATAGTGACAACAATGAGTGCATGAATGTTTAAACCAATTTTCATGATTTAAGTAGGTTTTGTTTCTTAATTCCTCTATCCTTAAGAATTCCAGGGTCACACTAACATTTGTATTTGAAAAATAGAGAATTATTTTAAAAAGTGGTAAAATATGTATAGTACATCCCTGCAATTAGGGCACATATAACTAATAATCACACTGATTCTGTCTTCTTCTAAACTCTAAAATCTTTTTGGTACAGGCCGTATTTCAGTTCCCCATCTCACATACATGCAAAGCTTTTTTACTCATAACTGTACATATTTATATCAATTTTAGAGACACATCAACAGCTTTATAATAGCTTCTTTGCCCATATGGAATTGGAAAATAAGGCGAAATTTTTAATTGTAAAAGAACTATTAAATCTCCTAATTCATAACTTAATAGCCATTTTCCTTAATAAGTATCAATTACCTCCTAGCTTACTGAGAATTAATTGTTATTCTGCCTTGACAATTATGTTGTGATTGATCAAGTTTAAAGGAACTGCAAGGGTCATTTGCTATAATTCTATGGCAATCCATTAAATCTGCAGCAGATGATAACCTTTAACTTATTCACATATTAGGGAATTCTAATGGCAGGTCTAGATGTCGCTGTTTATACAAAAAGTAATATATCAAATTGCCTTTTTATTGCTCACTTTAAGTGGCTTGCTCATATATGAGGCATTTTCCATACTGCTACAGTGCTTGTATGACTAAGATATTTAGATATTTATTCAATAACTAATAATGGTTAAGGTAAATTAATGTAAGTTTACTGTTAAATTAGTAGTAAATTTTAAAAACTTAATAGTTTAGTGTGCTAATTTTTTCCCATAATTAAAAAATCATGAATCTCTTCAAATATATTTGTTCCTTCAAACAACAAGGAGATCTGAACTTATCTCCAACAATAAGACAAAAATTCAAAAGGGTGAAAATTACAACTCTTAGGATGAATAAGAAGAGATGGGGATTAGAGTACACTATGTATGGGTGCCTAACTCTTAAATCAATCTGGAAAACACTCTATAACCAAAAAGCTCTGAGTGAAATAAAATATGGTACAAAACTGATGACCTTGTAATCTATCTCCTGAGTACATATCCCAGAAAATTCATACAAGATTCATACCATGACAGGTATTAATATAGTTGCTGAGTTTTAATACATACCTTTCATGTATATTATGAATACATACAAATGAACACCTACAAAAATAAAATTTGTGCACTTTTTTAGTTAATTGTATTTACTTTATATCTTTCTATTGCCTATTTGCTCTAGCTAGGACTTACAATCCTACTTTGAAAAGATCTTAGAAGACAGACTCAGTTTTCATCATTGAGTGTGATGGTGGCTGAAGGTATATCATATATGGCTTTTATTATACTAAGGTATGTTCCTTCTATTCCCTCTTTTTTCATAACTGGTATCAGAGATTCATCAAATCCTTTCACTGCATTTATTAATATGATCAAAAGATTTTTTTTCTTTCTTTTGTTGATGTGATAAATTGGTTGATTTATAAATACAGAACCATCCTTTAAACCATTTTACAAAGCTATAATACTCTAAGTATAATTTGATAAAAAAAAATGTTCACAGAAATCAATGGACTCACCTGTATGGAAAGTGAATTTAGGAAAAAGGAGTTAAATGTAACAATGCAGAAAGGAAACTCTACTCAATAAATATAGGACTGGGGAAACTGGAGAGCCACATGCAAAATAATGAAACAAGACCACTACCTCACATCATACAATAAATTTAGCTCAAGATGTATTAGAGAGTTGGATGTGAAGCCTAATATATTTTTTTTAAATAAAGAAAGGAAAACACAATGAGACACTGGGTTCAAGATGTATTTGGTGACTTCACTCAAATGGCTAGGTAAACAAAAACAGAATGGGAATACAGCAAAGTAAAAAAATCTTCTGCACAGAAAAAAAGACATTATTCAAACAAAATTATATCCCACTGAATAGGAGACAATATTTGCATACAATATATCAACAAGGAGTTAAGATCCAAGATCTAAAAAGAATCCATACAACACAACAAAAGGAAAACAGTTCATCCAAACAAAACGGGAATCTTAATACTGGTATTTCTCCAAGGAAGACATTCAAATGCCCAACAAACAAATGAAAAAATGTTCATCATCACCTGTAATCAAGGAAATGCAAAAAAAAAAAAAAAAGGCCATAATAAGATACCACATCACATCTGTGATGACCCATAAGTACAAAGGCCAAAAATAACAAGTACAGATGAGGGTATGGAGAAAAGGAAAACTCATACATTGTTAGTGGAAAATGTAGACTGATATAGTGCCTACGAGAAACAGAATAGATGTTTCTCAAAGTATTACAACTAAATACTTTGATTATTACAACTAATATTACAACTAAGTCAGTCGTCTCGTCCAATATTTCCACTCTTATTTATCTATGAAGAATGCAAAGCCACTAATTTGAAAGAAGATGTATACTGCTATGTTCTTTGTAACATTATTTACAATAACCAATGATAGATGAGTGGACATAGAAAAGGTCTTATATCTGAATGCTACTCAGAGATTTGTTTAAAAAGATAATTTTGTGGCAACACAGGTAGAATGAGAGAATATTTTGTTAAGCAAAAAAGTAACAGCAGAAATAAAAATACCTGATAGAAACAACTAAACAAATAATAGAAGTCTTTAGAATTTAGGTTACCAAAGGGAAGAGAAAGGAATAGAAGATAGAACAGATTACCTAATTTAACTCTTACTACATCAGTCTTCACATGAATCATCACCACCTTTTTTCCTCAACAAGGCCTCTGATAGAACCAAGTATTCTGTTTTTGTATCCCTTACATTTACAAGCTTAGAAGTCAACAAATTATGAAAAACGCAGACATGCTCTTCACTCACCAACGTGTTTGAAGCAGCATTACTGTAAATAGTATGGATATTTTGGTTAATATTACAAAACTTCTGAACTTTTGAGCTTCTACTCCAGAAGCAAAGAGAGATAAAGCAGGTTTTAACCTTGTATTCAATCAGAATTTCTTTAAAGATCAGCAAATAACATGTGTAGGCTATGCTTGGCCAGGAAAATGATAAAGGATAGAGGAGATAAAGACTAGTTACTAAAAGAGAAGATTTATATTTGAAACTGTGCCAGCATAAGGGAAAAATTTGAGCAAGAGATATGTACTTCTCTGGACTTTTCTTTTTCCCCTGACAATCTCCAGGAAACATGCCCTAGAAAACTAACATAGCTTAAAAAAGTCCATTATATCCTTCACTCCCTTATTGACATCTAGAATTTCTTTATCATGGGAAACTTAGTCTTTCAATTCTCAGAAGTAAAAGCTTCAAAGAAAAAAATACAATTGATGCTTTTCGTTGAAACAAATTCACTTTAATTGTAAAGGATCAGCAATTTGATTGCCAAATATAAATATTAAGGAAAACACTGAAATACACCTTTCAAATGAAGACTCTTTTTAAGCAATAGGGGAAACCACATAATCATGATAGCACCACATGCACAAAAGCAAACTGGAATAAAAAACAAAGTCACCTAAAATAACTTACTGCCCTATTTTGTTGCTGTAAGGAAAAAAAAAAATCCACATGTCCGAAGCATGAATTTGGCTTTTTTTAACCTTTTTTTTTTTCAAGTTAACATAGCATTACAACATTATATAAGTGTCAGCTGTTCATTGGTGAGTATAAACATGTTTATATATAATATTAAAGTCACTAAGAGTCCAAATCTATCCCTTATATATATTGTCCACTTTTCATTATTTACCCCCTTCCATTCTCTTTCCCTTGAGATAGCTCTGCTGGAAAACAGAGAAGTTATACACTATATAATGCACAAAGTTTTTAGTAAGGTGTGACTGGAATACATGTAGCTCAATTTTGCATGATTTCAATGATATGAATCTTATTTTCAAGGATTTATGAATGTAGGTGTCACTGATTTATTACAATGGGAAGAGAGTATCAATGGGCATAGAACAAGCTGATGATATAAGACAAACTATTTCTCTTCTCAGAAAGTCTACCTTCATAAATTTTCTTCACTCTTGGAACACCCTTGATATTGTTATTCCCATTTTAAGATTAAAAAATGATTGATGATAAATATACATTTTTAACTCTGAGTTAGTATTAATTTTGACCCCTTATTTTCCCATGGAATTTTGCACATATGAATTACTTTAGCCAAACTGTAATCACTATTTCCTCACCGATAACTTCCTTATATAACTGGAATATTTTTCTAGGATAGGTGGATAGGGTTCTTTTTTATTTATCCCTGTGTGCACAGGAACTAATTATAAGAAAAATATACCCAACAAGCAGAAACACACAAAAGAAAGACTATAAATATTTTGGGGGCAAAAAAGGAAAATAATATGGTAAATTTTGTTATATTAATCAATGAATAAATTTAATTTAGTCATTGAAAACAATAAGAAAGCAAAAACATGGACAAAAATCTATTGAATGAAGTAGAACTTTTACCCCCACAGAATGAACTGTACCATCACTTTTAAACACTAAGGTTAGAATTCACAATAAAAATATAATGCAGGATCTATGTATCAAATAATATAGCCAACATTTTTTTAGCAGAATTATAGGAAATACATGAAGAATCAGAAGCACAGAAGCACACTAAAAAAAAAAATGTATAACTATTTTTAGCATAGGTAACTGTTTAATGTTTATTTAGTACATATAAGTCCTAACTGGCATAATCAATAGAGAAACATAAACTTTGAGCCAAATGTGAAAAGATATTTTATTTTCAACTGCACATATTTTCATAAAAACTTTCCTAATGTTAGAGAATTGAACATTCTGAAGTACAACTAATAAGAACATGACTATCTGATCATAATAAAATTAAAACAGTATTAAAATTCAAATATAAATATAAATGAAGCTTTATCAACCAGGAAAAATATCTCTGTTACAAAATTTTGGGTAAAATAAAAAATGCGGGCCCTCCCTGGTGGCGCAACAGGTTAAAGCACAGCACTGAGAGGCAAAAGCCACTTCCGCATGAGTTCAATCCCTGCCTGCCCCGAAGGAGATCCACATGGCGAGGCAGACCTCTCCTGCCCGCCGGCTGCTCCCCTGAGCAGTGTACTTCGACAATCTGCCTGTTCTGCTCCCCACTCTGTCTCTGGTGAGTCCGCTCACCACCCCTGCACCTCTGGCCTGTACCCCAGTTCTTTATGCATAAATAAATAAATCTTTTTTTAAAAAAAACACACAAAAATTGCAGGAAATAAAAAAATAATGAAATATGAAAACAATATTAAAATTCTTTAGCTTTAAAATTTCCAAAATAAAAATTTCAGAACAAATTTTCAAAACAAAAATTTCAGAAAAAAATCTGAGTAAATATGAAAAAAATATTTAATTTAGTTGCTGAGTAAAGAATTATCTACCAATTATTGTAATTCAATATTTATTTGAAACTGCTCAACATTTAAAATAAGATGATTAATAGAACGAAATGTTTAATTTTATCAAATAACTTTAACAACTTTAACTTTAATGACTGAAACAACTTTAACAACCAAACTGACTGTAAGTAGTCAGTACTCAAATTGTTGCTCAAATTAATTGCCCTGGGGATACATAACTTGTTTATATGGAACCTCATAAATAGGTCACACATCATTTCAAACAAGCCTAAGTGGCTATAATTTCCTTTCACAACTAAGAATGAGATGAGAGAAAAATCAATAGGCTTGAAATTAAGACAGTCCCTATGCAGATTCTCAGATTATTATATCAGACCAAATCCCATGACATTCTAAAAGAACATTCAACTTGACCTCTTTCCAGAGATAAGCCATTCATTATTCAGTAAAAATTTATCTGTTTTCATTTTAATCACAAAGCAATACCTTTCTTTTTACTATTATAGTCTTTCATCAGAAGCTTAAAATGTTTTAGGAAAGATACAGTCATCTCCATTAAAAAGAAAAAAGAATGGAGGTAGCTATGGGTTTACTCTACTTCAGAGTGTCTCCCCCCAAGGCCTTAAACAGAGGCTAGAAAATTCAATCAACCTCTCAGAAGTGGTACAGAGTTACATGTACTTGAATACAATGTCCATTGTGAGTATTCATGTTTTAGTAAAGCTTCTCTTCACTTTATTTTTCTATAAAGTGAAATACAAGTCTTTTACAAAGGCATTATGTTTTCAAAAGTGGGCTTTTAAATGTTAATCTGAGAACAGTGATAATGATGTTGAAGTACACATGGAAAAGAAGTATGCAAAAAATAAATACCTGTTTGGCAAGTTATCTCCAAATCAAAGTTGTCCACTTAGAAATGATCATTATGTTTCATGAACTGAAGAAGAGAGCTAGCTAGAAAGTAGATTTCAATTCTTTGCTGAACCATTTGAAACCTTAGAAATAGAGGTCATCTACAATTGTTAAAGTGTATGTTTCCAAAAAGTCTTTGTAAATCATCTGTTTAGCACTCAGAAAAAATTCCATACAGAGCTGTGTTATTCATGATGGCTTTCATAACAAAGCCACCTAAAACCTGCTAGGTCTCAAATGAACCTAAAATGGGGCACCACTTACTACCTTTCCTTTGCCATGAGAGTACACTCCCAGCACCACTAAGATTGATTTGATTATACTGCTCCCAGTGGGAAGCCAGGTCTGGGAAACAGTGCCATGTTCTGGAATAGCCCATACTGGCCAGCAGCTAGGAAGGTAAATATTTCCAGGCAGTTCCCATCAAGCCTGTTTTCTCGTAATGTTCTTATGTAAAAGGCAAGGAGGTTAAAATGAGGACTGCCCAGGAATGTACCTACAAAAAGTAATCCAAGTGATTCTGTACCTCCAAACCTTCCTCCTTTCAACACTTTATAAATTTGGAGTATGACTCATCGGTACCCTATTTTATTTATAGCTAGCAGCCCTATATTTTATATGATATTACTTATCAAAAATAATTAGAATTATCAATGGCAAGCCATCAATAATATCCATTTATTAATATATAATCACTGATGATATACATTTTTTCTTAACATCACTATCTACCTTTTATTAAATATGTAGACATACCAAGCACTCAACTTACTTCACTGTTCATCCTTAATAATAACTCTGAAAAACAAAATTTATTATATTTAAAATACAAAGGAAGAAACTTATGTTAAGGTTATACCTATAACCTTAGTCATTAGTTACACTGGCCAAGATAAGGATTTGAGTTTTAATGCCTCTGCCATTAAACATTGTTCTTACATGTATATTATTACTTCATTCAGTAATTGTTAAGTAGCTACTCTGTGGCTTGCAGGGTTCTGAGATGTTTGACTTTAATAAGCAACTTCATATGAGATAAGAAATTGATTTTCTAAATATAAATGAAATATAAAGGAAAGCTTCTAAGTGGGATTTAATGTGATGGTGATATACAAATAATACTTGCTTTAGTAAGATAAATATTTTTGTTGGACCTCCCTCCTGGCATAAGGGGTTAAGTCTTGACAATATCAAGCTATCAACAGCCAACACTGCACGAGTTAGTTAAATCCCCAGCCAGGAAGTGTCCCAAATGGCATGGCAGACCTCTCCTGTCTCACCCCTTGCTCCCCTCAGCAGTGTACTTCATCAGTCTGCCTGTTCTGCTCTCCACTCTGTCTCTGGTGAATCCTCTCAGCCCCCCACCCCACCCCTGGCCTACATACACCACAATTTTTGAATGCTTGAATAAATAAAAATAAATCTTAAAAAACATTTTTGTCGATACACAAATAAGTTAAGGAAGCTCTATGACCAAGAAATAGCTATTGCTTTGGAGAAATAGAGTATCTTTGGAGAAGACAGAAAAATGGTTTATTACACATTCTGACAGTACTGAGTAAAAACTGTGACCATGACACTAGGAATAGAAATATTTCTCTTACCATGAAGAATGTACTAAATACCCATAGGAAATTAGGGGCACTCAGTGATTCTCTGTCACAAAATGAATAGCACCTCTCTAATATTTGCTGGTACCATCGTATTTCCACACCAGGCCTTGCCCAACAGGAAATGCCCACCTGTCTAGTAGTGCACCTCCCGGTGAATGTTGAAATGTGTGTCCCCTACCTCATGCCCACCCTCACAACCCAGTCCTTTGTGTCTATGACATTTCCAACATACAAGTCACAAGAGAATGAATACGGGTGTTGTGATTGAAGAGGGTCCGTTCATCACACTCCACTTCTCTCTGCCTGAGTTCTGGAACCAAGAAGGTAAGCGAAGGATTAGGAAGACCGAAGTAAATATGCCAACTTTATCTCTGGTGGAACACAGGTAAACTGCTTCTTACATAGACAGCATTATCATCTTTAGGTGTTAGTCTCATCTGCATCCAAAATAAGGCAGACACATATATCCCAACATAGGCCAGACCCTATAACTAGAGGCCTCTCCCTTTAGGTTTTTATCACCTTGCTTATCTGGCCAGGAATAGGTCTAAGCATATCCTCAACTCAGAAAGATGTACCCCAAAATAAGGTAAAAGAGCACAGCAAACTCAGTTCTGACTCCCAAAGTCATCTGTCAATTAAGCCATCCCTTGAGTCCTAGGAAGGTACAGATGTGGTAGTGAGAAGTCAGGATGGGTATCTGAAAGGATATTCTCCCAAATGTAAGAAAATATCTGGACTAGGAATTACTGTCTCTTCACACAAAATGATATAAGTGGTTTTCAACCATGGATATAGATATACTGGTGGAACATCAAACAATGAAAAATGCTAATCATTCTACACATTCACAAAACGTGTAATAAGTATCTGCTTTATGACAAGCCCTATACTACCATCTAAAATATAAAGCCTATAAAATATACCACCTGACATCAAATAGTTACATTCTAACTCTATGTAATATATTCAAGAGTTTTTAAATGTAATGTTTTCAACACAAATCAGAAATATACACTAGATCTTTAGAATATTTGAATCTTATCTAAATTATGAAATATCATTTCATAGACAAAATACAGTACTGAAAAACAATAAGCTATTTTACATTCAACCAACTTTAATAAGTCAATCCTTATCAGCTGTTTTATATTCTCAATGCTTCCAGGACCAAAATTTGCAAAGTTGGGACTTTATATTAAGCTGTTCCTTTTTTTTTCTTCTTTGTGCCTACCAGATATGTGAGGCCACCCCATCAATGCCTATGTTCCATTTATTTAACATAAATGCATTAAGGTTTTGTAAAGAATGAAGAAGAATCGTATTTTGTTGCACTATTCTCTCAAAGATGGACTTCATTAAAACTTGAATCTTTGGATCTTTGCCAAGCAACTGAGATACAGATAAAGTAGTATAACAAGAACCTTCTGGTTCTTTCAGTAACAAGCACCAATCAATAGGATTATGCTAAATTTCATGCTGTAGCAGGTCATATTTTATCAAAGTTCCACTGCATTTACAATGAACAATAGCCCACTATGTAGATCCCTTTATTAACCATCATAGTAGTCCTTTAGGTCTGCAAACCCTCCACCACAAGTCTTAATGGAAATGCTGAAAATATTAATGTATTTGAACAGCAAAATAACATTACTTTCATATAGTTTCTAAAATATGTTGAAAGTATGTAATCTTAAAAAAAAAGTTGTGTTGTATAAGTGAAACCTTTTACATAAAATAAATTAAAAAAAAATATTCAGAGTTGTCTGCTGATTTTATTCCTTTCATATATATTTAGCTTCACAATGCCCTATCAAACAGATGCTATCATTTTATACATGATTAAACTGACTTATAAAGGAAACTATTTATTAGCCAAAACTGAAGTGGTTAAGTAATTGCTCAAAGTCATAGTTAATAAGTATTTTTTTTTAAAGATTTATTTATTCATACAGAACTGGGGTACAGGCCAGAGATGCGGAGGGTGAGAGGATTCACCAGGGACAGAGTGGGGAGCAGAACAGGCAGATCGATGAAGTACACTGCTGAGGGGAGCAGCGGGTGGGTCAGGAGAGGTCTGCCACACCATGTGGTCACCTCCGGGGCAGGCGGGGATTGAACTCATGAGGAAGTGGCTTAAGCTTCTTAGTGCTGTGCTTTAACCCGCTGCGCCACCAGGGAGGGCCCGTTAATAAGTATTTAATAAATGTAATTTTGGATATAAACTAAAATTTGGAGGACTCCAGCCCCACATTCTTAAATTACCCTACCGTCAATAATACAACCGGCTGAGAGTATATAGCTATATAAAGATTTTCACAGGCTGCTAGATGCCAATAAAAATAAATAAAAAATCTAATATGTTGATATAATATATACATATTATATTAGCTATCTACATACATTAATAGTAACACAGAAATTATATTCTTGCTTTTTTATAGACATTCTTATAGATGGTTTGAAAGTATTCATCTATCCATGTTTTCAGATATACAGATTATAATGACGCCTATTTTTTCTACATAAATTCAAGTAAACTCTCAGCTACAAAATAAAAGCAAAATAATTATTATGTTTATAACAGAAAATCCAAAATATATGTGAACAAAATTAGATCATAATGCAAATATACATATGTGTGTATGTAGGTGCCTCATTTTAATGTGACTAATGACATAAATAAATAGGTCAAGCCCAATCACAAAGCTGAGAATGCAGGAACTGAAGACATACTTGATATATTTCTTTAAAATATGGATACAGTATAGTACAGTTTGTCAATTCCCAACTGAAAAGCAGGCAAAGGGATACATCTACTTGGGTTCTATAGGCCTCAGTAGCACTCAAATTTTAAGTAGCTTTTTATCAAAATTACCTGGAGATTCTGTTTAAATTACAGACTGAATAGGCCTGAATTAGGTCTGAGAAACCCGCAAGTCTAACCACTCCAAGGCAGGCAAAAACTCAGGGACCATACTTGAGAAAAATTCTTAAGACCTCAAAGGTATAAAATCAAACATGGCTGCTTGTCTTATCCCGTGGTGAACGTGAGGTTCAGACATCAGTTTCAGCTGTTTTCTGCAGACGTTAAAAGTTGAGCAATATGCCTGTTCACAGCAGTCTATAAATAAGTTATACTCAAACCACCTGAAGAGCTCCTAAAATTCTCTTTGCACTGATCCCACCCAATACTAATTAAATTATAGTATCTTAAATGAAACAGCATGAGTAATTCTGAAGCATCCTATGTGATCCCTCCATGCAACCATGTTCTGATAACCCATAGTGAGAAAAGTCCACCAAAATGGTGGCAAGAAGTCATTTGCTATTACTGATGAGAGGGCACGAACATTGTTAACCTTGGTCAGCAACTGAATGCTGCTTTTCTACCAGGTGTATACAATACTAAATTTTTAAATTTAGTTTTTAGTATTTTAAATTTATTAGTATTTAGTATTTTTTATTTCATAGATATAAAGGATATAATTATAACTAAAGGTCTCCTCCTAAAATCTGTCTCATAGTTCTTCAAACATGGTCCAGAACATCAATTTGTGTTCCATAAGCCATGAAGCAATGGATAAGTAACACATGATGGTGAACAAACAAAATCTAATATGCAACATTAGGAGCTCAAATTTTGGATTCAGAAGTTTAAGTTTTATCACCTTGTGAAAAAAAATTCAAAAGTAGTACTTGCTTCCTGTGACTGTTTAAGTTGTATGAATTAATACCAAGAGGTAATTAATACATAGATAGGACTTAAATAAAAAGAAGCTTATTTCCTATTTTCAAATTGGTTTGTCTTTTAGTTTAAAAAAAAGGATTTTCAACAGTTTTATCTGAAATCTATGACTAGCATGTTTATGATTGTAACATCTGTGCTGAATTTTATTTGTTTATTTTAAAAATTATAGACAAAAACTGATACTACTACCTTGAACAGAAATTAAATGAATATGGTAATTAAAATAGGAATGATTTTGGTTAGGAGAAACTTGAGTTATCCTACAGAGGAAATTCCCTCACAGAGAGACAGAGTGGAAAGTCTTCCTGAAGAGGTTGTTAAAAAAAATAAATCCATAAAATTAAATTCTCAATCTTCTGCTGACCTTTACTAATGAACATCTTTAAATATATTAATTAATTATATGTTATGCTTTTATTCTTTGAGCTAGAAATTGCTATTCAAACATGTAGCTTTGACAAGCTGAATGTTTTACAAATGTGTTTATTATTTATATTTTTACCTATACAAAGTGAGCATTTCTTACATATCAAAAATGTTATTAATGTCATAATAAAATTTTAATAGCATGACTTATCTCATGTAATCATTCTGTATCATCAAAACTTTATTCAAAAAACATTTTAGTGTATGTTAAGAACTGTTTGCTTAGAATCGAGAATATACTTAAAATTTGTTCAAATATCATGTCTTAAAATGACTTTTTCCTACTTGTGATACTGTTAATGACCATTTTTCCTAGATTTAGACTAGTAAATTATGTAAATATTTAAGACATTATTTTTCCAGCAATATTTATTTATTGCCATTTTATAATAGTGCTATATTTTGTGTTCAATTTTGAGAAATGAAAACTAAGCACTAACTGAATAACACAGTATCAAGTATATTTTATTTACATGCTACTATGAACAAGGAGCTAAAAATGCAGTCAATATTTATGGTAAGAACCTATAAACAGCAGTTGACAAACTTTAAAGGCAAGATAGTAAATACTTAAGGCTTTGTAAGCCACTCTGTCACAATCATCTTCATCACCATTTATAAGCATAAAAAAATCTTAGCTCAGAAACTACACCAAATTATGCTAGAAGCTGGATTTGGCTCATAGACTGTAGCAGGTTGGCCTCTGACCTAAAATGCTTTTAGAGTATATTACCATTAATACCACTGTGACTTTTAAAACCAAGATTTGAGTAATACCATCTGAAAATTTTCAACCACATTTAGAGAACATTCACAAAAGTGACCAAGAATTGAAAATGGTTACAAATCTGCATAATTAGTTCAGAATTGTGGAAACCCAGTGATTCAGTAACACTGACTTATACAATAGTAACACTACTAGAATAAGCATAAAGAACACCTAAAATAGAAGACAGCTGTGTATGATTTACTTTAGCTTTAGCCATAAAATTCAATGTCATGTGCCAAAAATCTGAATTATGAGGCAAGGAATAAAAAGACACAGACTTCTAGTAATGAAGTGTCACCCACAGAAGAAGAAAATGAATGCAAATATTACAAATACTTGAATAAGGACAATATTCACTAACATACAATGTAATTATTTGATCATGAATCTATACCCAAAAACATATGCACAGTTTTATTTTTAAAAACCAAGCATAATGACTCCTATTTTTATGTTGGAAACATTTTTATATCCTCAAAATACACATCTTTAAAATAGAAGTTTCACTATTCGGGATAGAGTAAAATTACACATTATTGATATAACATAAACATAGTTTATGCACTATTTCATTAATAATGTTCTTGCTAGGGCAGTTAAAACTTGCTTAGCTATCTTTTTTCTAGAGTTTTGTTGTTATTCCCTAGAAAACATTTGAAAAAGCATTATGTCTATACACAAACATATGTCTATGCATGTATATGTGTATATGTATGTATATACATTTACACATAGATGGCATCCATCAGATATTTTGAAAACTATTGGCTTGACATAGGATATTTATCCCTAAGAGACTGCCTATACTTTTGCCTTGAAGCATTAGTAGTTATTCTCAGTCTGTGGTCCCAGAGAGGAGAAAAAACCTGTACGAGAAGAACCACTTCAAGGCCAACTGACTTTATTACCACATACCAATTTTGCAGAATTGTTGGGAAATAAAGTAGAAGGAAACTGTTGAGAAAGAACAATAGGAATCCTTTTAGAAAAAAATTAACAAGAACTAAATCATATCATCTTGGTATATCACAGCATACTATGAAGAAGTATGGAAGCGTCATTATGTTTTACTTGGAAAACCAAAACCATGGAGTTACATGTCTGTGATTTATGAGACAGTTTATATTACACACAATTAATATACAATATGTACATGTTACATTTAGTACAGTATGGTGTATCATGAAGTTTATATATATGTATAAATAAGCTTGAAATATACACTATATGTGAAATAGGCTAATCCCTCCCCTCAAAGCATTTTCTAATAATTTAGTCTTGCACCTTCAAGCTGTTTAACTGAAGAAAGTCATCTTATTGCTAGTTAAAACATGTCCTGTAACCACACTTTAGTGTTTAGAACTCACTAGCTGAGTGACTGAGTGACAGTGGGGCAGCAATGGTGTACCTGTTTGAGCATTACTAAAAGCCAGGGGGAAGAATCTGAGAGACTTTGGTAACTGCAAAGTATGTTGCATTATCAACTAGGGCAGTATGATCAGTACTGAAGAGAGAAAAATACATTTGTGTACTTGAGTGCTGAATACTCTTTCCCTAACCTCTGCCATTAGGCAAAATCTGTTTATTCTCCCCATAGCTTTGCTCATATAAAATATCTACCTAAATGGTAAAATAGGCATATTTTAAAATTTTACATGAGTCATTCTTTTCACTTGTTAATGTCAAATATTCATTACACACTATCCTCATTAAGGAGACACTATGGCAGTTTTCAAACTTCTCTCACAATTGTCTCATAGGATTTTAATAATGTTTGGTGAAGAAGCTGCTTTGACTTTTGACTTTTTGTTGAAGAAGCAGTGTGTGAAGCTGATTTGACTAATCGTTTCATTTAGTTATTTGAACAAAAACTCCTCCTGCTATTTGTATACTGAGAACTATGAAGAAATATTTAATTATTTTCTTGCTCCTAGGTTTGGGAAGAAAGATATGTAAAGCACAAGAGGGCTGATGACTGTTATAATAGAAGAATGCAAGAAAGACATTGGAGACATAAGGAACATATTAAAGGAATGTATTGGTAAATGTTTCCCTTATAAAGGAGTACAGACTTCAGAGAGAAGATGATGCTTCAGAATGCTCTTTAGAAATTAGAAGATATGTCCCAGATGTAAAATAAGGAGGAAAGGAAAACTGAAGTTTATAACTATCACAGGATTAATATAGTTGACTATTAAAGGTTTAGATTATATGGAAATGTTTTATACCTTTTCTTATATTTCACTTATTTAGTAATGAAATGGCAAAAATCTTTTCCAGCAAATATAATTAGTATTAAGAAAAGAGCACAGGCATTTAAGCATTAAAAAGCTGTCTTCCCAGTTCACTTACCAGAGAACCACAATAAAGGCATTTTAACTACACGCTTCTAATTCCAATATATTGGAACATTATTTAGATATAGGATGTTTACACGAAGGCAGTCTAAGAGATTTAACCCTCCAACACTGGAATGTAGCATTACTCAGAGATTGCTTCTTTTTTTTTTTTTTCTTACTGATAGATTTACTTTTAATATTATAATTGTCTCGTGGAATAACATGAATATAATTTCTTCAGTTTAGAGTAATTTAAATTAATTATGGATAAAAGTTATCCTGCTCAAAGCAATGACCCTCTCTATAAAAAAACCTGACAATGTTGGTGACCAATCATATTTCTGATTAAAAAAGTGAAAACAGGCCCTCCCTGGTGGCGCAGCGGGTTAAAGCACTGCACTGAGAAGCTAAAGCCACTTCTACAAGAGTTCGATTCCCGTCTGCCCCGGAGGAGACCACATGGCGTGGCAGACCTCTCCTGACCCGCCCGCTGCTCCCCTCAGCAGTGTACTTCGTCGATCTGCCTGTGCTGCTCCCCACTCTGTCTCTGGTGAATCCTCTCACCCTCCGCATCTCTGGCCTGTACCCCAGTTCTGTATGAAAAAATAAATCTTAAAAAAAAAAAAATGAAAACACTTTTGCATCTGTTGTATGCTTTCATTCTCCGTTTGGGTAGAATGAGTGGCTGACACCTATTCAGTACACCATAGGAAAAACTGTCTGACACATATTTTCTACACACCTATCATGTTGATAAAATACATAATTTACACTATGAGTCTTCTGCCCATGGATGCTGCCAGTAAGCACTGTAGGAATCTCCCCTTCCACTGCCATCACTAAGTCAAAGTTTCCCAAGGACTCGTAACAGATATTAAAGTTCCTCAGAGGACCCTAAGCTTTGAAACAACCAACATGAGCCAGAAAAGCAATCTTAGCAATTGGGAACACTCATAGACTGCGTGGTGATGAGAGACCCAAAACCAAGCTTGTCACATATTTCACAGTTGAGCAGGAGGACGTAGTCAGAATGCATGATCCCATGAGAAGGACTGAAGAGATATGGCACCAAAAAAGGCCATGTCAAGAAAAGATTCTCAGAGACCCAGGGTCCACTTTGCTGTAACAATGACTTTTATCACTGGCATTAAAAAACAAAACAAAACAACAACAACAACAAAAAACACTGAAGAACATCACTTGAGAGATTACTTTGAGCAGCATGGGAAAATTGAAGTGAATGAAATCATGAGTGATTAAGGCAGTGAAAAGAAGAAACTCTTCACTTTTGAGACCTTTAATGACCAAGACTCTATAGACAAAATTGTCATTCAGAAGTGCCATATTGTGAATGGCCACAGCTATGAAGGAAAACCCTATCTAAGCAAAGGCTCCATCCACCCATGGAGGTCAAAGTGATTCTGGGAACTTTGGTGGTGGTAGTCAGGAGGTAGTTTTAGTGGGAATGACAATCATGAAGCAAACTTCAGTGGCCCATGTGGCTATAGTTGTGGATGTGGTGGTAGTGAGGGTGGCCACACAGAATTTGGTTATAAGGGAAGCAATTTTGTAGGCAATTAAAGTTACACAGTGATTTCAGCCAATACAATAATTGACCTTCAAATTTTGAACCCATGAAAGGAAAACAAAGTTGGAGGCAGAAGCTCAGGTTTCTATCATGGTGGTGGCCAATACTAGGCCGACCCACAAAACCAAGGTGACTGAGGTGGCTCCAGCATCAGTAATAGTGATGGTAATGGCAGAGGTTTTAATTAACTTCCAGGAGAGGAGAGTGAAGAAGGGACAGAGAAGCTATAGGTTATCACAGATTTGTGAACTTAAGCAAGCACAGTAGTGCAAGGCCTAACTGATACAAAAATAGGATAGGTTCTAAACAATATTCTTGGTGTATGGGCAAAAAACTCAAGGGCTATATTTGGGACCAATTGTGTAACAGGTTATTTTAATTTCCAAGTATTTGGTAGCACCCATGGTGTTGAATGAACAATGAAATACTCTGATCCTGATGCTAAATAAACATGTCTTTAAAAAGTAATTTACATTATGAATGTCACTGATATTTTTTACTTGCAGAAAGAAAAATGGAAAATTTTATCTCCATTTTTTTTATTATTACACATAACACATAACCACCAATAAAGGAATGTTATGACAAAATTATTGTTTTGAAATGCCAAATATTAAACTCTCAAATTTTGCTTCATCTAAAATTTTTTAAAAATGTTCTGTTCAGCCCTCCCTGGTGGCACAGCGGGTTAAAGCATGGCACTAAGAAGCTTAAGCCACTTCCGCATGAGTTCGATTCCCGCCTGCCCTGGAGGTGACCCACATGGCGTGGCAGACCTCTCCTGACCTGCCCGCTGCTCCCCTCAGCAGTGTACTTCATCGATCTGCCTGTTCTGCTCCCCACTCTGTCTCTGGTGAATCCTCTCACCCTTCGCATCTCCAGCCTGTACCCCAGCTCCATATGAATAAATGAATAAATCTTTAAAAATAAAATGTTCTACTCAATATCCCATCTCAGACTTGAATAAAATGGCACTGGCATACTTGCAGAAACACTCTACAATATTAACTATTTTTCTGCACAAAGATACAGAGAACAAAATGATAAATTAGGATGGTGACTGATAATAAAACATATTTCAAGACTTGTACCAGATGCTAAAGTTGATATTGGTATTATCTTTCAATTTGCACATTTTGATAGGTTTCATAGCCAGGACCTAGTTATATGAATGTCATCAAAATATTTTTTCCTCTACCAAAAAGTTTTGCCCAGAATCTTTCTTCTTAAAATGCAATAAAATCTATCGATTAAAAACTGAAGTATCTAGGCTTTTTTACAAAACATTAATAAGCATTATTGCATATTATATGATGCAATTATACTTCATGTATTACACTAAGATTTATTGTTCAACTTACAGGCTTAATAAAAGTTGTCTTTAAGTGTACTATGAGAAAGACAAACTCTAATCTGAAAATATTTCTCCCTTTGTGTTTCAATAAAATTGCTTGTGTTTTTATAAAATTGATATAAAATTAACAACATATGTCTGCTATTGAAGTACTATAACTTTATTTCTGAGCCAGTTCCTACCAAAGTGTTCTTAATTTTTTTTTTCAAGCTGAAGAACTACTACATAATAATGGGAAAAATATGTTTTAAATGAGATGATCCACTTCATTGTCTCCTAAAAGTCTCCATTTAATTGTGTGATGTGAGTACTGCTGTAATAAACTATTTTTACATTCATTCCCAGAATTCAGATCATTGCATATTTTCCACTGAAATGGAATATGCAAAAAACTTCTTAATCTCAGAAGTAAATGTCCAGTGGCCCTCCCTGGTGACACAGTGGGTTGGAGCACAGTACTGAGAAGCTAAAGCCACTTCAGCATGAGTTCAATCCCCGCCTGCCCCAGAGGTGACCGACATAGCACTGCAGACCTCTCCTGACCTGCCCACCCGCTGCTCCCCTCAGCAGTGCACTTCGACAATCTGCTTGTTCTCCCAACTCTATCTCTGGTGAATCCCCTCGCCACCCCTGAACCTCTAGCCTGTACCCCAGTTTAGTTCTGTATGCATTCATGAATAAATCTGAAAGAAAGAA
>NW_004567106.1:37139427-37145553 GCF_000260355.1 Condylura cristata | reverse complement strand
AGGGAGGGAGGGAGGAAGAAAGGAAATGTCCAGCAAAGACTAACATATTTCCATGGTGTATCACAAAATCAACACCTTATGATACATTTGAAATTTTGGCCTCTCCTTCCAAATTGTAAATTACAACTTTATGAAATTTATTTATAATAATAAAATGCAATGTTTTCTCCAAAATTCTCAAATTCAATAATTGTTAAATTAAAAATGTACAATGTAATCATCTAAATAATTAATCATGTTACTAATGTGAGAAGCTATGATTTTGTATTTGGAAACAAGCAGAAACATCATTTAGATCAAGAATAAACTGAAAATACTTAGAAAGTATTTCTTATACATATATAGGTAAAAAAAATGCAAGGATAGAAATATTTTAAAAATTTAAGTACTTTTTGTGTGTAAAATCATATAGTCATAGGATGTCTGTTGCCCAGCATTTCTTTGCTATATCTTTTGATGAAGAGGCCCCAGCAAATTAAATGTATATTTGTTTGGATGGACTCTTACACGTACCATTTAAGCCAATTACTCTCAAAAGTACAGTCATAGTGGCTTTTACCCTAATTGTGTAACTAAAGGATACTGCCTTTTACCAGGTAAGTTTGGAATGGTATGCACTGGAGTCTAAAGTCAGAGCTACTGTCATAATTCTGAATAACTAAAAGAGTGGTGGTTTATCAGTGATTTAAATCTCTCAGATCTAAATATCTATAGACTAAGGTTTGCCTGATACTCAACTTTAAACTGCAGTAAATGAAGAAACTCTTACTACGTGTCTGTGAGTTTGTCATGTTCCACAAGCCTCTCTTCCTCTTCTCACATCAGTGGGCTTACCAGGACAAGAAAGGACATGACATCTGCACTTAGCTTTTAAGGGCCCTATCTGCATCATGATTACTCATCAACTATTTTTCAACTGTATTATTTTTGGTTGAGATAACACTGGCATGCAATATAGTACACAATTCAGAGTCCAAGATTTACACCCAAAGCTTATTGACTAAAGCAAGTCACCTGACTCAGCCTATAGTCATAGGCTGAGCACACTCTGTTTAGAAAAAGGAATGGAATGACGTGTGACAAAGGGCCTGGGTAAAATACACATCAGGAAGTGACTCAATAAGCCAACATATTACTAAAATACGTTACCTCAAACTACATTTAAATTCAATGATATTTTTTATCAGCCCTTTTCTTGATCATTAAGACAGAGATAGTTTAAAGATTCATCAAACATACACTCACTGTTTTAAAGACTTAGATTTAATCCATGGATACAAGATGATTCAATATAATCAAATCAATCACTGTGATTTGTCAAGTATCAAAGAGAAAGTTAAAAACCATATGATCATCTCAACATATGAACAAAAGACATTTAATAAAATTCAGCATACATTTACGATAAAATTTCCTAATAAATTGGGGACAGTTGGAACATATCTCATGTAATACCACATATGACAAACCCACAGGTAATATAATACTCAGTGGGGAGGAACTAAAGTTGTTTCCTCTGAGATCAGCAACAAGACAAGGATACTCACTTTCATCACTGTTACTAAGACAGTATTAAAAGTGCTGGCCAGAAACAAATCTGCCCAAATTGGAAAGGAAGAGTTAAAACTGTCACTAAATGCAAAGGACACATTATTATCTATAGGGTGCCAACAGGCAGAATATAAGAACACTAGAAAATAAAGCTGTGTCTTTCTCTAGTCTTCTCCCTGCCCATTTTATCATCCTTGGGGAACCAATAAACAGAATAAGTTGTAAGAAATGAGAATCTGAAAAAAGAGAAATATATAGAAACATTTAAAGTATGTATTCCCCACAGCTGAAAAGCAAAGGAATAAGACCAGAGTTGCTGTAAATCTGGGTTGATCTAGTGAAGTAGTAGAAAGTTTTAACAATTAAAAATGAGGCCATTAATACTAGAAGATTTCAGAAAACCTGTGAGATCTAATAAAAAATAAGATTCCATATTTTTTTTCCTAAGGGGAAACACTAAAAAGAAAACAATACAAAAAGTGTATCTTATGGCCCTCCCTGAGGGCGCAGCGGATTAAAGAGCAGCACTGCGAGTGGACCGCAGCCCCTTTAGTGCCAGTTGGATCCTTGCCCTGGAGATGACACACAAGGCGTGGCAGACCTCTCCTGTCTCGCCCACTGCTCCCCTTCATTCATCTCCCTGTTCTGCTCTCCACTCTGTCTCCGGTGAATCCTCTCACCACCCCTGCACCTCTGGCCTGTACTCCAGTTCTGTATGCATAAATAAATAAATCTTAAAAAAAAAAAAAAAAGTAACAATGCTAAAAAAAAAAAGTGTATTTTACTTGCACTCTCTCTAGTTCAAAGTTTTTATAATGAATATTAGTAACATATGGTTCTTCATATATGTGAATAAATATATTCTTTATTTCCCTATTAAATCAATCACTGATTTGACTCTGAGCACCGGCTAATATTTTAATTTAGGATCACCTCCTGTCATTACCATGCACTATCTTCATCTTTTCCTTCCTTACACTGGGATTAAAATAAGCACTTCTCTTATTTCACAGGAGAAAGCTCATCAATGGAATCTCTTCTACCAGAGCAAAATAAATACAGTCTCCTGTGCCCCACGCTGCCCCAAACTCATACTACATAGTTCAGTGTATGTGGAAATATAGGCTGAAAATGCAAAGACTGTCTAGGGGGGAACTATGAATACAACCATGAGAGAAAGAGAGCAAGGGTTTGTTCCAAATAAAAACGGTAGTAGCAGCAAATCTCAGCTTTTTTTTGAGAGTTGGAAAAGGCTTGAATATTTACAGTGGAAAACAAAACAAAAACAAAAAACCTACAGCCCAAACATTTTGCAGGGTAAAATGGAGCATGAAGAGTCTCTACTACAACATACAGAGAAGCAGGTTTTTTTTAAAGTAACTTAATGTCGCAGAAGTCTGTAATCAAAATAAGCTTCAGTATGATTTGTGTGTCTTGGGTCTGCAGATGCCCACCCTGCCAACCAGCCAGGAAAGGTGGCCCAGCTGTTCCCATCCATGGCTGCAACAATGGGATTCTGTTCTCTGAGACAGAGGGTTAGCTGCCGTAGGTTGTAAGGAGGACCACACACAACTGAACTGGAACCAAAGCCCAAAGCCCAACACCAGAGCTCCCTGATATGTGTAGCACTAAAAGTAATCCTTTAAAGCAATACATCATTAGTGAGATAATTATAAGTAGAGCCGTACCACTACATAGCCCATTTAGAAAGATCATTTTGAAAATGGTCACTGTCCTCTAAGTTGTTTAGATAGCTTCCTATTTCATTATCTAAACTGATTAACAGGTATTTTAACATTTCCCTCCAAAAATGTTTAGAAGCAAAAATGATCAGAACAAAGGCTGCTTCAACTGATGGTAGTCCATGTGTGTACTGACTTATTCTCCATTTTGTTTCAGCTTTGTCTTTGAAAGCAAATGAAATATGGTTCCATTTTAATTAATAGCGTGCCTTCTTAAAGAATAAAATTGTTCCTTTTTGCAAAGAACCAAATATCTCAATATAAAAACAGAAAATGAGCAATGCCAAAAAGAGAACAAGGCTGATCTTTGGCAAGTCATATACTTGTTTAAAGTATTTTCCATAGTCTTTATGACCCACAGGAGAAAGTGCAAACCTTTCAAAGAGCATAAAACTTCATCTTCCCATCTCTCATTTTTAGCCACATCTCTAGCTGGTCTCTGTTTTGCTCCCTATAATCTGAAAGAAAAAGTAACTTTTCAGTTTTTCAAAATTGTCTTTTATTCCTCTGTGGTTTGCAAGGGCAATGTTTTCAACCAGTAATAAATGCCTTTCTGAAAACTTCACTCCATCTAGCAAATTTCTACTCATGTTTTAAAGATTCAGTTCAAATTTCATTTTAAGTAAGCCTTTCCTGAGCAATTTCATGCAGAGATACCCAGAGATACCGTGCCATCCCTAATGCTGCTATATATTTCCATGATAGAACATTACTCAAAACCTGAAACCCATGGATAGAGAAAGAGACTTGTCAGTTGTGGGCAAATTATTGAAAAGTATGATCTTACTAGCCATGGCTATAGGGTCTTTTTACTTTTATGCAAATGTTACAGTTTTATTAAGAATCAAAAGAATACAAAGATATGTACCAAAAGCACGTCATCCACACAGAAATGTTCTTCTGTGCACATTTCATTCCACCTCCTAAAGTAAACAAAGTTATTAATTTGGTATCTGTCCTGCCTCATTCCAGGTGTGTGTGTGTGTGTGTGTGTGTGTTTGGAATATACTATTAATTTGTTATATTGAGATCCAACATTGGTACGTACCTTTCTTTTTAGGTTTACTTTTCTTTCTCTTTTCCATTTTTGCCAGCCTCTGAAACATGTCAGAACTAGAATTCCTAGAGGGCAGTTAACATTTGACTCTGGGAACAGTAAACACTGATATTCTGCCCTACCTTATAGCCCTTCAGTGAACAAGCAATTCAAATAGGATTAGAATTTCTGCACTTCAAAGGATGTCATTTTACAAAATAATAACTTGCAAAACTCAGGTAAGTCCTATTCTCTTCTCTTTTCTTCCTCCCTCACCACCCCCATTCTGATCTAGGGATGGAAATGATACCTTTCATACACTATTAGAGATAGCACTCTTATTTTATTTTTTTTTCCATAAGTTGCTCAGTTGAGGAAGTTTTTCTTTTTTTAAGATCTATTTATTAGTGTATACAAAAGTGGGGTACAGGCTAGAGGTGCAGGGGCAGTGAGAGGATTCACCAGAGACAAAGTGGAAAGCAGAACAGGCAGATCTTTGAAGTACACTGCTGAGGGAAGCAACAGGCCTCAGGAGAGGTCAGGCGAGGTCTGCCGCACCAAGTGGATCACTTCCAGGGCGGGGACCGAACTCATGCTAAAGCGGCTTTAGATTCTTAGTACTGTGCTTTAACCCTCTGCAACACCAGGGAGGGCCTGAGGAAGATTTTTTTTAATGAAGCAAAGTTTATTAAGTCCTGAGCAGTCATTGTTACCTGTAACAAATGACATTTCGTACAATGTTATACCAAATAAATGTTTGTTAAATGAAGGATTTCTCATTATACATCCTGCTTTCCCTTTCTCTTAGATTATTAAATCCACATGTTCTGACAAATCCCTATTTTTCTTTCACTGATGTTCATTGCTTAAAATATTTTTTACATATTGATAAGATTCATATGGAACATCAAAAGGCCTCGAAGTCAAAACTCTCATGACTAAGAAGAAAAAATGGAGGTATTACAATCCCAAACTATACTACAAAGCCATAATAATCAAAATTGCATCCATAATAATCAAAATTGCACAGTACTGGAACAAGAACAGACATACAGACCAGTGGATTTGAATAGAAAATCCAGATATAAACCCACAGGTTTATGGACAGCTAAATCTTTGACAAGGAGCAAAGAAGATACAATGGAACAAAGAAAGTTTGTTCAGCAAATGGTGCTGGGAAAACTGGGAAGCGACATACCAAAAAAATGAAACTAGATTACTACCTCACACCATACATAAAAATCAACTTGAAGTGGATTAAAGACCTAGACATAAGAACAGAAACCATAAACTACCTGGAAGCAAACATGGGCCAAATACTACACGACATACACTTCAGCGACATCGTTAAAGATAGCGCACCCAATGCAACAATAGTAAAGGCAAGTATAAATAGATGAGAAAACATCTAATTAAAGAGCTTCTGTAGAGCAAAAGAGACATTACAAAAAACAAGCAGACTGGGAAAAAAAATTTCTCACACAAAACGAGTGATAAAGGATTGATCACAAAGATATACAAAGAACTGATGAAACTCAACAAAAATAAAGTAAACAACCCCATCAAAAAAATGGGCAGAAGAGCTAAAATGACACTTCTCCAAAGAGGAAATGCAGATGGCCAACAAGCATATGAAAAAATGTTCAACGTCACTTGTAATAAGAGAGATGCAAATTAAAACCACAATGAGATACCATCTCACCCCAGTGAGAATGGCACATCTTCAAACAACTAGCAACAACAAATGTTGGTGAGGATGTGGAGAAAAAGGAACTCTCCTGCACTGCTGGTGGGAAT
>NW_004567106.1:37077098-37138747 GCF_000260355.1 Condylura cristata | reverse complement strand
CTCACTCAAGCAGAAATATTGAGGCTTAAAACTTGTTTATTTTCAATTCTCACTTTTTTCTTATCTTTATATGCTCATCCAAGGCTTTACTTTCTTCATTATAGTCTTTTATCACTATCTAGACTCTAAGATGGTCTATTCTGGTCTGACCATTCTGCTTTCTATTTTTACTCCTATTCAAACATTAATAAGATATAAAATATAATAGTAACACTGTACTCTCAAAAAGAAAACCACTATCTAATAACCATTCTCAGAACACAGCAGACAGGGCTATAATTTCTTTTTTTAATATGTATCTTCATATTCATGACAAAGCTAACTGTGATAATATAAAGTATAAAAAAGTTTAATTGTTTTTAATTTCATTTTATGTTGAGGATACTGAGACTCCAGAAGGCCAAATATCTTACTGAAATTATATAGTTCAAGCAGGTCCTGACCTAGAGCTATGTCTACTGAAGATCAGTCTGTGTTCTTTCCATTACACTTCATTATCTTTCAAATAAAGCCAGGATTTTTCCAGGATAACTCTATTTGGTACCATGGTTTAGGTTGTTATTAAGTTAATGTTAAATGTTTGTTCTAAAAGAAAATGAATACCATTTTATTAAAAGTAGATTGTAAGAATAACTCTGCCTGAAATGTTTCTAATAAGAGAAAAACAAAATCTATGATATTGGTAGTTCATATTTTGAAAAATAATAACCCAATATTTAATAACTTCAATGAATATTTTTCAGCTGTCATACCAATACACATTTGTCATATAGTTTCTCAATTACGGCCACAAAATAATAATAGCTATTGTTAAACAAGAAGGAAAGTAATGGATACTTTATACATATCCTCATAACCTAAAATGGAAAGAACCACACACATATACTGTCTTAAATTAATTCTCAGAGGTGCACTAAAATTATTTTTATTATTAAAAAAAAAAACTCCAGTCATTGGCACAAAAGAGAGTCAACTATAAAAACAGGTAATGTTTGTTATAGTTACCAAAGGCAATTTTGATAATATCTAAATATTCTAAAAGGTCTAAAAGAAATGATTTATATTATAAACTATATGACAAAAATGCTGAAGATTTGCATTCTGAGTAATTTTTTTCAAAAGTATGACCTAATCACCCTAGGTCTAAACACAACCATTTGCTTCCATGACCTCTACAACAAAACTGTTTAGGTTTACTAAACTGTTTAGCAGAGCTGGTGAGTTCTTAGAAAGAAAATGTTGTAGCAGAGAATTGTTTAGAACAATCAAAATAAATTTTAAAAAATTAGTTGCAAAATTTCATTAAGAACTTGATCACAACTTTAAAATCTTGGAAAGGGTGAAGTTTAACACATCACACAAATGTACCTACACATATACACACTCACACATATACACACTCACACATATACACGCTCACACATATACATGTATTTATGTGAATGTGCCCATGTGAATGTCATCAGAAGCAACCCCCAACAGTTGCCCTACGGGCGATCAAGATTCCAACACCAAGCCACTGTTTATCTCTGCTCTTTCACAACATCCTCAAAGTTGTACACTTCCTCAGTAACTATTTTAACCTTGCCCTTTGCCTTAATAACTATAGCACATACAGACAAACTGCCACAAATTAGAATTTGTGCAGGTATTTCTTTTTTTAATGTTTTAAAAGATTAAAAATCACTTTTATTACTCATAAGGAAACCATGGGTTTTGTGTATGGTTACTTGATATTAACAACTTCATAGAAAACTGTGCCAACAATTAATTGATAGAAAAGAAAATTTGGATGGTGCCAAATTTAACTGTAATTTGTAATTTCATGTAGATATTTGGGTCTCTTCTCCTGATATAATAGTGATAAAATCAAAATAATCTGACATTTCTTACAATTTATAATTAATGTGGCTTTATAATAGATTCAAAAAGCTTTACTATTATATGCTTTAAGAATGGATTACAAAATATTTACTATAAGTAATCAATATCTGATTTAATAAAAAAGTTTCTCTTATACACTATAGTATAGAAATAATTCCACATGTAAACAAAATGCTTCTGAAAATATTTTTGTTAAAAAAGAAGTAGTTTTGCACTGCTGGTGGGAATGCAAACTAGTACAACCACTATGGAAAACTGTTTGGAGGTTCCTCAAACTGCTAAACATGGAGCTTCCATATGACCCAGTAATCCTACTCCTAGGTATCTACTCAAAAGACACAAAAACATTGATTCAAAAAGATACCAGCACCCCCATGTTTATTGCTGCCTTATTTACAATTGGAAAGACATGGAAACAGCTCAAATGCCCAAAAGTGGATGGCTGGATTAAAAAGATGTGGGACATATACAAAATGGAATATTACTCAGCAACCAAAAGAAACACATGTCTTTTGCAGCAACATGGGTGGAGCTGGAAAAGATCTTGCTTAGTGAAATAAGCCAGAAAGAAAAGGAAAAATACTAGATGGTTTCACTCATAGCAGGAGTATAACGGACCAGGCGAGAAAATAATAATAATAATGAACAGCTATATATTAGAGACATTTTATGGGTTTGGAGTGGGGAATGGGATCAAAAACAGCTGGAGGAGGGAAATGCACTGAACTATGGTGATAGCACATGGTTGATTTGGTGGTGGGAAGCCCACGGGGATTACAACTGAGATGAAAAAATGCACAAAATGATGAAAAAATAAACTATTATGTTATTTAAAAAGAAAAAAGCAGTAATTTTAAGTAAGTTTTTTTCTTCATTAAATTATCTAGCAGAAGTAGTTCAATATTTGACACACTGAAAAAAATAAGAGTAAATGTTCTTCTGACTGATGTTCGTATCTTTGAAAATGGAACATAGTGTCTTTACTGCAGATCTGTCAAGTTTGGATTTGTGATGAAAGTAGGAGAAACGTTCATTAATTTGTGTATATTCTGAAAACTGACTACACATATCACATATACCACCTCCAATGCATAACATCAGCAATAGTTATCACATAAGCTTTTTCTCTTTGATGATCACCACATTAACTGCTCGTATAATCTCATTTAATTTGTACAACTCACAATAAGGACCCCTGACATGAGTAAGCATTATTTCTCTTATGAAAAAAAGAAAAAAAAAAAACTGAGATTCGGGCTACACACACACATATCAAGACCACAGCTTTAGTGACAATGAAAGAATGTAGTCAAAGGTATAAAGTCTTGATAACAGTGTTTATTGGAAGAAAATATACAGAGGGATCACTAAAATACAAATTGAACAAATAGAAGGATAAAATTAATTCCTAATATTAAAAAGGGAAGATTACATCAGAAAGGGATTCCCTTTCAAATGTGTGTGTAGTCCTACTAGCTAACTGTTCAGTTTTACTCTAAGAATTTCAGATCCTTACACTGAGTACTATCTTACCTTATTGCAGTTGCTATTCATATGGCCATGTAAATATTAGCTAAGTGACTTAAATATTCATGGGATAAATCTATCTTACATAATGATATAAAATAATTCAATCTAGGAATTTTTGAGCTCATAAAAATAAAAACTATTATTTTACATGTAAAATCAAAACTGTCAGGCTTGTCAAGTACAATATCATAATTACTAACATGATCATTCTGAAGTCTACAATTCTAAAAGGAATTAGACAACTGTTACCATTTTACATACCACTGGAATGTATCCATTTTTCATTTCCTTATATCTATATTGTCCAAAGGGAAAAAAAATAGAGTGTTATTAAAACCTAGGATCTGTTGCAATGTCAGTCTTTTGAGAGAGTAACTTTATATTTAGAGCAGCTTATTTCCCTACAACTCGAGAGCACAGTGCTGATTAAATCATTATATAGAAGTATTGGAAATGCTACATAATAGTAAATACATATATCTTTAAATACATTTATCTAAAAATAAGTCCCATTATTATGGATTACTTTCTAAAATTGCCAGACTACTATAGTAATTCCACATATATTTCACTCAACAATGGCTTTTCTACAATGACTAGCTGGTATGTACTATGCTTGGTTGAGCATTCCCTTCTGTTTCTATTCTTCACATTTTGGCAACTAAGCATTACCAGTTGACATATGGAATTTACAACCAAAACTACCTCAAATAAGCTCCTTCAGTGAACATTAATGAAGAATGATGAAATCCAAGAAGCATAAAAATATCTCACTCATTTTCGTTTTTTTTTTTTTTAGAGAACTATCAGAATACCAGCATTTAATGTGATTATAATTCTACTGCCATAATTACAATTAATGCTCAGACAATAACATTTTCCAGACAGAAAATCAGGGCTGAAAGAGACACTAACACTAACAAACAATGGTTTCCATACTGGGTGGTAAGGCAGTTAAAATCATTATTATCATGATGGGGTTATATTCCAGTTTTGTGAAGTAGATAATCTGTTTCATATTTTGGACTTTAATAGTGACATAAGCTTTCTTTGTCTTTCTTGATTATTCTGAAATAGAAAGACTATGAATTGGTTGGGTTTTGTCAGGCAACTGAACTCATTCACAGTACAGATAAAATATACATATACACCTAATCATTCTCTTACAGACATAATTTAAAATTATTCCATGAGGAAAAAGAGTGGCAAGATGGTAGCAGTGTGAAGATATTGGACTCCCCCATATACTTACAGCCATGCTGCAACAGAGCTAAACTATTAACTCCTAAAGGAAGTAGAGGTGGATATAGCATGCACTGGGAGCAAAGTCTAGAGCAGGAAGTGCAATTTGAAGCCAAGATAGTAACCCACACAGCTGAACTGAGACCCTGCAGCCCAGCAGGCCCCACAAACAGCAAAGGAGCTGACAGCAACCTTTATAAGGTAGGCCCTAGCAATCTCTATAAAGATTTCAATGTCATCATTTAAATAAATAAATACTGCTGAAGTCATATGCAACTTCAAAAGACTCCAATGAATCAAAGTAGTCCTGATAGTAGTTTCATACTCCCAGGCTTCAAGCTATACTATACAGTTACAGTGTTCTGAACACTATGTTACTATTACTAAAACAGAATGGCTAGTGAAATAGAATTCAGATCCCATAAAGAATCCCACACTGACATGAAAAGTTAATTTATATATAAAAAAGAGCAGTTAAGAGCATATATTACAAAAATGAAAATCTTCTTCAACAAATGGTGTTGGGAAAACTGGATAGTCACATACAAACAAGTGAAAATAGATTACCAGCTCGTACTCTCCACAAAAATTGACTCAAAAAGGATTGAAGATATACATACATATATGCATATAAGACCTGAAGACTTGAAATGTATATATGAAAGCACAGGCAAAACCCTGTATGCCAATGCCTTTAGTGATATATTTGTAAACTCATCTCCAACAGAAAAGTAACATAAACAAATGACAATGCATCAAAGTAAAAAGCTTTTGCATGGTGAAATAAACTATCACTAAAACAAAAAGAGACCATACAGAATGAGATAAAATACTGACCAAACCATACATCTGACAAGGGGCTTTTATCCAAGATCTAAAAAAAACTCACACAACTCAAGGAAAAGAAAACAAATAGCCCAATCAAAATATTGGGCAATAGACCTAAGTAGACACTTTTCTAAAGAAGACAATGCAGATGTCTACAAGCACCAAAAAAAAAAAAAAAAAAAAAGAGTACTTATCATCAGAGAAATGTAAAAGAAAGTCACAATTGGATAACATCTCACACCTGTGAGAAAAGTACAGAACCAACAGATATTGGTGAGGGTCTAGAAAAAAAAGAACCCTCATATGCTATTGGCAGGAACATACAGACTTTATGGAAAACAACATGGAGGATTCTCAAAACATTGAAAAAAAAAAGATCTCCCATATATCTCAGCAATGCCACGACTAGCAAAAACACTAATTTGAAGGAATATATGCACCCCTATGCATATTTGAGGACTATTTATAATACCACGTTATAGAAAAACAACCTAAGCATCCCGTGACAGGCATGGGTTAGCAGATGTGGTTTATAAATACAATCGACTACTCAGCCAATAAAAATAAGAAACTTGCCATTTATGACAACACGAATGAAACTGAAGAGAATAATGCAATGTAAGATAAGTTAAAAAGAAAAGGACAGGCCCTCCCTGGTGGAGCAGAGGTTTAGGATGCAGCACTAGAAGCTGGCCGCAGCCGCTTCAGGACGAATTCTATCCCTCATCCTGGAGGTGACACACATGGTGCGCAGACCTCTCCTGACCCGCCCGGTGCTCCCCTCAGCAATGTACTTCATCCGTCTGCCTGTTCTGCTCCCCACTCTGTCTCTGGTGAATCCTCTCACCACCCCTGCTCCTCTGGCCTGCACCCCAGTAAGTTCTATATGCATAAATAAATAAGTCTTTAAAAAGAAAAGGACAAATATCTATGGTTTCACTGATGTGTAAAAAAACTGAAAAACGAAACAATGGATCAGACAAAATCAAACCTATAACAAACCCTCGAAATATAACTTTAGAATTAAGGCTAACAGAGCGGGTGGAGGAAGGTTGTGAGCAATATGTGGAGGGTGTCCAGTGGCCCCCTTGTGGAAGACTGTGGGTTCCTTAGTGGGTGGTGTGGGGACATGCCAATAGGCTTTGATCCTATTCCCCTGAAAAACTTACAGTGTTGTAAACCTATGATAACACAATAAAAAATAAAACAAATTCTTCTTTAATTTAATTCTTCAAATTAAAGAACATAACTAACCCCTCTTTAAGTGTGAGCTGGTTTAGCAAGAACACCTTGTGGAAAAAGAACAAATAAAAATGAACTTCACAGTGGAGAAACAAACATTGCCTCAGACAAATGATCGAGGTCAAGATCAACTGTGATAAGTTATGTGTGTACACTTGATACGATGTAATAAATAATATACTTTATTTCTGTGGCCTTTCTCCCAAGAATTTGCAACCCCAGTCTAATCATAAACATCTTTTTATTTTTAGTGGTGGAAAGGGAAGCAGTTAGTTGCTATGTACCCTAAAAATGTTACTGTCTAAAGATGTATAAGTCAACTTCATGATTAAGAATCTAGAATTACACCAAAATTAAAAATATAATGGCTCTTATTAATGAAAAGTAACTTCTTATCTTTGCATTCTGTTTTGTTATGCAGTAAACTAAATTTGATTTTGGCAAAATTTTCATTCAAGTGCTTTTAGATTTCTATTTTAATAACAATTATGGTGACATAATCTTTATTTATATTTAAACATAAATCTAAACCTGTTTACCAGATATTTGAACAAATTTATGTAACTGAAAATGTATATATTGTGACCAAGTTTCACACTAATTTTTTTAAATATCAAATGACTTTAATTTTTAACATGAATATGTATGTGTGATACATGCAACATCAATTGCAAAACTGAAAAATAACAAATATGAAAATTTATAAAAATCTTAATTTCCTAGAAAACTGTTTTGAATCTATAGTTTCCTTTGAATAAACCCAAATATCAGCATTCCCACCTAAGAAAGTATCATGTCAGATTGTATTACTAATTATACTGTACAAGAAAGTCCTATAAATAATCCAAGTTTTAGCTAACTTCCATTCCCCACAGTCCCAATGAATGAGTTCCCCACATGGAATTCATTCAATTATTTACAACAAATTGTAATTCAAGAGGATTAAATTATTTAAAAGAATAAATTTAAAGCAATTTCCTAGAATCTTGTAGAATATACTGAGCTAGATAAATCATGGATCTGTATTTAGTTGGTTTCAATTTAAATATTTTTTTCTAACAATTTCTGTTATAGAATTTACAGTATAAGAAACAGTGTTGCATGCAGAAGAACCTTAGTTACTCTGTCTAAATGTGCTTTAGGGGCCTATTTAACATTTAAAAATGAGTGAGATTTATCACCACTGGTCTACCTCTCCTCAAGATGTATCTGTTCCAGCTATCACTGCATTTCTAAGTGGTTTAAATTTGCATTTAACTGTTTTCTCATATAGACTAGAAGGAGAGCTATTGTTTTGTTCAAAATATTAAGTTTGATTATATGACTAAATGATTGTATCTTACATATATTTTGAAGCTCCAAATATGACAAACTCATACTCTTAAAGCTTTTCATTTCAGTAAGCAAATGTCTGTTGTATTTATAAAATCCTCTCTTAAGAAATATTGTAGTATCATTCTGAATGCTGTAAGAATTTTATACCATCTTTAAGATAAAACAGTGACTTAAAAAAGCCGGATCTAATTCACTATAACATATAGTCTTACAACAATACCAGTAAGAAAGAATAGGGCTTATTCTTCAATTCATAAATTAGATCATGTTTCTAGAAAAAAAAGCTCTAACTTTATTTTTTTTTTAATTGTTACAATATATGCTAAAAGGTGATTGAATGGAAAAGATGAAAATTTCTGGTTTTACTCTAAAATGAAAAAAGGATAGCTGCTTTTCCAATTAAACTAAATGACACAACAGGGACACTATTTCTGGCAAGAGAGTTTATCTGAAGAAGCAGTCCCCTAATTAGGACAATAGTGATAAATCAGCCACATGGTGTTGAGTGCAGCACCCTGGTTTAGTCATGCAAACCAATGAGAACCCCATTACATTTGAAGTACTTGTGGATGTTGCAGTGAAGGAATTCTGTAATCCTCAAAGGTTACAGTGAACATGAATATTTTATATGCTTTTGCTGAAGTTTTTTAAAATAGTTTCTTCCGTAAAATTTTCAACAAAGAAACTAAAGTTCAATCAAAGACATCACAGTATTTGATTCTAAACTTATTGTTTTAATAGAAGTGAATGGCAGCACAAATCCTTGTTCTTTGAACAGTTCTCCAATAGAAACCAAATGATCTCCTAACAGGAAATGTAAATTTTATCCCAGAAAAAAACTTTTGCCTAAGCTAAAAACAGAAAATTCATTTGGGTCTTATAGGTCTATATACACAAATAGAAAGTTAAAATTAAAGAATTCACAGCTGAGATGGAAAAAGACACAAAATGATGTAAAATAAACTTATATTAAATTAAAAAGAAATAGAAAAAAATTAAGGAACTCATTCAGTTAATTATTGATATAGTCTATCTGGGAGGGCATATTTTTTAAATTCTTGACTAATGTATTTAATACATCTTACTGACCAAATATTATATATATATATATATTATATATAATATATATGTTATATATATATATTATATATATATTATATATAATATATATATACTCCTGCATATATATACACACACACACACATATATGCAAAGAAGCAAAAGAGAAAAACATCTCATTTTTACTAACTTTAGACAAGTTGTAAAATAAGGAGGTTGCTGAAGTTAAGGTTGTTTCTCTTTGTGAAACAGAGCAAAAGATGATTTATTTTCTTGATTTTGATAATCAAATAATGCTTGATATGAAAAATTAAGTTAATAATGTGTTTTCCCCTTTCAAATTTCTGTTTTAACTTCCTACCAATTTATTAACAAGTTTGGGTTGTCTCCAAAGAAGAGTTGAGCTATCAATCTTAATATTACTGACGATTCTCCTCTACCAATGGACATGACATTAAACCCTTCCCACTTAACTGTCTTTTCATTTGCTGAATGTAGAACCCACTGTTTCCAACAACTTCTCTCCTAATCCATATTTTTAATAAGGCAAGTTCAATTTAACTGTTTATTTCCCAAGTGAAACATCTTAATGGAAATTTTGTACATGTTTATATATTAGAATATAAAGTGTTAAAAACTATGGAAGTAAGTTATGAGGAGAAAGAGAAACTTAAGAAAAAGATGAGCTCACAGGCAGATTCTGGCCCGTTAAAGCAGAATGAGAAACTGGGACACTGGGAGTGAAAGTGGCAGGATTATTAACGGTCAAATTTCATCTTGCAGGTAGCTTTTCCCTTCTTCATAGTAACTGGAGTTGTATAAAGATCATCATTATAAAGAAAACTGAGCTTATTATTTGAGGAAATTATAGTTACTTAGGATAGACCATGTTTCCCCATGCTGAGTTTTGCATCTGTTTTCTTTATTTCCTTCAGTCTGAACTTACAACCTTGCATTTGATTAATAATTTTGTTTCAAAGTTAGAAAAACTGAGAATCAGATACAGTAAAACCCTGAAAATTTCACTTAGCAATAGTAAATACAGACCTCTCTGACTCCATAACCCAGAAAATTTCTAGTAAAATATGCAGGCTCCTAAGATTTGCCTCTTCATAACAAGCATTAATCCCTCATTTTCTGATAATAGCAACTTAATTTCATTTTGCCAGTCCTTCATATATATATATATATATATATATATATATTAAGGATTTATTTATTTATGCTTACAGAACTAGGGTACAGGCCAGAGGTGTGGTGGGTAAGAGGATTCGCCAGAGACAGAGTAGGGAGCAGAACAGGTAACATAGAAGATATTCACAAATAATAAATTATTTTAGCAAAAATGTAAGTGATAACTTATGCTAAGAAATAAAACAATCATTTGTAATAACGTGAAAAATAAGTCTCTACTCGTTTTTACAATAGTATGTATATAAATCACAAGATAATAAGCAAAACACGAGTAGAATTTCACAGATTTCAAAGAATATTTTTTGAAGATTTTAAAAAATATTTATATATTAATACATACAGGAACTGGGGCACAGGCCAGAGGTGCAGGGGTGAGAGGATTCACCAGAGACAGAATGGGAGCAGAACTGAAATACACAGCTGAAAGGGGCAGTAGGCAGGACAGGAGAGGTCTGCTGTGCCATGTGGTCACCTCCCTAGTCAGGGATTGAACTCATACTACAGTGGCTGCAGATAGCTTCTAAGTGCTGTGCTTTAACCCACTGTACTAACCAGGAGGGAGGAACCAATTTCAAAGAATTATTTCTGTATCAGTCACAATCTTGTTAAAACACCAAGTTATTATAATTTATGTTCCATTGCTTATTTGAACAAACTAATTTTCTTTTCCTTTGTTTCTCATAGATGGAATATCTAGGAATTAAGGTTTAAAAGGCTTGGTTAATAATATTTTTGGCTGCCAGTTTTATTGCTATAGGAAATATGTCACTGTTATGAAATCACTAATAAATAATAAAATTAATTGGATTTTTATATGCAAGATACTGGTGAGTTTTTGACAATTTTTTTTTAAGTGATTCTATGAACTTCATGAAAGATCATTTTTCTAGGTCTTTTGTAGGCTATCTCTTCTGGAACTTTGATGAGATCCACAGATCACTTTTTGAGTAGCAACACTGGAGACTAAATGTTAGGAAACCATGTTAACTCCATTAAAGCTTTGCACTAGTCAGAGAATAACTCAATATCAGCTTCTAAAGGGAATTAAGTAAGCAATGTAAGGTAGATAAGAAAAATAACAAACAAAATCTAAATTTTCCCTTCTTTTATAGAAAAACAAAAATATATACACTTCAACATGTCAGTTTAAATACAAATCCCAAAGCCACACTTAAAAACATTCACATTTTTTAAATAAATTACAACAGGATCTGAGTTTCATAAGGACACAAAATTGATAATTATTTAATGAAATCCACATGAATAATGTGACGTGTGTTTTTCTTAATTGTACTAGGGTAATATAACATGGAAAGTGAAATAAACTTTATGGATAAGTTATCACAAAATAAACACTCAACAAATTCCTTTTTCCCCACCTCAGTGTCCTTAATGAGCAAAGTAAAATTGGTTCATGACTCAAATCATTCATGTAATTACCTACACTTTACATTTTATTCGTAATTTCTGGTCTAAATCCAACTACTTAACCATAATTCCAATCCCTCTGTGATCTACTATCCTATACCTCCCGCAGCAAAAGAGTTAGATAAAGTAATGAACTTTGGTTTCAAAGCTGCTCTGGTATGTATTTTTTCCTATGGTCCTAAAGAAGAGGGCTTTCTTTGTGCTCACATGATCATGTGTTATTTGTAAAATTTTCAAAATTAAGTTATTTTAACAACTATTGGGTAAGACAACTGTGTCTTTTCACTCTGACTTCCCCTCCAATTGGATGGCGTTCTAGTGACCAAAGGCATATTCTATTTGTTATCCTGCATTTTTCTTTCAAAGAAGACTCCCAAAACTATATAGACTACAGCCCCACAAAATCTGGATTTGACTTCTAATTGCCAGTCATAGCTACAATTATCTCTGTATTCCAGCCAAAATGAGAAAATATGCTGTGAAGAGAACATGCCTGTTTGCTTTTACACATAGTTAAAACCAGTGTCATCTGAGATTCAAATCAAATGCTATATTCCATTTGAACTCTGTCCCTCATGCCTCAAATTAAAATGGATGTCTTTCTTAAAAGAATTTCAATAGTCATTCATTTATAGGCTTTATCCAACCTACAATTGTATGTATTCACTGAAGAAAATATTTCACTGTAATCAATCATTACATTCTTCACAGCACTTTACAAACAGGGCCCTCCCTGGTGGCACAGCGGGTTAAGGTACATCACTGAGAGACTAAAGCCACTTCAGCATGAGTTCAATCCCCGCCCCGGAGGTGACCACATGGCGTGGCAGACCTCTCCTGACCCGCCCGCTGTTCCCCTCAGCAGTGTACTTCATCAATCTGCTTGTTCGGCTTCCCGCTCTGTCTCTGGTGAATCCTCTCACCCTCCGCATCTCTGGCCTGTACCCCAGTTCTGTATGAATAAATAAATAAATCTTTAAAAAAAAAAAATCTGACATGACAAATACATTTCTAACGCTGCTGGCAACCTGAGTTAACTTGAATGTTCTTTCTCTAGTTGTGCCTCCAGATGAGAGTGAAGTCAAGCTGATGCCCTAATTCGAACTTTCTGTGATACCAGGGCAACCCAACTAAGATGTACTGTGTCTAGTCATCAGAAACTATGAGATAATGAAGATTCCCTAAAACTGCAGGCTCCCTTCTCCTGAAAGAGAGGAGCTTCACTTTTTTTAAATTTCCCTCAAAATCTATTGATATAATAAACATGGGTTTCAAGCAACTGAATATCTGTAAGATTCAATCAACAGATGTTAAATAAATAGCCCATGAAATACTGTTCAGAAATCCAGTTGGAAACCCCAGTAAGCAAACAGGTACATACTTTTAAAATTTTGTACTGAGTATAAACATGGATTTTTTTTCTTCCACAGATACAAAAGAGGGGTTGCAAATATATTGAGATACGACTAACAAACAAAACTTGCATGGATCTGGGTTGTATCTATTTTTTTAGTGTGTATCATGGTGATTTAGTATTTTTATGCTTTGTGAAATGACTGTCACAACCAAGTTCCTTAATATATCCATCAACGATTACATGGTTATCTGTGTGTTTGTGTTTAAAGAACAATTAAGATCTCTTACCGTAAAGTTTTAAGTATACAATACTGTATGATTAGCATAGCATTCATGAACAAATTCTGGGGATATAATGTATAGTATGGTGAAAAACATTTTTAAGGGAGAATTCATTAGGAAGACAAGAAAGAACAAAAATAATAGTAGAATTGAAGGAGAAGTCCTCAAAAGGATACTTTAAGAAGTTAAAGTCAAGATATCAGAGAAAGACCAGACAAGAAAGGTGTTTTGATTTCTAACTGAGATTTCAAGAAAAATATTGGTCATATGAGACATATTATGACCACTAAATGTAACAGATACTGAATGTTTTATTACATCTGTCACTGAGCAAACTACTGTTAATTATCATGTTACAGAATCCCCAGAAATCAAAAATAAAAGGTCAAGCAAATCTATTTTTGAAAAGTATCAGATTAAAAATTAACTTTGAAAGGTGAGGGAATCAGGATAAAAAAAAGGGAGACATTGACATACAATGTGACTGCAACTGGTAATTGGAGGAATTCTAAAAATAGGAATGCAAAACCCTTCATGGGTGAATACCTTGAAGTAAAGGAATCTGACTCTCATACCAACCCATCCATCTGTCCATCAGAAAAGATGACCTCTGAGGAGAAGGTGTGACATTGGAGACAGATGGCTCTTAGTTCTCTTTGACTGCAGGCAATTCTTGTTGGTGAAGGTGAATTAGCCAAGAGTTCTCTGCTATCAACATTTGTAGAAACTACAGAAATGAGTGAGTCAGGCCTGAAAGGGAAATATGGGTGATGGTCTGGAGCATCCAACCACATCAGTATTGTAAACATTGTTAGACATCAGAGGATATATCTTAAAAATACATTTCAAATCAGTTGACTTCTCTCCATCTGCCTGCCACTACCTTCCTGATAGTCATCATATCCAACCGAGCTACAGCAGCTTCCAAACATTTCCTCCGCTTTTATTTTTTACCTTTACAACTCATTCTACTGCAATCAGAACCACCTTTTAAAAACACAAATCAGGCCCTCCCTGGTGGCGCAGCAGGTTAAAGCACTGCACTGAGAAGCTAAAGCCACTTCCGCATGAGTTCGATTCCCGCCTGCCCCGGAGGTGACCACATGGTGTGGCAGACCTCTCCGGACCCGCCCGCTGCTCCCCTCAGCAGTGTACTTTGTCGATCTGCCTGTTCTGCTCCCCACTCTGTCTCTGGTGAAGCCTCTCGCCGCCCCGAGCCTCTGGCCTGTACCCCAGCTCTGTATGCATGAATAAATAAATCTTTAAAAAAAAAAAAAACACAAATCAAATGATTCCCTGGTTTGAATGCTTCATTGTCCCCTTAAGCAATTAGACTGAAGTGCAAGCACTGTACTATGGCTTATATGGCCACATTGCTTTTGATCTTTTCCTCAGTTCTAATTATTTCCTTCCTGTCTCAAAGCACTGATTCTTACTTTTCCTTCTGCCTCAAATTTTCTTTGGCCTATTTTGAGTTTTGTGCTACTGGGAAATTACTGGAGGAAGCCTACAATTTAGCTATAAGGTCTATCTGCTAGCTTCACAGAAAAGCAAACTTTAAAATTATTGAGCACTGTCAAGTGGTAATTAGTGGACTCACAAAATGAAGTATACACAAAAAGGCACTGGTACTTGTACATTTATTATATTTATGTAATTTACAGGCTTAAATATTATTCTGGCATATAGATACAAGAGGATGCAAAGAAAGTACAATGTGAGGAAAGAATAAAGGGAGAGGTAATCAGGATTTGAAGGAACACTGACGTCCAGCTCAGTGGTGAGTAGCTGGCACACATCTGCTCACAAGAGAGCTCATAAGTGGGACCATCTGAAGCTGAGAGGATATAAGATGCTATATTTTTATATATGCATATCAGAGCCCAGGATAATGTGATTTTATTATTAAACATGTCTTTTCGGATTTAGCCTTGTATCTGAAAAAAAGAATTTTTTTCCCACCCTATTCATGATCATATGAAATACTTACAAAGGATTCGACCACCAGCACATCTGTCCTCTTGCTGGCTTTTAGATCAGTAGACCAGAATGTAATAAATCCTTCAAGACTAAAGTATGCTGGGTTAATCTATGGCAATGCAGTGTGTCACCATAGAATATAAGTTTACTAACATATTATAGGCCTCTTCTGAGGTTAAGGAAAACTGGATTCCTTCAAGTCATCATCCAGAGGAAGATTTATTCTCAGTACAGTGAAACTTACGTGACTGCACTTTTCTTAGGCGTAATCGTGAACATTCAAGTTTAGTTTTATTATGTTTTTATGTTTCCCAATTTTGAAAAACTCACATGATGATGGGCCAGCTAATTTAACTTTTTTATCTTTTATTACACACTTAAAAAATATTAAGTTTTCAGAATAACTTTCTCAAAAGCAGAACATTTTATTTCAAAGACCAGAAATAAATAATAAAAGTCAGTGACCCTTATTTTAAAAGTATGTGGTAATGATAAATTCTGATATTGTTAATGAGCCCCATGTTAAGATCTAATGGTTTCAGTCAGAAATTTATTTTCCCTACAGAGTTGGATTAGATACAGTCTATACATGTTAGAAATGTTCATGATGTTGGTTATTAAAAACATAACATTGGTAATAAATTAACAGTAATAAGAATATTTCAGTAACACCATACTGTAAGAATTTTTCTGTATTATGTAAAGTGGTATATAAAAATATTTACCTTCATTCTATATGCACTAAATATAAATTAAAAAATTAGCTTACTGTATCTTTTTACTTTTTTCAGATTTCCAAGGTAGTTGGGCAAGTGTTTTTAGAAAAGCACATTTATAATATTTTCCAAAAATATATTTGCAAAACATTACATATTCTATATTAGTCAAAAATTATATGAAGGGCTTAATCAAACTTCCAGCAAATTAGCTTTCACTGATCAAATACACTTTCATTTTCAACTATTTGGTCAGCAAAATTTAAGCTAAGAATATTCAAGAAAAGAGAATAGACATGAAGTCTTCAAATCAAAAGAACATTTCCCAAAGAAATTTTATCAATATGCGAAACCTTCCTCGTGATTAGTGTGCAATGCTAATTCTGCAATGGTAGTTAACAAGCATATTTTTTTTATTTTTGATGTTTTGAGACATAGCTCCATAAAAGAGATGCATATATGCTTATAAAATAACAGCAAAACACTTATTTATGTTCCTATACAAAAATTTAAGAAATAAAACAATAGCAATGATTTAAAACCCCAAGTATTCCTTCTTAAATGTGTCTTCTACTCTCCCAGTCCCTAAACTGCCTCTATATATTTCATCACCCTTCTCTTCTTTATACACAATAGTATTATTACATGTTCTTGATGTGGACTGCATCATGTCACAGAGGTTATATACTATGTTCAATAAACAATGATATATGTGTGTGCATTATTGTAAGCGATGTATAGATACTACTTGCATAGACACAAAATAATATATATATACATGTATGATGATTTATAAGCAGAACAGGAAGTAAACACAAAAGCAAATTAACCTAACTTTATTTAACAAATATTGAAAGGATCTGAAATCGGATCTTTAAATCTAAATCTACTGTTCTTTAAAAAAAATCCCATGATATATAGAGGTTTTCTTTAGAAAATTAATACTTGGTAAAATATTACTCTAAATTCAATTATGTTCTAAAATGTCTTCATTATTAAAGACAAAATAATTGATACGTCTGTGGCAAATATTTTATTTATTCAAAGTTTGACAATGGTTGGTGCTTATCTGAATTTATGAATCTCTTTCTATAAATCCAAAGCCTCCTTACACACAGTCCTTGAACATAAAGTCAGTAACATGATACTGGTCTAGAGTCTAATAAATGAGTTTTGAGTTACTTTGGTAGTACAATGCAATACGTTTTTTGCTCTCTTTATAAAAGTCATTAATCCTTTGAGAAGACAGACTATTTATAGAAAATGCAAACTGGGATGTCAAATTTTGCATATGATAGATGCATTTTTCCAAAACACTGTGGCATACATAAATCAGAAAACCCTAATACTAACCAAAAAAACATATTACCATCTAACATAAGTTCTACTTATGTTCTGAGAGTCGTTTATCCTGCCTTTGGAGTAATATCTATAAGTTAGTGGATTATGTGTCACTTTCTGCCATGAAATGTTGTCTTCTCAGAAAATCATAACATAATGAAACAAAATACATATGAACAATTAATATCATTAATCTTAATCAAATAACTAAGTTAAAAAGAGTTTAAAATTTTTTCAAAAAGAGAAACTACACTCTAAATTAACAAGTAAAATGTAATAAACATATTACCTAGATCTTTTGGTTTCCTGGACTAAACTCCCAACTAGTTATAAATCAGAAGTTTCTGTAGTCCCCTCCTTGAGTTCAATTATTTTGCTTATTTGATGGCTTCCAGACATCAAATAATCTATGTATGTTACTAAATTTCCAAATTATTACCAAGGAAACAAATAAATGGTAAATAAAAAAAAAAATCCACCCTTGCATGAAGAGTGACATAGAGCAAGGAATAGGGGAAAGACCATGAAGTTTCCATGTTTACATTTACCACAAACTTTGACACAACTTTTTTCATCATTTTTAGTTTGAAGATGAGAAAAAATAAAGCACAAAGCAATTAAACTTTGATACCAGAATTGCACTGAACCATTAAGATATTTCAAGTTAATCTCTGCTTTCCTTGCAAGGGTATATGTAAAGTTTTGAAAATAGATTCAAAACCATGGTTCTTTCCTTAAGAGACACATATTTTGTTCAATGCATATATTGTACATATACTTTTTTCATTCTCCACATTGAGATTTACTGGTATTCATTCAAAGGAACCCAAACAAATATTTCTACCATATATTTGCAATACTCCCAGTTCATATATTCTCAAGTTCTATATAATGTGGCAGGAACAGATGTGTCCTTAAGTGACCAGTCACATTTTCTATAATGATCTGATAGAGATCACCTAAGGGAGGAACACAACATGGGTATACTTATAAGATCTTAGATTTCAATAATTTATCATATGACACCAGGTAAGTCTTAAAGGTCAAATATACTTCTCAATTGACACCTTTATGAGTACAGACATTTTTAAAGTAATGACATTGAAAAATTTATTTCTTTTCTATTTTTGTCGAAGTTTTTGAATTCTTAAACAGCATCAAGAATAAAGTGAACAAATGGTAAATAATAAGTAACTTACTAGGGCCCTCCCTGGTGGCACAGCGGGTTAAAACACAGCACTGAGAAGCTAAAGCCACTTCCGCATGAGTTCGATCCCCGCCTGCCCCGGAGGTGACCACATGGCTTGGCAGACCTCTCCTCACCTGCCCGCTGCTCCCCTCAGCAGTGTACTTCCTCGATCTGCCTGTTCTGCTCCCCACTCTGTCTCTGGTGAAGACTCTCGCCGCCCCTGAGCCTCTGGCCTGTACCCCAGTTCTATATGCACAAATAAATAAATATTTAAAAAAAAATAAGTAACTTACTAATGATTCAATATTCATGTATTTAGTAATATCAGTATATTAAGATGTATCACCACATATGTATTACAGACAATGCTTATTGTAATCCTCAGAATTTATTTCAAACCATTAACATGAAATGCTACTGTGATCCTTTTGTCTTCTATCCCTCCATTCAAAGTTGGTCTTTGTTACATTTGGAAAAAAATCACTAAAGACAAATACCTTTTTTACATTAAGTTGAGGACTAACATCACTGATATGGTGTACATTTTGATATTCCTCAGGATACTAGTTATGATGTTTTGAAATTCAGGCAAAGCTAAAGTACTAAACAATTTGTCATGGTTTGCGGTATTAAAATATAATATTCACATGTATATTTGGTGGTTTATGTGATGCCAAGATGGATGATCATTGTCAGGGACATTCTTCAAGTGATATATAAACTTTGGCTTACTTTGCTGCTCTGTAAAAATTATAACTCTCCCAGATGGAAAAATGTGTTAAGTATACATTTCCACATCTCTAAACCTAAATTTATTTCTTCCAACTACCAAATATTTTAAGAATTTATATGTATCACAAAGATATAAGGTGACTGAGAGGTGTTAAAGAAATAGCTAATTTATTCCATATTTCTGAATTTTTTCCAACAAACAGAATATTTTCAATTGATAGCACCTAAATTGTTATTTCTCAGATGATCAACACCTGATATTAGGTGGCTAGACACATTTCTATTTAAAACATGGAATTCTACATTTAGAAGAAACAATATGTTTAAATTTTTACAAACTTTCCTTTCTATTATTAAACTTGCAGTGAATAATTCACATAAACTTACATAAACACCAATGAATATAATATACCTTCATTTGTATATTTATATTTAATGAAATTAATATCTACATAGAAGTCTCTACTGTCATTTTAAATTTCAACATTGCTTTTACTTAAGTGGTGAACATGATGAAGGTTAATTTATTTAAGTTACTTAATAATTAAATAACTTAATTCATTTAATTTGACTTATTGAATATTTATATTTTAATTTTGTGTTGATGAACCTCTATATCTTGGGCTTCCACCCTACTGGGTTGTGACAACTTCTTTTCCCTGACATAATGCCAAGGCTTATCTCTGTGTAAAGTGATTGTTTAAAGGAAAAACCATCTTTCACATGAATGCATAATGTAGTTGATGACATATATGTAGTATAAGAAACACCATGTTACCTGATATCAAAATCAAATCTGATGTTGAAATTACAAAGCCATCTAATTCCTCTAGTTCAGATCACTGCCTATAAGAAGTTAGGCCCAAATCCAAAAGATCCTGGATAAGACACCTTAGTATTAAGAAAGGAATATTTACTTCTTTTCACAATGGATGTAAGCTTGAAATAAAACTGATTCTCTACTAAAATATTTGTAACAATAAATATGTAAATATTTGTAATGCATACATGTATTTTTGATTATAGGTAAAATTATATATTTGTAGTAGGAACATGTTAGGTTAATTTTTTAAGACAAAAGAGATTATATAACCAATATCAATTTAAGTGATTATCCCTTTTTGGAATATATTTATTAACCATAAATTTAAAAATTCATTCTTTGTCTATGTATCATTTATCTACTTATTTGACTGAAATTTCCCCGTAGTAGCAGTCATTCTATTCATCTGTAATTATTAAGTTTACCATCCTCTGAAGCCTGTCTGATTTATTTGTTTTTTAAAAATGTATTTATTTATGCATACAAGAACTGGTATATAGGCCAAAGGAATAGGGGGTGAGAGGATTTACCAGAAACAAAATGGGGAACAGAACAGGTAGACTGACTGAAATACTCTGCTCAGGGGAGCTACAAGTGAAACAGGAGGGGTCTGTTGTACCATGTGGGTCAGCTCCCTGGCCAGGGATTGAACTTGTGCTGCAGTGGCACAAAGTATGTCACTTTAGCCCCGTAAGCCACCAGGCCCTGCCTTTCTGATTTAAACCCTTGCCTTCAAATAGAAGGCAATATTGGAAAATAATAAAAACAGCTTAGATTTTTTCCAATACTACAAATTGTAGAATGGAAAGCTGAGGCCAAAGTCCTCCATGTACATTTCCGTTAATCAATACATTGCTATTTATACTGGGTTTAATCGCAGTTACCCATATATTGTGATCCAAAAGTTCTCAACAATATATAATGAGTGGATTTAAAACACAAGAATTACAAATCAATTAACTAATTAAAAAACATATCTCCCAATTCTCATACCTTTTGCTAGTTACCAAAATACAGCCTTCTTTCCTGCACAGAGATGTTTCTGTCCCTCATTACTGTGAATAATTTAATCAAACATATGAATGAACATTCTTAATCTTTAGACTCCTCAATTCCTAATAAAAACTAAGAAAGAAACTACCTATATTTTAGAAACAATCTACTTTAAAGCATTTTTTTAAAAAACTTGATTTCAACCAAGACAACTATAAATATTCCTGCAGTAGTGAACAATCCCATGCACAAAAGAGGCAACACCAAAGAAATTTCAGAATGCTACCTTTTTAAATTTCAGAGGCGATTTCAAAGTTAACCAGAAGAAAGAAAAACAAAATCAGACACACTCCCCCAGAGCTGGCAAGTCAGTTAACTCTAGCCACAAATGCAGTGCAAGCCACATTCTGCCTGAGCATAGTTTGTGAGCTCCTAACTTGAAGGATGCTAAGTCAAGTTGTTGGGACACCACAGGAGACAAACAAGATGACCCTAGCTATCCCTGAGAAAGAATCTACACCAATGGGTATGAAAAGCAAATCCACAAGTCACCATTCAAAGTCCTAGACCTACCACTCAGAATTTGAAAAGGGAGAACAATGTGAAAGTTTACCTTTCTCTCCTGACCACACATCACTGATTGAGATGTAAGAGAGATTACATTCTTATCTTTTGTTGTCTTCATTCTTATGTTCCAGGATCTCTTCTGCAGGTTCCAGAGAGAATGGGATGTCCCAACAGGTGTCATCCTGTTCATCAGAAAATGCAGAGGAAGAAAAATCAATGTATAATTGTCCTTTCTTAGTTTGAGTATTTTACTGAGACCCCTTTATATCTAGGACTTGTCAAAATGTATAAGCTTATCTGTTTAAATGATCATCATTGTGATCACAGCAGTTAAAGTTTATCTTTGGTAAGATTAACCTAACTGTTGAACTTGAAATCAAAATTTTACTCACTTGAGGCATTGCAGTGTCCCCAAAGCACTCTGTCTCTGGACCCAGTTCAGTGTCTAAGTTGAACTCAGTCAAACCCTCAGCGGGTCTGGGAAAAGAAATGTTCAAAAGTCTGAAAGCGCATAATACAACCTAGGATCTAAGAGGGACATATTCAACAACTCCAGAGGCAGTGAAAAGCAATTTGCTCAAGGGGCTTAATGGATGGATACCTCTCTCGAGCTACTCATTAACCTCAGGGTTGATGTGGTCTTCTGTGCAAGTAGTAATAGATAACTGAGGCATACTAAAAACTTCAGGATTTCTTTGAGTAAAACTGAATCAAGCAGCATCCAATCAAGCAAACAGAAAGGAGCTCTGAATGGCTACACAAATCAGAAGATTTTATAGTAAGAAGGAAACAACTTATACCTGGCACAGAATTGGGTTGGTTATTATATGGCTCCATTCCTTTAAGGAATGGTGGAGGGCCTATCAGGCAGATTACCTAAATATTAGTGCTGGCCAGGGAATTCCTGTTCAAACTGCTTAAAATTCCACTTCTGGGAGAACTGAAACTATAATTAAAACTTATTTGCTGAGTTGGGATTTAGTTAAGTGACTTCATTTTGGCCTGTTATCTTATTAACAGGAAATAGTAATAGCATTCTGACCCTCCATTAACTTAAATGTAATGGGACATTCAGGAAAACGATGGCTTTTGTGTAATGTTGATATTCTGATTTGGGGTATTGTGGTTTTGTTGTGGAATAATAAAAGTATCTTTCTGATAGTTACAAATTTCAGTAGAAAGAACATGGAGAATCTGTAACAATTTAGTAAGCAGGGAAGAGTAGATAATGATATACTGGAAATTACATTGGTCATGAGTTATTTCTATAAGATGTGTGATGATAAAAATGTTTAAATTTTAAAATTAAAAGCAATTTAAAATAATTGAATGGAATTTCAACATTGAAAAACCTTCAAAAGAATGTAACTGAGCCAAATTAGAATCATGGCATGTGAGTAAAAACTATAAAAATAGGTATAGCATAATTAACAGACAAGACAAGATCTTTCCCTTTTGTTGTTATTTTGAATTATTTATCCTGAAAGCCAAATTTATTTAATTGTAAGTAAGTCCTAATGACTTAACTCAGGTAGTGCATTGTTGGCTGTATTTTTCTCAAATTTCCCTCAACTTAGCAGAAATAATTTTATTTAGTTATAATTTTAATAATGAATTTCATTATCAGCAAGGTACAATAAGTTCCATTTTTTTTTTAAAGATTTATTTATTTATTCATACAGAACTGGGGTACAGGCCAGAGATGCGGAGGGTGAGAGGATTCATCAGGGACAGAGTAGGGACCAGAACAGGCAGATCAATGAAGTACACTGTTGAGGGGAGCAGCGGGCGGGTCAGGTGGGGTCTGCCACACCATGTGGGTCACCTCCAAGGCAGGCAGGGATCGAACTCATGAGGAAGTGGCTTAAGCTTCTTAGTGCTGTGCTTTAACCCACTTTGCCACAAGGGAGGGCCCTCCATTCTTTTAATTTATAGTGATGTACTGTAATCATCACCAGTGCTGGTTTGAAGATTTTAAATACATACTGTGGAACAACTTACATATTATGAACAAGTATTTTTTTGTTCCAAAATTTTTATGGTGGGTTTTGGGTGTAGTACATTTTTTTCTGAAAATTATAACTTAATTTTAATAATATATTATTTGGAGATTTTACATCTCAATCACCGGAAGAGTTAAAACCTTTAACCTTTGCCTAACACAAAATAGGTCATTGAAAACATATTTAAGTAACTTATTTAAACGTATAGAACAGTAACAGAAGATAGATGTTACTTCAGGTTAACATGAAAGACTAATAATGTGATAATTACAAATACTCCATGTGAATCTATTCCTAGCTACAAGTGAAGTTTGTTTTAATTATTAGGTAAAAACCTGTAAAATGTATGATTAATATCTGTCTTTAGTGTCAAAAGAAAACCAAACAGTAGAAGGGTTAGATGGGTTAAAAGTAAACCCAAGTAGGCCTCTCTGGTGGCGCAATGAGATACAACGCAGCACTGCAAGTGGGCCGCAGCCACCTGACTGAGTGTTGGACCCCCAGCCCCGGAGGTGACCCACATGGCAAAACAGGCCTCTCCTGTCTTCACCCTCTGCTCCCCTCAGCCATGAACATCATGATCTTCATGATTTCTGGCTGCTTTGCTCCCCACCCCTCTCTCTCTCTGGTGAATTCTCTCACTGCCCCTGTACTTCTGGCCTGTACCCCAGTTCTGCATGCATAAACAAGTAAACCTTCAAAAAAAAAAAAGTGACCCCAAGTACCTGCAGAGAATGCAGTTATTGTTATTCACAATCAGATTGTCATATTTCCACAATATGTGTCACTCAAGATATTATTTCTCTTACACTGAATCATAGACACCAAAAGTTTGTCTGAAAATGATATAAAAAAACATCCATTTTAAGAATGGAATAAAAGTTGAGCACACTATTTACTACTGTCCCTGTCACTATGTGTCTAGTAAAATGGCTCAGTATAGTTACTCTCAATTCGCACGGATTCTACCTTTTCATACTCCTGTTGGTAGATTTTCTAAGTCTTTCATGTAAATTTCTACTTAACAGTTTTTATAGCAAGTACTTCACATTAGACACTAATTTTCTAAAGAATACTATTTAAATACTTATATTCTGATTCCAAAATGATGCCTTACTTTATAATATTTTTCACAAAACACATTATCCCTTCTTTGAGGTGGTTTAGGCTTCAGGGAGTCTGAAATTTACATACTGGAGAAGGGAGTCTTTTAAAACTGGAGATCAACATGTAGGTATATTTAGGTTACAAGATCTAAATATCTTTTGTAAAAGAAGGTCCCTAACACTAAAATTAAAATGTCTTTTAAAGTACTAAAATTAGTTATGCTTTAAACCAATTAAGTATAAACCATAAGTGAATTTATTGTTATCTATGCGATTAGAAATATTCGTCTCAAGACACCTGTTTGTCAATGCCAGAAGAGTGAGCTTTCACTGTCTTACTGAATTTTGCTTCACTTTACTGGTAGTTTTTATTTGCATTCTGAAGCCACCTAAGTATTTTCCTAAATACAATACCCATCATTTATCTATAGCCCTTTCATAAAACAGCTAAAAACAGGACTGAAGGTATGTGTTTCTTTATTCTTGGGTTGTAAAGATTCCACTCACAAGTAAAAAGTACTTATTAAAAATGAATTGCGTGCCAGATATTAAGTTCCTGTTTAAAAGACAAGAAAGTAAAGTGTATTCTCAGAAGCATACTCTCTGGTAAACAAATAAACACAGCATTAAAATAGACTATACTCAGTCTATTTAATTTCTGAGAATTTAGAAATTAAAGAAAGTCAGGAAAGTACAATTCAGGTGGATTTGCTATAAGAAATAACCAGCCTGAGTCTGGTGATTTTATAATGAGTATCAAAAATGTGGTCCCCATGGTTAATTGCAACAAAGAGGTAAAGTCAAAGGGGCAAGAGAAGGCCTACTTATACAAAGGCACATGCAAGAAGTGTTCTGGGTTCACAGAAACAACTGTACCTTTGTGCTGAAAAATAAAATCCAAAAGGAAAAATACATTGAGTGTACACTGAGGTGAAGAAAGCTTCTGTATACACCAAGTTCATGATTTTAGTTCTCTGAAAGACCATGAAGAATCACTGAGTGGTTTTAAGTCAGGGAATGATGTAATTACAACTGCATTGTTTATTTGTTGAAAATCCATCCAACTTTGTGAGGTTTTGTAATTTTTAAAGAATGTATATGATTAAAAGAGTGAAAACTGGGCCACAGTATAACTGAAAGTTCAGCAGTTTCAAATCCTAATAACCCATCCACATTCAGTTAGTATAAAATACTGTATTTTTATCTTGCTATCTGAAACAACATGCAACACAGATGGAAGTGGAGGGGATTAGATTAGGTGAAATAAGTCAAGAGGAGAAAGACCAACACTGGCTAGTGTCACGTATATGTGGAGTGAAACCAAACAAAGAGTCAAATAAAGGCAAACCAATAACAAACCCTAGAAATCTGACTACAGAACTGAAGCTAGTGAGGGTGGGAGCAGAAAGGAGAGAGAACGAATTGGGAGGGGGCAAAATGGACATCTAGAGGACCATAGTAGGCTGGGGGTGGGCCTGGTGTTCTATCACTTAAGGGGGAGAGCCTATACTTCCAAATAATATGCAACTTGTAAGCCAATGTTACTCTCAATTAAAAAAAAAAGTAAATAAATAAAATACTGTGATTTTAGTATTTCAACTGTACAAAATACACAGCAATGGGAAACTCAGGACCAAATCCTAGGAAACTCATCAACAAAATACCTAGGAAAAGAATAAATTACAAGAACAATCACTGAACTCAAAAGCAAACAACATGGGTCACTGGAGGGTCGCTTTCTCCTTTTTTCATCAGAATTTTCTCTGAACTAGTTCTCTACCTCATTTTCCAGCATGAAACCCCATCCACATTCACAATAGATTTCATCTTCATCATTGATTTAATTTTGGCACAATTAGCATTTCAAACTATTTCTGCCATCCCCGCTGATGTATGTTTAGCCTGATGCATTGAGTAGCAAAATGCATGTGCTCCTATGTGCGGGCACACACACAAACTCAAGTAAGTAAAACCCACGTGTATTCTATTTCTTCCCACACCGTGCAAAATTTCTCATTGATATGCTTTACATTTTTTAAATTCTTACAATTTGATTTTCACCCCAGTTATTTAATAGTGAGAACACAAATGAAAACAAAAGTCTAGGTGTAATCTTCCCTCACCTTTTTGTCACATCTGATGTTCATTTACACACTTGGAATCACCAAAAACTTTTCTTTACCTTTCATCTAATTGATCACATAGAGAATACAACTTTAGAGCTTCTGTAGTATGATAAAATTTTATAGCTTTTATAAGGAAGGAGGCCAAAATCATGTCCTCTCATTTGCTAGGATGTCAAAGAATCCTGGTTCCCAAAGGAGACATTGCCTTATTAGCCACTGAAGCACGTAAAAGTGAGCACTCCTCATTGTCATTTTGGCCAGTGAAAGGGAACTGCTAATGTTAAAATTATGTTCTAAATAGATGTTCACTGAAATTGTCTTGTTGAGAAATAAATTCCTCTCTGCATACAAGAGTGTATGTATGTGTATACGTATACATCCTTTGCTCTCATTCAATACTTTTTCTCCCTCTTCTTTTTCTTCTGCTTAAATTCCTCTTAAATGTGGTTTCACTAGTTCTGGGTGGGGGGAGATTTGTCTTTGAGGTCAAGCAACTCCTTATTCCTTTATGTTTTCATATAAGATTTTCTTATGTTTTAATAAGATTTTCTTAGAGAGTGAAAGAAATTTTGGACAAAGGCTGGTAAGATTTTATTCAGTTCACCAATTTCCTGAGTCTTGCCCTGCAAATCATTCAAACTTTCCTAGGGAATTAAAGAAAGGAATGCAGAGAAAATACAGAATCAAGGTACTTCTTCCTCCATTAACATGAGAACCATGGTCAAATAATCTGCAATACAATGTTCTCTGAAAACAGATGAATTGCTTGAGCATTTGTTTAAGTTTAAGGTTAAATGGGGGTTCCTACACTGTTTCTCTTTCCTTTTTACCATTACCAATCCAAATTTCCTATCAAGAGGTTAAATTTACTTTAGTTAACCTTACCAAATACTCAAGACATTCTCAGTCCTATGGGGCTGCAAATGTTGACTTTCTTCAAGTCTGTGTCTTCAAAGATTCTGTGAGGATACATGACCTCTGCCATATGGCTTCCTTCACAAATCTTGCCATTTTTGTGTAGGCAGGAACCTTGGTCAACTCCATAGTGGTTGTTTCCTCAGGAATTAAACCTAAGTCTGGGACTGAAAGCCAATACAAGTCATGTGTGAAGAAATAAGATTGTCATAAATTATTTTTGCCAATAGTGGTTGGGAGAGGAAAACAGCAGGTTCTGATAAGGCCACATTGTAAGTAAATGCACACCCTGCTTTGTTTCCTGTGGAGAAAAGGGAGGTACACAGGTGTTGCCTTTGCACCACAATACAATTGTTCACTAAAGAAAATGAGTCTTCTCTAATAATCAGCTAGTTTACCAGCCGGACTTGACTAAAGAAAGGGAGATAGAAGTATAGAAGTATGAGGACATGAGCAATCGGGGTCTACTAGATGTTTGAAATGCTGTGTGTTATATAAACAAGTTTATATAACCGGGTTTAGAAAATTTCCACTTCATTTGATGAGGTGACACAATCGATTGTACATAGAAGTCAAGGATTTGCTCCATATTCTTGAAAAGGTCCAGAGAATAAACTGTGTGTTCTATAAAGTGTAGAGCAACTTTTAAGATGGGCACAATACAACCACATTCAGACAGAAGAAAGGCACAACTCCCGTTACTGGAAGCCAACAGACATTGCAGGGGAGTCACAGAGCACCTTGTATTCCAGGTACAGGAGAAAAGCTTGATGGCATCATAGGTGCCACCCTACATATGGTGAACAGGGTGGATGGAGTTAGCCAAGTTTTGTAGGCTACTTGGGGATAAGTTAATCTAAATGATTTTGTTTATTTAGAGAACATAAGCAGTTGTCTGGTTTTCTGATATCTAATTCTGAGGCAGTTCAGCTAAGCAAAGAGTGGGCTAAGTCTGAAGGTCAACTAAGGAAGAATTGGATGTTCAAGAAGGGAAAAGGGCCTCAAGAGTAAATAAAACCAACATTAAACAAACAGACTCATGCAATTGGCAAACTCTGGAAATAGACAAACACTTGGGAACATATAAGTCTGATATAAGTCAGTCCAGCCAACTGCTAGCCATAGCACAAGTTTCCACCACTATCTGAAAGAACTTTTATGAAACATTCTGTTAAGTGGGCCTACAGAAAGAAAAAAAAAAAAAAAAAGCAGTAGCCATTTATTTGGAAAATTTTTCGAACTTTCGCAGATGCAAAAGATAATCTGCCAAACCATAACGATGCATAAAATCTAAAATTCTACTAATGCACAGTAAAAGCAGGAGTGCATGGATTATACAAAACAGAAATAGTGAATGTATCAAGTAGTTTCACTTACCAGAATCAAAAATCGAGAAGGCTGCAAGGTGATGGGGATGGTGTTTTAGGCTAAGTTGTTGGCGGCCGGGGTGAAGAAGGTCCAGGAGCCTGGGGTGAAGGAGAGAGAGGGGGAGCATCGGCTACTAACATCTCATTGTCTTCTGAGTCCAATAGGGCAGGCAAGTCACTAAAATGTCTACACCATCTATACCTGCCTGCCTCCATGTCGAATGTCGAGCTTTGTTGTCCGCTGCGTATTTCACTGCCGTGGAAGGGTGGCAATGCGGCAGCAAGTTTCGCTATTGAAAGTCACATGCTTGTTTGCAGGTTTGTACAGAAAATATCCTGCAAACTTGCCCTAAACTTACATGACCTTCAAAATTAAAGCCGCTTATTTCTGGCATCATCACAGCACGGTCCACCCGGGTGACGGACAACGCAAAGTGCTTCAGTTCCGGAACCGCTTCACTTTCCGGCAAGTGGATATTGCGACAGTTTGCTTACGCCTGCTTTACGGCCGGAAGAACACCCTGAAGTGCCCGTGGAGGCTTTTCTGCTTAGGGCACATCTTCCCAGTGAATACACCAAGTGACTAGAAACAGAGGACTGATGTCACAGCCCAGGCTGGGGGAGCGCGCTGCCTGCATGGCAGCTACTACCAAGCAAAGCTGGCCGCTATTTTCACCGTTTACCTTCTGTGGTAAATGTGTCAAAGCCTTTTCCAATTTCTTTTGGTTAACAAAAACAGATGCATCTGTCGATCTTTCATAAAAGTAAAGCACCAGGATGCAAACTTTCAAAAAGCAGGGCAAAGCTGTCATAGAAAGTAAAGATGTAACAGCTGCCAAACCCACCGAGGACCGGGGTTAAGTGAAGCCCTCTTTACAAAGTTGATTCCATTCTCAAGTCCCGATACATGGGAAAGAAAGGGTATTTGGCTGGAGGGTAAATGAAGATTGGTCAGGTTTATGCCCCTGGCTTCTATGCGATTACCTGTGGCCCTGATTGCGTGAACGCAGGAGGTGCCTGGGCGCTGGGCAGGGGGTATCTATGCCTGATCGTGGACACCTGGGACAGGTGTGAGCTGCACAGGTGGGCACCCCTGAGCCTGGCGGCTGATGCTGGGAGGGCGGCGCGCAGAGAACAGCTATGGCATGTTGGCTCTGGCAGAGAGGCCAGGACAGTGACTCCAGAGAGGCAGGGCACGAGGCCACACCAGAGAGAGCCCAGGGAAAGGGTCACAATTCCCAGGGGCTAGGAGACCTGCCAGCTTCCTCTCCCCCAGCACCTGCCTTCTGCCCTGGTTGCTTGTACACAGTCGGAAACAGCACTTTGTCAACGGAAACGTTGTTCATTTAGAATAGGCTGGAATTTGGTATTTTTAGTACAGAAGGTGAAATTCCAATAGTATGTACTGGAAACTCCAAAAGTGTTCGTGCCTTTCTCAGAGCCCTAACCCTCCAAGTGACCTCATGAAGCTTAAGGCTCTGTACCTTTAGAGGAAAGGCCAGAGAGCACTTGCTTTGGCTTTTTCTCATGGCTGCTATACCTCCTGAGCCTACAGAGGGTAGTGATGACAGTGTATCAGGTAATTCTCTATAGGTCAGAAAGAGAGAGAAAAGTCTTCTTTGACTAACAAACTGGGTTTGATTGTGTGTTAGCCACTGGTCACCCATCATTTGTTCTATTAAATGCTGTGGTGTGTTTCTACTTATTCTTTCATTCAAATAAAACACCAATCTCATAATAGAAGTAATAACAATAAAAGTAATGATATGTTATACCTATGAAGTATTCATTCTGTGCCAAGCCCTAGACTGTTTTGTCTTTATCTCTCCCCCATATCTCAGCTGACATTCTCTTTATATGTCTTTAAGAAATGGTATAACTAGGCCCTATCTGGTGGAACAATGGGTTAAAGCACAGCACTGAGAAGCTAAAGCCACTTCAGCATGAGTTCTATCCCTGTCCCAGAGGTGACCCACTTAGCTTGGCAGACCTCTCCTGACCCATCCGCTGCTCCCCTCAGTAGTGTACTTCGGCAGTTGGCCTGTTCTGCTGCCCACTCTGTCTCTGGTAAAGCCTCTCACCACCCCCACACCCGCACCTCTGACCTGTACCCAGCTCTGTGTGCATAAATAAAAAAAAATCTTTTTTTTTAAAGATTTATTTATTTATTCATACAGAAGTGGGGTACAGGCCAGAGTGCGGAGGGTGAGAGGATTCACCAGAGACAGAGCGGGGAGCAGAACAGGCAGACTGTCGAAGTAAACTGCTGAGGGGAACAGCGGGTGGGTCAGGAGGAGAGGTCTGCCTCGCCATGTGGATCTCCTCGGGGCAGGCGGCAATCTAACTCATGAGGAAGTGGCTTAAGCTTAGTGCTGTGCTTTAACCCGCTGCGCCACCAGGGAGGGCCCCACTTTACTCTTTAACATCCTTCCCTGCTGTTTTTCTTTCTAGTACTTATTATTATTTGACATATTTTACAGATAACTGATTCATTGGTTAAATCACACCCCCCCTCATCTATATCCCCAGTGCTTAAGACTTTGACTTTACATAAGGTGCTCCATAAATATTTATTGAAATTCTTAAGCAAAAAATAAAAGTCCCCAAATTATTTATTTACCACCAACACTGGCTTCTTCTTTATCTTGACAATCAGCTTGGTAAAACTATTAGTGTTCTTCTAACCTTCCCACATATAGGAGGTGGCGGGAGCTCTAATATTCTGTGGGAAATTGTTTAGTTCCCCTATGCACCAGATATAATAAATGAAAGATGCTGAGACATAAAAATCTCCTTTTAACTTAGCAATCATTGCCTGTTGATATTTTTCTATACCACCTGATTAAAAAAATCGTAGAATAATAAGAGTTGTAACCAAAATGCATTCCCAACTGCACTTAATTGATGCTATTTCAACTGAAACACAAAAATGTCTAAAGATTTGAAACATTGGGTTGTGTTTTGCTTTGAAAATATTGGAGCTCCAAATCACAGTCACATGCCAACCAACCGTGGCTGAATCAAAAATATTTATTTCTCTTTCTAAGGAATAAAATACATATATTAACAAGCTTTTTAAAAATGAAAGTAATTTATAATATTATATTTATCATTCAAGAAGAAGCTCGAGTGAGAACTGACAAACATTTTATCCTATTTTCTTTTACTTTGATGTAACCAAAAACTCAAATATGCCTTATTTAGTAGAATAAATAGATTGTTAAATATAACATAAATAAGCAAGTCTAAAAGTGGGTATATTAGTCTCTCCTGTTCTCTCTTCAGTCTCACAATGCACAACTACTCACACCTTTGAATGTAAGAAAAGGTTCTTAGAGACATATATTCATCAACTCATGGGGGAAAGACTATCCCAGGTTTAATTTAAATGAAATGAATGTCATAAGACATACACGGCTTTAAGTTCTAATATCTGTTTCTCCCTTTGGGTTATGAAAGTGAAGGATAGTGACCTGTTCATATCACAAACCCCTGTGAAAAAGAATTAAAGCCTTTTCTTCTAATTCTAAACCCAAGCTCAATGTGTTACCTGATCGGGAATAATAATAAAAAATGTATTATTTATTTATAGTTAATTTCCCCATAGAATTATTTTAATTGAATTTTTAATACAATTTTGCTGATTTTAGGGTAATAAATTTGTGTTTTTCAATCAGAATTGAGATCATGGAGGAGCCAGTGACACAAATCACCTATATGTAAAACAAAATGTTTATTTTAAAGAAAGCAAATAATATAATACAAGAAGGGACATGCATACAGCATTCAATGTTAGCTATATATGAAAAGTGCCAGGATTTTTATTCTCTAGAGATCCTGAATATATTCTGCTAGTATTTCTATTTAGAAATATTTAGGTTATAAAAGTTAACACTGAAGTATATTTTACAATAATAGAACTGCTTATTCACTTACTCAAAAACAAGGTAAATCAATGTAACTTACTTTTGAATTCATAAAATCTTTGCCTTAAAATAGCTTGTTTAATTAAATATAAAAAGGTTATTTTTAATCAAGTGCTTCTCTGTCACATAACAAATCACCATATGAATGTCACTATGTACTTTTCTTACATCTATTGTAGCAGATTAAATGTAATGCAAGTATCAAATAATCTTAAAAAATCCAAATGTCATGTTTTGAAACAGAGATTGGGGATATCTTTGAAATATTAATTCATTAACCTTCATTGTTCTACAAAATCATAGTAGTAAAAGTAAAGTTTATAATAGTATAAAGTGTAATGTGATTTTAATAAGAAGGACATATTGTGTGCAGCTTTTGTGATTTCAGTCTTATGCTTTCATCAACTAATTAATCGGTGCTTGGAAAGGCAAGAACAGCACTGCACTAAGAAATAGGAAATAAGAGATACGGGATTTCACTTGGGGAGTTAAACTCCAAATTCAACAGAGATCATATTTGCAAATAATAACCTGGCAGTAAATGAATTAAAAACTGATAGTTGCTGAAGGAAAAAAAAAAAGTACCAACTAGAAGGAATTTTGTCAGAAATATATAGAGAGAGAGATATAAATAAAAGCATTTGGCAGCACTATCCATCATTATGCAAGGAAGATTGTCCTCAACCAAAGTCTTAGTACCTCATAAAAAAGTAAAGGCCCTCCCACATGGCACAACAAGTTAGTGCATAGCACTGCAGTCTAGCCTCAGCCACTTCAGTGCCCTCAGTGCGAGTTTGAGACCCGCCCCTCAGGGTACCCACATGGCCTGGCAGACCTCTCCCCTGCTTCCCTCAGCAAAGTACTTCGTTGATCTGCCTGTTCTGCTCCCCGCTCTCTCCCTGGTGAATCCTCTCACTCTCCTGCACCTCTGGCTTGTACGACAGTTCTGTATGCATAAATAAGTAAATCTTAAAAAAAAAAAAGTAAATAAATCTCTTGAGAAAATATTACATCTGTCTGTTTTAGCCTGTAAGCATCAAATACTGAAATCATGTAACTGCCCTTCCAGTCCATTCCCACTTCTCAAATCAAGTTGTACTATTGTCGACCAGCAATCTTATGATAATGGTCTCCTAATGTACCTTATCTAAAGGAACTAACAATTATATATTTCTATTGTAAACAAAATAAATTGGCATTGTAGCTTATCTCTGTGACTTCTGATTTTAATTGGCATGTGTCAGCCTTCTTAAGTTTGATCAATATAATGGTATTAAACTATACCAAGAATTTTTCTGGTAATGCAGAAAACCAGGTCACTATGTTAAGCCATGATTCAGAGAGTATTATAAATGTCCCTTTGCAAGGAATCTGTCTTTGAGAAATGAGAAATCTCTTTAACATCTTTGAGAGTGAATTTACAAATCTTTATAGTACTATACACAAATAATTATAAACTTCCAAGAAAGTATGTTTACTAATTTTGCGAAGTTTTCATAAAATCTACTACTCTAAAAGCCATGTTATATACTCAAGATGTTCTATAATAAATATCTTTTTCCTTACTAGAAAATAAGTTTTTTTTTTTAGGTTCCTGTATTTAAACATATACTTTTATGGATAGGGGGTAATTTTTAAGTCTGGATAGGTGTGGGAAAAACTTATACATTTTCTAATTCTTTCTTAATAGAACCCTATCTATTATGATCTAAGGTATCTTTGGGGAATTCAATTTCTATTATTTCTTTTAAAATTTTGCTTCAAGCACCTGGATCCCAGGAGGACATACACATGAGAAATCTCCAGGCTTTACGTAATTGTCTCTGAATAACCTTTGAATTAGTTCTTAATCAGAAGCAGGAGTTGTTCCATGTAAAGGGTCAACTCTGTCAAGTAAAAACTGAATTCTGTAGTGTCTTGACTCAAGATCCAGTGCACATGGTAATGACTATTTCTGTTCTTCACTAGTAATTTAAAATCCTTCAATCAAGAAATAGCAAGAAAAATGTTTAAATAAGCCTTTAATGTCGTTAGGCTTATATCTCTAGATTCCTGTTTTCTGCTGCTACTCCACTTCTAACTAATCGAAAGATTAAATATATAATGAGGAAAAAATAGCTGAGGAATGAAATCAACACTTTATATTTTGGGAATAATGTGAGCCATTTGTTTATATATGTCTACAAGGCTTATGCCTAACTGTTCAACACTGATAGATTGCAAACTGATAATAGAATATAGATAGATAGATATAGATATCTATATCTACATCTATACACACACACACACATAAATATACAATGTGTGTATGTATATATACAAGATAGACAGATCAAGATACATAAAAATTGGTATTTGTCTTTAAAAGAGTAACTTTATTTAGACTCAATTGAAATAATTTTTTTAAGATTTATTTATTTATGCATACAGAGTGGGTTACAAGCCAGAGAGGTGCAGGGGTAGTGAGAGGATTCACCAGAGACAGAGTGGGGAGCAGAACAGGCCAACTGATGAAGTGCACTGCTGAATGGAGCAGCGGGCGGGTCAGGAGAGGTCTGCCGCGCCATGTGGTCACCTCCTAGAGTGGGAATCAAACTCATGCGGAAGTGGCTTTAGCTTCTCAGTGCTGTGCTTTAACCCGCTGCCACACCAGGGCGGGCCGAAATAATACTGTGCTAAAAACATACCAGAATTAAGACTGTTCATAGTACTAGGGTAAAAAATTTAAGGAGTATAGAATTTAATACAGAACTGATACACACTTCTATAAAAAACCTAAGTATATTCTGATCAAAACTCCAACATATATGTTTGGAGAAGAAAAGGAGATTCCCGTCCACCAAGCAAGTGTCTGACTCAGTTGAGTGTCAGAATTCAGTTTATTCCTGGCACTGTCTACCCTGAGATGGTCAGATCCCACTGCATAAGCTTTCAGTTCCATAAGACTGTTGCTGCCTCTTCCAGGCCCAGTAGCAGCCCAGGCTGTTAGCTTTGCTTCTGACCAGTCCCTCACAAATTTAGCTACCGCCTTGGGTTTCAGGTGCCAGGGATGTAGAGTGTCACCTGTATTTTTCACCAATTCTCTATAAACCAGAGGTTTCCAAAACTCATTCCTCAGTTTCAAATAGCTTGCTGGAGAAACTCACAGAACTCAGAAAAATATTTCACCTACGAGATTACTAGTTTATTGGAAAAAGTTCTAACTCATGGACAGCCAGATGGAAGAGATGTGTAGGACCAGATGTGAAGAAACAACACAGAGCTTCCAGGCCCTTTCTTATAGTGTGACATCCTCAATCTCCAGGAATCCATCATTCACCCAGAATCCCTATGAATTCAATATTTTGTGGACCTTATGGATATCATATGACATAAACACTATTGATTCACTAATCTAATTAGTCACTGGTGATTGGTTCAATTTTTAGCCCTTATTCCCTCCCAGAATATCAAAGTGTAGGACTGGAAATTTTAACATTAGGTTTATAGTTGGTACCCCTACCCTCACCCATCCTTAAGTTCTTTGCAAATCACCTCATTAACATAAACTCAACTGTAGTAGGAAGAGGCATGAATAACAGAGACACTAGTTAAACTTACAGTTCAGAAGCTATTTCGGGAACTAAGGACAATGCCATCCAATACCACATGTGTTATTTAGGAAGAAGGATGTAGAAAGGATAATGTCAGTATGAACCACCTAGAAATCTAACAGAGTGCAGATTTGAAATCAACAAATTCTGTAGGGACCTTTGATCCTGTATTTCTAGTGAATTTCCAGGGGGTGCCGATAATACTGGCTCAGGGCAACAACTTGAGTAGGAAAGTGTGAAAATAGTCATTATGCACTTCCTCTGAATTGGGGCTTCACAGGAACTTGAAATAAAAAACAAATAATCCTGGTCTTGCTCTCAAGGGGATCAAGATTAAAGGAGCAGTTCATAGTCTGGTGATAACCTTGCCTTCTACTATGAAAACAAAAACATTTGAAGATAGTATTACAAACTTGAAATTAGAAATGTGATGTAAATCCTTAAAATAAAATAAGCTAATATTTAACACTTATGGATTATGTGCCTATTCCAATCACTCCACAAACATTTTTTGTAGCATTAACTCATTTTCTCCTATTATTAATAAATGTGATAAAGAAGTATTATATTTCACATCTCAAGACAAGGAGATATAGAAAGCACTTCATTTAGTTTATAATTTACAACCTGTCTATTCATCAATTTATTTCAATTTGCTTATAAAATTATTTATGACTTCACTGACTGTTTTTGTAGTAAGCTCACTCTCTATTATAAAAACAAAACAATATAGCTGTGCATATTCATGGAAAATTCTTTCAGATTATGCAATGTCAGTATTGGTTATTGCGTTAGACCTGCCTGTTGAGAAGTAGACACAGAACACGAGTAAATGAGAAAAAAAAAAAACTCACAAGGAAAAAGACTGAGTAAATGGGGAGACAGCAAAAGGAGGATGCCTGGTCATTTGACCATGATACAGGCACAGCTGATAGAAAAGGAAAGCGGAGGGCAAAGGAGTAGTTTGGTCAGGCAGTCAGTTAATGCAGAGGCAGCTCTGACTTTCATGCCAAGAAGTTAGGTCTGGCAGCTGATGAATCCTTTAGTCAAAATTACTCTTCAGAGGAGTCCTGCATCTGCTGGAACATGCTTGCCTGAGTATTCCTACCATACTTAATGACTGGCAAGGAAGGCCTGAGGTGTGCCCTTTGACACAAACAGCAATGTGCATTTCACAGCACAACTTCTATGCCTGCAGATATTAAGCTTCTTTAAGTGTCTTAAGCAGATGCAGATTTAAGAGGTGTGTTCCCATGCCACCAAGGTTATAAAGACAGTGCCCTTTGTGGTTTGCAATAGCAACCCAAATTCCATACATTTAAATTTGTTCCATTCAACTATATGCATGAAATGATAATTGATCTCCATATGCTATCTGCACGTTTCCTGGCATCATGAAAACCGTTCCAATTCATCTATATGCGTAAGCAAAAAGATATCAAAATTAAAATCAGCATGAAGAATCTCTGGGGGCTGTGCAGAATTCTCACAGTGCTTTGAATAGTAAGATTGGATATATTAAAGGGCAAGTTTCAGTACAACTGCAAAGTCTTGAGCTGCAACCTCTTCACTATAGATATCTCCTATTTAGAAGTGGGTTACTTATATAGCACATTAAGACAGGGAAAAACTAAATGACAAGACATCTAGGAGTCTTTCAAAATATCTTGTGATACACAAGCACAGACCAAGTAGTGGGAACAACATAAAACTTATAACATTCGAGATTCTTTTATACATTTTAAGCAGAACATCAATTTCATTTCTTGTTTTTTTCAAGGTCAGTTTCTTTAGCACTATTTCCTAGGTCCCATGCATAGGAATTTTCATACCAAAATGTCAATTCACAATCACTAAAAAGTTTACCATCTTGAATGTTCAGTCACTATCGTAACTTCAGTGCTCATCCTGTGGGAGAGTGACTAAGATGCTCAAATATCATGAAATGTCAGTCAAGCAAAGCATTAAGACCTAGTCTTAAACTACTGCGACTGTCAAGTATGGAGGAAGAACAACAGCTGCCTGTTACCCTACTTTTAGAAATGGGTCATTCTCCTGCAATCAAGACTTCTGGCCAACCACAAGTCAGAAACAATTTTTCAAGTAGTTATTAGTTTTGAAAATTCATTCTGCAGTAGCAAATCAAAGAATAAATTTTATTTGTGCATTAATGCGGAACAAACTTTTGGTTTGTCATCAGGAAAGTTACATTGCAAAACTAATCAGATCCACAGAAAATGGGGTACAAACCGACATGGTCAATTTCTTTCACAGCTGCATAGTATTTCCAGAAATGTATAATATGATAGCTGGATAAATAGATAGAATTTTATTGTTTTTACTTGAAATAAAAGCTTGTAACTCTATAGGAAAAGAGTTACAATGTCTTTATCTGTTAGTAAAATAGCTGCTTAGTGCTTTCTGACAATTAATATTTCACAGCTTATCATTTAATATTCTAACTGAACAAGATTAACTGAAAAAACTAGTAGTAACGATCCCTAGTCTTAGAGAATTTAAAAGTAAACAAACCTGGATTAAAACGTACTGTGAGTAATATAAAATTTACTGTGTTAAAATTTTACAAACAAGACATTTTATAAAACTTTAAGAGAAAAAGGTATAACTTAGAATTTAAAAGAATATTTATGATCCAGGAATTGTAAAGTGTGTTAAGAGGACTGAGAGCTACTATTAATAAGTACTTTATTCCTAAAATTCCTACCAATATAATATATCAGAATATTGGGATAAATATCAAAGATTATTTTTAGGAACTTAGAAGCCTCTCACAATTGCAATTGGAAGGAAATTTAATGTGATAAAGGTCCTAGTATTTTAGAAAAAAATGCCTTTAAATATTGGAAGGTGCATGCTCAGTAGTTTTCTTTGACAAATAAATTTCAGTTTACCTTATATCTCTTCAAATTTGTAGCAATATTGAGAAAGAAAATTAAAAGGCATGTTTAATTGTTGAAAGCTTTCTATAACAAAAGCAATTTTATTTTATTTTAATTATTTTGAAAGGCAGATTGCCACACTCAGATCTTCATTTTGATGTGTCTAGTGTACTAAACATTTGACTACCCTCCTTTTCCACAGATAGACTGAGAGTTTATTTGGAGGGTGCCAGTTTCTTTGGAGTTACTCATATGTCTTTGACTGAAGAATGTCTTCCTTGTTGATACAGCTCAAAGCATTTTTAGATAAAAGTGGTAGAAGAGATTATCTTTAACTCTTGTCAATTGAAAACCTTTTGTTGAAGGACTTTTAATTTGTGGATTTGTTTTGAATTTTTAAGTTTGATAAAAATAAAATCGGTGTTAGTCCAGAAGCATGACTGAGAAAATCCTCCTTTCCCCCTCACTTCTAAGGAAAATATGAAACAGGTTTACGGAAGAAAATAGCAGACTGTTCCCTTGAAGGCAAATTTTCATTCCAATTTTAGTAGATCTTAGCTACAGTCTGCAAAATCTACTTCTGATGTTTTATGCTAAGCACATCTGTTGTTAGTAGCTGGAAGACAAGCATGCTCATTTTTAAGAAGTCTATATAAATGGAAAAGGGTGACATTATGCAAACTCTTTTATAAGTATCACTTAGAATAAAATCAGTGCTATTTAGTCTGTGTAAGCATATTCAAGAATAGGTTTTTTTTCTAATCCACAAAACATATTTGTGCAAATTATTTCACTCTACGAGATATGAATCCTTACAGAGTAAAAACAGAACATTCCACAGACATTCAGTTTCCAATCAGGTACTTACACATTGTAAAAAATCTCTGTAATATTTGTAAATAATTTGATCAACCATAATAAGGAAGAAAATTTCATTATTTGTGACCGCTTAACACAGATAACGAATTATGCCTTCAGTATAAAAAGGGACATTAGTTGCTCTAAATATGCAAGACACAGTTCAGAAAAAAACGCCAACTTTTCTTTGATAGTAAATTAAAACCAAATCCAAGAGAGTGTGTGTGTGTGTGTGTGTGTGTGACTATATTAATATTCTTACATTATCTGCCAGGAATCAGTGGGGAGGGGCCTCACAGACCAACAGAAGCTACTGCTGTTAAACTTCTTTAGAAAGTATCGTTAAATTTAGAAGCCAAGTGGCTAAATATTTGAAAGTAACCAAGTGTTTTGGAGAGAATTATTTCAGGCAGAGCAAAAAGAATTTGCAAAGGAGGCCTAGAGAAATAAAGTGGTTGGATTTACACATTTGAGGAAATGGCTGAAAGGTGATGTGGATGGCACAGGTCTTCAACACTTTTGGCTCTGATCCACAGTAAGAAATTAATTTTACATCATCACTTCATAAACACACAGACATGGACACACACACAGAGTTATATAAAACATTTTCTTTATGCTATGGTTTTTGTTTCAAAACTTTTCTTTTCTCTCTCTTTTTTACCAGTGCAAGTAGAGTCCAGTAAGTTGATTTTACAATTTACTAACAGGTTACCCTGAATTTTGTTAAACAATGAGGTAGAAAAGTATGGCAAATCCTGCTACTAGATGATAACTGCTGAGCCGGATGGGTCACAGACTACTGGAAGGAATTTACTTTGTGAGTTAAACTAGCATGACAGACTTAGTGAATATATGTAGACAGCTTTGTTACATAAATATATAGACTGAAATTTCAGATGCACAAATGTCTCATCTACAATAACACCATATTGTACTTGACATGATAAGCATCTTTGTCCGATAGCTTATCTACCAATCCCAATTTAAGGTTGATGGGAAACCATTAAAAAATTTTAAGCGATACTGATAACAGCAAAAATATATGATCTGATATCCTTTAAAGTTCCCTCCAATTGCCCTGGGGAAAAAAAAATGATTGAAGAGGCAAAGATAGCTAAGGTAGGAAACTGCTAACACCAAGGAAAGTCTATTGTTCTGTGGTAGGAGAGATTATTGAGAGACTATTATGGACCGTAGAATATGGCTTTAACAGAATTAAGAACTGACAATGTCAGCAATATGCCAGGTCTCAAAGCCAGAGAGATTTACACTAAGTCAGTCTTACATATACTGCTATGTGGATAATTAACAAATTTTTACAACTATTCTTTTTTTTTTTTTCTTAATTTCATTGGACACCATAGAGTGGAGCCTCAGCAAACTTCCAAGCTTCTAGACTAACAGTTTAGAGACTTGAATATGGCTTTGTCCTAAAGTCATCAAATGACCTTAAACCCCATCACTATACACCTCCATATTGAAGTCTTTGCTACTATTTCAGTCAGTAGCTTGAATTTTGGGGGGCATTTTAGAATGGAATTTTTTATGGGACAGCATGTTTTCACAGATAAGTCCTATATTGTCTTAAGTGCCTTTTGTTTACCTTTTTAAAAAAGATTATTTATGCACACAGAACTGGGGCACTGGCCAGAGGTTCATAGGCAGTGAGTTATTCACCAGAGACAGAGTCAGGGCAAAACAGGCCGAATGACTAAGTACACTGCTGAGGGGAGCAGCGGGCCAAGCAGGAGAGGTCTGCTGTGCCATGTGGGTCCGCTCCCTGATCGGGGATGGAGCTCCTGCTGAAAAGGCTGAGCCTAGCTTCCTAGTGTTGTGCTTTAACTCGTTGTGCCAACAGGGAGAGCCCCATTTTGCTTACATTCTTAACAAACTATTCAAAAAAGCTCATTTGGTGTATGACTTTCTAAAAATTAATGTCTAATTATAGTTTTATCTTAACTCCAGTAAATCAGGGCCACTCCCTAGTGTTGCCATGGGTTAAAGCACAACTATGACCCATCCCTAGCCACTGTAGTATGAATTACATTGCCCACCAGGGAGGTGACCAACATGGTGCGGCAGACCTCCCCTGACCACCCGCTGCTTGCTTCAGCAGTGTATTTCAGTCAATCTGTCTGTTCTGCTCCCTAATCTGTCTCTAGTGAATCCTCTCATCCCCACCAGGCACCTCTGACCTGTATCCCAGATCTTGTATACATAAATAAATAAATCCTAAAGAAAAATGAGTTATTTAAAAACTTACTTCATATTTTTAAGTTTTTATATTTGTTTAGAAGTATTAATTTCTGAGACTCATACTTCTAAAGCAGTGGCAGTCTTATATCAATAACTTTAATGACAATGTTTAGTTTAAAAGCTTAATGTGGTTTCAATTCCCCTTCAACTACATTTTGAAAACCTAATTCACTCTTATTTAGAGAGACTTAGGTTCACTGCATAATTGTCCATGAAATCTTTAGAACTTTTCGGCATCCTTCAAAAGCATGTGGGTAAAGCACTTAAACTCTATGAAATTAGTTAAACAAAGAAAATCTATTGTTCTTTAAATCTAACTAGCCTCAGCTGAAATATCACAATACAATCTTTGGGACCAATGAGTACTTAGGAAAGTGTACTCAAATACCAAAATTAAGCCTAATATCAGTCACTCTGAAAAAATTTTAGTCTTAAAAGATAATGCCTGGATGCATTAAACATTAACAAAGAGCCCGAAGTAATATAGCAAATGATAGAACTCTCATACAATAATAATAGCCCATGGATTTGCCAGTATCAAGACTGCTTTTAATCTTGGCTTTTTACAGAAACACAATAAATGTGTGTGTGTGTGTGTATAACTTCAGTTCAGTCACAGATATTTCCATATGTCTATTATGCTTTAATAGACATAGTTATAATAAGACTTTCCACGTAAAATTGAAGCCACCTTTCATTGAACTAAGCATTCACAAGAATTTAGATTTCTTTAGAATTCAAGCAATTATAATATACATACCTCCCCACACCCAACAATTTTCTATTTAAAGTGAATCCAATTATATCCTTTTTCTTTTCATGATATTAACAAAATCTTACATTAATCAATAACAAGAGTGTTCATAATTATTCAGAAGCATAAGAAGTTAGATAACTTGTGGTGAAGATTGTATTTCCAATTAGATAAACAAATACATGGCGTTAAGTCACTTCAGGGATCTCTAAAATTAAGTCAAATTAGATAACCTGAACTAAAAATGCAAAGATCTCATCCATCAAAGATCATTTAGAACCCCTTGCAGTGTGATAAAATTCAGTGTGTTCTAATATCAGTAACCTCATTTTCATAACCAGAAGATGACGTTTTCTATCTTAATTTAAATATTGATGTGTACCAGTTTATTTTTAGATCTGCATATTTTTTAGGACAATCCATAATTAGCATATGCTCTTAGGTTTAGTTATATAAAATAACTATAATCGGCAATAATGAGAGTAACAGGAATACTTTAGTAATGTATGGTAATTAAGAATATTAAAAGACCTAGTTTCTGTGAACAATGGATTAACAGCTGTTTTCCACTTATTCATTGTGCTTAATTCTTATAGCCCAATTATTTTTTAAAGATTTGTTTATCTGTTCATACAAGAACTGGGGTACAGTCCAGAGACGCAAGGTGGTGAGAGGATTCACCAGAGACAAAGTGGGCAGATGGTTGAGGACACTGCTGAGGGGAGCAGCAAGGGAGACAGGAGAGGTCTGTGGAGACATGTGGGTCAGCTCCCTGGCAGGGGATATAAATTGTGCTGCAGTGGCTGAAGTCAGCTTCATAGTGCTGTGGTTTAACCCTTTGCACCATCAGGGAGGGCCCACTATAGCCCATTAGGAAAGGGTTTATTTTTAGCCCATACTTAAAAAAAAAAAGTCACAACCTTGAAAAATGAGTGGAGAATGAACATGTTGTTCTGCATATTTCCTTTCAATGTGTTTCCCTATAATAGGAGAGAAATTTCGAGTTTGGTAGAAATTTCCCTTAATTTTTCTTCAGATAACAAGCTATGTAACTTAGAGCAAGAAATCTCCGTTGTTTTGAATAACTTCATGTAATATCTTCAGAATAGATTTTCAAGTGAAAATAATCTATATAATGTTTCCCTCACATATATGCACATCATACACGATATAATACCATCTGTGATGACAATCTATTAATATACAATTAGATTAATTGTCTATCCTCAGCCTCCTTGTTAAGCCTATCAGAAGTTCTGTAATTAGAAGGTATAGTTTTATATTTTAAAGTATACAATCATACCAATACTGTTTTACTATATAAATTAAGAAATCTAGCCAATTCATGAATTATATTATGTCTAGAGATATGAGCATTCTATTTACAATTTGCCTCCAGGATAATACTTTTTCTCTTAGATTAACTGTGTGGGATCAAAATTTAAATTAACAAGATTAATTTAAATTTTGCATAATTTTTGTCCTGATAATCATATAATAGAATGCAGTGTTTAGTGGTATGTTCATATTTTTTACTTTATAATCCACTTATCATTTTTTTAAATTTTTGCAACAATCTGCAATACCAGCAGGCAAAATCAGTGGTAATCATAGTTATTTTCCACTGCATACTTAATAATTTCTAAAACAAATTGTATATATCCTTTAAAAATACATGGGCAATTTGTTTCAGAATAAAATATATTTATGTCTTTTTTAAAATACTAAATTCTCAATTTAACTAAGAGTATGTCTTAAAAATACCCAAATAAAGTTTACATGAATTAAAAAAATAGCTCTGCATTCAATTTATTTAATGCCTTTAAAAATGAAGGAGAGATACAAAGGGAAACAATCATAGGTTATAACAAAAGGACTTCCTTTAAACATACAATAAATTTAAAGCAAATGGAGAAGTATATTAAAACAAAACACACATGAAAAAGAAAGGAGACAGCAGAAAGTGAACAAATTAAGACATTTCATAAAGGTATACCAGCCCATGAGTAAGAAGAGGAAGAATTAACGTCAGATTATATGTATACACATGCTTCCCAAATTATCAGTTTGGGAGTAATAAAACATAAAACAGACATTAATCCTTTTTGAAAGGAATGATTCTTATTTGAGCAATACTTTAACACACTCCTGAAGGGCACAAAAGTAGAGTTGGATATAAAATTTATCATGCTGTAGATGGGAAGAACAAAATTATATAGATGCCCACTAATTTTAATATTTAGGAATTAAAAATTAACTCTTACCAAATATCAACAGCTATTTTTATGAAAGTAGATAAGTATGTTTTAATGTTTATATGGCAGAAAAAATTTAAATTAGAAGATCAGAGAGTAGTCTGAAAAAGAAGACAGGACCAGCCTTTCCTGATACTATGCTCTATCATAAGGCCTCAAAAATTATCAGTATTAGCAAATGAAAAAAACAGGCAAGAAACCAAAATAGTCAGAAATATAAGCATACCATTTGAGAATTTAGCACATGTTAAAGACTGCCTTGTAAGTCAGTAAACTAAAAATAAACATTTTAATAAATGGAGTTGAGGACCCTCCCTGGTGGTGCAAGGGGTTAGGACGCAGCACTGCAAGTTAACTGCAGGTGCTTCATTGCGAGTTTGATCACTGGCCCCGGAGGTGACCCACATGGCACAACAGACCTCTCCTGTCTCTCCTGCTTGCTCCCCTCAGCAGTGTACTTCGTTGATATGCCTGTTCTGCTCCCCACTCTGTCTCTGGTGAATCCTCTCACCACCCCTGCACCTCTGGCTTGTACCTTGGTTCTATATGAATAAATACATCTTTAAAAAATTATTCATAATAAATAAATAAATAAATGGAGTTGAATTTCCCCTTCTTGGCCGGAGTGCGCCCCAAGGCAGCATGAGTTGGATTCCTAGGTATTGAGAGTAGTTGGATCACTGGATTCTGCTTCTAGTTTAATAATAGCCTGCCTGCTTGGGTTCACCCTCAGTGTGAGCATCAGAACTTGGCAGAAACTCTGGTTATCTGAGTTCCATTGAACTGTGGCCACCTGCATATTGGGATTCTTTGCCACAGAGAATTAAGTATTGGGCCATTCCTTGTGTCCTTCGCCACCCTTACTCTCCTACAACCCCAGCTAGTCCATTTCTCTTTTGAACAAAAGAAGAGTATGAGACGTTAGAGAAGAAAGAGACTATATATAACACATTTCTGAATGAATATTTGTTATTCTTAAGATAAATAAGTAAACAAGTTAGTAAATAAATAGAGAAATAATAAGTCAGCAATCGATAGTGTTGAGTCAAATAGGGTACAATTTGTAAAAAATAAAAAATATGTAAAAAATTAATTTAAAGATGTACCTCACACCATGAGCCCACATAAACTATAAATAGATTGAAGTATGAAATGCTTAAAAAGGGAATTTAAAAAGTCTAGAAAGACATCAATGTTGTACTAAAGTAAGTTTCTGCAAATAAAAGTTACAGTGCAATTGCCATACAAAAAAAGTATAACTTTTGTTAATTGAAATCAAAAACATCCAGGATGGAAAACAATATCAGCAAATCAAAACAAAAATGGCAAAGTTAAAATCATTAGGTAAATAGATGAGGACTGGGCAAATTTAATGTGGTACCAAAATATCACTGCGCATGCTACTTTCAAGTTATGGAGGGAAGCACCAAAGAGTACAACGGAACATTAAAGCACAATAATTTACTGGTCAACCTCAGGATCCATGTTTGCAGATTCATACATATGAGATTTCTAGACTGATGGAACATGAAGTTCACAACATGATCTAGAACTCAATCTGGAGAGGAAAAAAAAATGACTCCATCTCCTATTCAGATTCATGGTAATAACTGCAGAAAATGTAGCAGATACATATTAATGATACCTAAGAAAACAACTAGATACATCGAGAAGACAGATTATTCTTCCCATAAAACCAGTATAGTTTCTTTAACAAGTGTTTGAAATGAAAATCATTCAAACAAACAACAAAAACTTTCCAGATTCAAAGAGAAGTAAGGAACATAAGAAGTACATATAACATGATCCCAGGTTGAATCCTAGTTTGTGATACTATTAAGGATAATTTTGGGAAAATAGGGGAAACATGAATATATTGATAGGATGACTATATATAGCATTCAAAAGTAGCAATTATTAATGTAAATTAGCACTTGCAAAGCAACATAGGAGTCTGATCTCTTTTTGTGTCTGATCTCTTTATATATATAGTACACATATAACACACATTTGTAAAAGATCTAAATGTAGAAAGAATATTTTGATTTCTAAATGCCCATGTATCATGATAAGGAATTTACTTTGCTTGTTTTAGTCTTTCTATAATAATATACACTATTTTTATAATAACAAAAGGCTGGTTTTTGTCTTTAAAAAAGTGATTGATTCTAAGGCACTAAAAAGTACTTCTTTGAAACGCTATTAATTCGCTTGGTCATCCAGCTGGAGAAAGATCTGGTTATCTTTCACATATGGTTCTCAAAACTCTCCTGTTTCACAAGATGTACCAGTATATGTTTTTATAAGTTCTCAAAATCTTAAGAGGAGCCACTATAAAAGCAGATTCAAACATTAGACACATTTTATGGGAAAACTGACTTTCTGCCTGCATGAGGATAATAATTTCAGCAGAGCTGATAAAGTGTTTTTAAAACCTATCATTCTTATTGATTATCTGCTTTTGTGGTTGTCTCTTAGATTTTAATATGTGGGGGTGAGAAAATAATTATTTAATACACCTTTGTTTTGTTTTACTTTCCCAGGCTGCTTTATTCTGTGCAGTTTAACTTATTCCAGGAATTGGGTCATATAGTTTACCCTCATAAATATTAAGTAGGCATTATCTATATTATTCACAAATATTTAGTAACAACCCTTCATAAAAGTAGAAATCGTGCCACCTATAAAACCTCATTGACACCTTTTCATGATTTTATTTGTAGAGGAGCTGTAAAGAACAAAGTGGCAGCCTGACAGGGATGCAGGAAGGCGAATAACTCCACCCCAGGCAGGCCAGAGCGCACCACTGTCTCCAGGTGGTTTCGTTTATGTCTCTGGTGCCTTCCAAAGCCCCCTATGGCAACGGCCTTGAGCAATACACACAGATTCCCAGGTGTGGTCTTATTAGAAGAATACTGTGGAGGTGTGTAGAACTCTTTCCGGAAGAATTCCAAAAATCATATTTGGAGGAAAGTAGCTTAATATTTCCCTTCGAAAAGTTTACTTCCAAAGACTTCAGCTAATCTTGTGTGGTCTCAAACATTCACTATCTGTCAAACATTTGGGATCAAAAGCACATTCGCTTTAATCATGCCTTCTGCTCTAAACTAAGAATAAACAGATTACAGGACTCAATTTTAAGCTTCAGTCCTAGAGAAAATAAAATTTACAAAACAGCATTACCAGGATTATTTCCATTTGTTAAATGGAATCTTTGTTCAAATAGAAATTTCCCTGAGAATACATTTATGGGACATAACAGTTGCTTCCTTATCCTCCTTCCCCTGCCCCCCAGAAACATGCTTCAATTGTAGTCAAGAATAACAATGAACTGACCCCCCAAAAATTGGAGAAAGAAAATGAACTTTCTCTCCGTTAACATTAAAGATTCATATGCAGATTGTATGATAATTGCCTACAGATATTACAAAGAACAGACATCTGAGACCACTTGCTGAACCAAAACCTCCAACTTCTTTTGCCTTCTCCCTAAGGATGTGCTCTATTCAATAGTGTGTCTTGCAGCTGTAGCTGCAACAATTTGGGGGAAGCTGGAAGAAGATATTAAAGAACCCAAAGAATAAAAGCCATAGGTGGAAGGAGAAAGAATGTTTCTGTTTTGAATTAATAGAAAAACTAACGGAGGAGCATTTCGCCACCTGTATCTATGTCAGTGTCATTTATTCCAATGTGGAAATAATTTGAACTGATGTACACAAAGGAAAAAGGGGAAAAGAAAATAAACTACAACCAGCCTATTAAAACAATCTACCCTCGTTTACTCACTTAAAAACGTGGAAAGCAAAACCATGTAACCACAGTGTCACTGCCCTGCTTCTGTGCCTTATCTTATACTTTATTTGCCATCTGGGTGATGTGTTTGCTTCCTTTTTTCCTCTTTAATTCATTATCTTATCTTCTTTTTTCCGGTTCCATGACCCTATAAACGGGTGGTCTGTTTCATGTTCCTAGACACAATATTCCTGTTCAAATTTGATGGGCGACATAAGGTTTGTGTATTCAAATCCTATTTTATGCCCTGCTCCACACTTCTCATCCTCGGGATCATTAGTCACAGTATGTGTTCCATGCTGAGCCCAGAATGTCTCAGCCGATAATGACATACTCACAGAGCATTTGAGTCTCTATCTTACTGACAAAGTATCAGTATCCCACACAATTTGTCCCTTGTGAGTCTGCTCTCTCTAAAGCTTGCATCTTAATATATAGAAAACATTTATCTCCTTAGAATTCCCAAGCATCACGTTGGTCAAAGAGGAGTTATTCAAGATAACAAATAGAAAATGACATTTTTTAAAGCTCAAGGCTAATAGTGAAAATTTTTCAAAAGAGTTGAATTTTCAAACATCTTATTATAAACTAATTCAGCTTTAACCACACAAGTCATCCATGGGATGACATAATAAGCCAAGGAAAGGGAGAAATTGTCATAATGAAGTCTTGGAGTTGAAAGAGAATTATTTTATTTTATCAAGCTATTTAATGTTACAAATGTACAAATACATCAAATGCACAAAAATAGTTAATGTTTCAAATCATTGATTTTTGTAACAATGAATCTCAAAGAAAATCTAACACTATCTCAGCCTGCTATCTACAGAGTATATATGAAATTGCCACAGAACTTTATGAATTTGGGATTTCACAAAAATCCCAAAAGAATGAGTTTTGGTTTATTGAAATATGACAGAGAGAACATGAAAATCATCCAGTGTGGAAAGTAAATTAAAATCCATAAATTTTACCATAATTTTAACTCCAGTTTACCTAAACTTATATTGTTCATGGTCCACTTGGTCTTCAGTCACACATTTTGTTTGGGCAATAGACATTGTTATAATTAAATCTTGAAAATAACCCCCAATGAACCATGCTTCCTGATATGCATACCCTAATCAAGTCCCCTCAATGCTGAATCTGCTCTGACCATATTTAACCAAAATATAATGGCATCAATCATACATGTGAATTTAAAGATAGCTTCTAATCCCTCAAACTTTTTTTTAAAGATTTATTTATTTATTTATATAGAACTGGGGTACAGGCCAGAGGTGCGGGGGTTGAGAGGATTCACCAGAGACAGGGTGGGGAGCAGAACAGGCAGATCCACGAAGTACACTGCTGAGGGGAGCAGCGGGCGGGTCAGGAGAGGTCTGCCACGCCATGTGGATCTCCTCCGGGGCAGGCAGGGATCGAACTCATGCGGAAGTGGCTTAAGCTTCTTAGTGCAGTGCTTTAACCCGCTGCGCCACCAGGAAGGACCCTAATCCCTCAAACTTTTATGACAGAATCTTGAAGTACTCACTTATCACAAGAACCATGGAAAAAGTCTAACAAATTAAGATCTCTGTGCTATGAGAATACTCACTTGCACTAGCCAGGAAAAGAGGCCATATGGAGAAATAACCACCTTAGTGCAGCTGCCAGATGTGTGAGTAAAGGAGTCATCTTAGATATTCCAGCTACAGAAGGTCTCTAAGAAAAAAAGAAAAAGAAAAGAAAAACACAAACACCTAAAGCTGCTTAAGCTGTCCCAGCCATTTGCCCACTCTAGGTAAGGACCCACAGATAAGTTAGACTGCACTAACCTGCCTGAATTCCCAACCTACAAAACTTCTATCAAAATACAGTGGTCATCATTGTATGCCATTAAACGATAGGATAAGTAATTACCCAACAATGAATAGTTAATATAGAATCTGGTTCCTGGGTACTTGCATTGACAAAATATAAAATATGACATTAGCTTTCTGTATCGATAGTGGGCAAAAGCTTAAGGACATTGCAGAAAGTGTTATAAGCTGAAAGGGAATCAGAGACTGCTGTAGACCTTTGTTAAGATCAAAGCTATCCAAAAGAAAGATTTTGCTAAGGAATTTAGAATTCTTAAGCACATATATTATTTAAACTTTTATAACTGAATAGGGGCCCAAAAACTTTTAAGAAATTATTCCACAATAGCATAACATAGATAATGAGAATATAACAATTATAACATAGAGAATAACAATATAGAAAATGAATTTTCTTAAACACATTTGTGATCCTGGCTTTTGTTACATGTAGTAAACCACAATGGAAGCACAACAATGTTAACAGAGTGATATGAGAAAGGCATCACCTGTTTGACTAAAAAGCATTAAGTACGAATTTTAAAAGTACCTCCTGAAGAGAAAGAAAGCGAAATAGGCCCTGGAATTCCAAACATCCCAGTTCACACAGGAAAGTGGAAAAAGTCTCCGGAGCCTCAGTCTCCATACACGTACCATGTAATTGTTGAGGAACCCAAATCATTCAGCTGAGGCTTGGCAAGCGGAAGCCAGACTAGTATACCTAGTGTGGCCTTACTCAGAGCTCTTGAGGGCACTGAATATGCTTTGCCAGGTTAGCTGGTAATGTACAATAACATTTAGGATTAGTTTTGTTTTCTGTTTTTATTCTCTGCAAAGAAAAGTACTTTATAACTTTACATAACTACATTTACATCATTTCAAAAGATTGTAGTTATTAACATCACCATTTATTCCAAAGCAGTATGAGCTGCATAATCTCTAAGTGGGAAAACATCAATAGTTCCCAAGTTAGCACATACATTTTAACTCTCCTTGCTAACCATGTAATCTATTTCAATTTCATTCTACTGCAAAAAGTTTTTAGAATTTAAGTTGAAAATATTAGCCTATATATTTTCCTGGTCATCATGTTCCATTGGATATATATGTGAAATTGAAATACACCATATATAATATAACACTTTGTAAATTTTCATAAAATAAATTTAGTTCTCAACTGAAACCCATCTTAGAGCATATTGTTTTACAACACTACTTTATCCTGATACACATTCAAGATTTTATTTTCCTGATTTAAAAGTCTATCTCTTTCAAAGATATCTCTGATTTTTTCAATTCATGTTTCTTTTGCAGATATTCATGAAGAACTTCAATGGCTTGCAAATAACTAAAATATTTTGATAGTTCAATTTATAAGCCAAAACTGTTAATTTTCACTGAAGAAACTTTATTATATGACATTAGCTAATTCTCTTTAAATACTTACTGAGTATTTGACGTTGTAACCCTCATAATGAAAACCTTTGAAATATTTATTGAAGTGGGAAAAGATAATGCATGCAAACAACTTAAGTTTATCTTTTAAGATTTACTTATTTATGCACACAGAACTGGGGTACAGGCCAGAGGTGCACGGATGGTGAGAGGATTCACCAGAGACAGAGCAGAGAACAGAATAGGCAGATCGAAGAGTACACGCTGAGGGAAGCAGTGGGCTAGACAGGAGAGGTCTGCCGTGCCATGTGGGTCACCTCTGGGTAGAGGATGGAGCTCGCACTTAGGTGGCTACTGCTAGCTTGCAGGCTAGCTTGTAGTGCTGCGCTTTAACCTGCTGTGCCATGAGGGAGGGCCCAAGTTTATCTTTAATGCTTTACCTAAACTAATAGTCATCATTTCTTATATCACTTCCCTGTGACCCCAAATTGAATTAGGAAGAATGTATTGATTGTAGGTAAATGTATCATAAAGTACTTTGTTCAATTTGCTTATATTCATATTTTGAAGCAAAGCAATATTTTATTCATTTTTTAAAACTTTTCTGTCCATTCTAATACAAAGAATTCAATAAGAATTTCCTAAGTTGTGTCCTCCCTGGTGGCGCAGCGGGTTAAAGCATTGCACTAAAAAGCTAAAGCCCCTTTAGCATGATTTTGATTCCCACCTGCCCTGGAGGTGACCCACATGACACGGCAGATCTCTCCTGACCACCCACTGGTCCCCTCAGCAGTGTACTTCGACAGTCTGCCTGTTCTGCTCCCCACTCTGTCTCTGGTGAATCCTCTCACTGCCCCTGCACCTCTAGCCTGTACCCCATAAATAAAAATAGATAGATAGATAATCTTAAAAAAAAATTAAGAAGGTAGATTAGAAGTTTTTCTGAAGGCTTAAAAAATGTTACATTATTAAAATTCAAATGTAAACTCAATGTATCATATGAATAATGAATAGGGAGAAATTAACTCTCATATGAATTAAGATTAAATGTTTTGCCTGACTTTATTTAGCTTATAATATCTAACAATTTACTGTCAGTCTTGTAAAATAATTTCATTTCTTTAGCAGCATTATATTCTTAAAGTTTGTTTAGCAGGTGGGTTGTTTTCTTAATCACTTCTTAGTTTTGAATATTTTATCACAAATTGAATTGTTAACACCCCTGTTTCATGTATGCATTTTTCACAATTTGTTAACTAACACCAATGAGAATGGACCTCAGTATTTTACCTTGCCAAAGTTTCATCCATAGATTTTCATTACACTACCATGGACTCACAGAACAAAAATAAACATGAGCGATTATTATCTTCATATAATCTACCCATCATTTTTGTGTTCTCAAAATCAGATTTTGATCTTTACTATTTTTCGTATGAAGTCTTTTTTTTTTCCCTTAAGATTTATTTATTTATGCACAAAGAGCTGGGGTACAGGCCAGAGGTGCAGGGGCAGTGAGAGGATTCACCAGAGTCAGTATGGGAAGCAGAACTGGCAGATGGACTAAGAACACTTCTGAGGGGAGCAGCGGGCGGGTCAGGAGAGGTCTGCAGAGCCTTGTGGATCACCTCCGCAGCTGAGATCAAACTTGCACTGCGGCTTGCTTCGTAGTGCTGCACTTTAACCCTACGCTTTAATCTGCGGTACCAATAGGGTGGGCCCCTATGAAGTGTTTTTCACGCTAGTTATTTTTTCTGTCACTACATGGTATTTGTCAATCAATTTTTCCTGATTTTTGTTTTTGTTTTTGTTTTTTGTCAGCACCAACAAACACATCAAGGAACAGAGATAAAGCAAAAAGTCACCTACATAAACACAGATGGGCAGAAGGTTGCCTTTCCTTGGCAATTAAAAAATATAGATGGGCCCTCCTTGGTGGTGCAGCGCGTTAAAGCACAGCACTAAGAAGCTGAAGCCACTTCAGCATAAATTCAATCCCCGCCCCAGAGATGATCACACATGGCGAGGCAGACCTCTCCTGACGCAGCCACTGCTCCCCTGAGTCATGTACCTTGTCAGTCGGCCTGTTCTGCTTCCATCTCTGGCTCTGGTGAATCCTCTCCCTGCCCCTGCACCTCAGCCTGTACCCCAGCTCTATATGCATAAATAAATAAATCTTTAAAAAATATATAGAGAAAAGCAGGAATATTAATAATAAACACCAAATATACTAAGAAAAAATCAAATCTTGCAATTAACCTATTTCTTACTAATACTAAATATAGCATATGCAAGTATTTCCTTTATCATTTATAAAAAAAAAGAGTATAACATTGCTACTCAAGCAACAAATATGTGTGAAATCTCTTAAATTTAAAGTTTGCTTCTAAAATTAAGAGTATTATTTTATTGTAATGAAAAACCATCAAACATTAATAGTCTTTTATCCTAAAGCAAATATTATCAGAAAAAATATTCTGCTGGGATTGCAAATTCATGTAGGTGGCACGTTCACTCTCTGAACCTCCTGGATTTCTCCTGTGTTCTTTCCTTTGCTCGGAATGATTTTTCCTCTTGCTCACCAATCTATCAAACTCAATTGATACTCCAAGGTCAGCACAAATGTCACTTGCTTTGTGATGTTTCTGCAATTCTAATCAGAATAAATTATTTGTGATTCTAATTTGATAGCACTTTGTTATAATACCCTAGTAACAAATCATTTACCTTCTTAGACTATAAATAATGTCAAAACAGAGATTATCTCATAATTATTTTAAAACCCCATAACAGCGAGCACAAACATTTAGTCATTTAGTTCTTTGCACATTGCATGTACAACAGAATCGTGGTGGATCCGCATGGGTTTAGACCTGGTCTCAGCATAAAAAAAACTGGCCCCATTCTCGGGGCCAATGAGTTTGTTAACTATGTGCCCCAAACTTCTCCCGCCATAGTCATGCTGAAAAGGAACTTGTTATGAGTATGCAGTTATTATAGACAACCCCTCCCCCATATCTATATAATAACCATATTTATTTAATCCCCAAGACTTAGTCCCACCCTTTTTCCTATAATAACATTTGGAGCTGAGTAAATTGTGGATGTTAGGAAAATGCCACATGAGGCTAACATTGAAAAAAGACACATTGACCTTCTGCCCCAAACATTACCCACAGGCACATACTGATCTTCAAAAAACAGGTGTAGTACCCTTTCAGGCAATAATTACACTCCCACATCACAAAAGTTGTATATTTTAAATTAAACACAAGTTTAATTTCAAACTAAAAAAAAGTTTCAGGCAGAGTATTTCTTTTTAAATGAGTTAAAAAGATAATTCTTTAGATAAATGAAGGATTTATATTTCTTCATTTAATCTTTCCATTTATTAGGTATAATGACAGAAAGTATTTTAGTTTGCCATGTCTTTCACAAAAGATTATTGAATTGAACATAGTTACAGTAATTTCTAATACTTAATTTTTAGCCAACACAAGGAATAAAGACATATGGCAGGATAAAATAATGAGATTTATTTCAGCCACAGGGTGTTGAGAAAGGCTATCTCAAAGTATTCCACTTCATCTTTTACCCCTTAAAATCCCAGACAGCATCTCTCCAATTTGTCCAAACCTTCTCTTTGTCCTGTAACCTTTCTAATTTTGTAGTTTTTATGGGAAAAATTTTTATTTAGACAATATAGGGATACTTTTAGCAAATGTGGATTTATAAATATTTAATAAGACATAAACCTTGCTTCATTCTACATTATCTTCTAATGGACTATTACAAACTTGCCCAGAAAACAGATAATAGCAAAGTTATTTTTTGTTGTTTAGTAATGGTCAGATAATCCTAACACAGATATTACTTTACTAAAACAGCTTCAATTTAAAATAGCCTTAATTACTGATTATGCTTTCTTATACTACTAAAGTATGTAAATATGAGTTTTCTTAACTGTAACTCATATTCTTCTTAACTGTTGCTCATACTCATACTCTTGAATACTCTTATTCTTTATTTTTAAAGATTTATTTATTTATGCATACAGAGTTCGGGTGCAGGCCGATGTTCAGGGGTGGTGACAGGATTCACCAGAGACAGAGTGGGGAGCAGAACAGGCCGACTGACAAAGTACACTGCTGAGGGGAACAGCAGGTGGGTCAAGAGAGGTCTGCTATACCATGTGGGTCACCTCCGGGGCCAGCAGGGATCGAACTCATGCTCAAGTGGCTTTAGCTTCTTAGTGCTGTGCGTTACGCCGCTGCACCACCAGAGAGGGCCACAAAACATTTATTTAAAATACAACACATAAGAACCACCTTCTAGTAGTAGTCCAATAGTGTGTTTTTATAGTAAATTGAGAAACTGTGGAGCAGGGCTCATTGCTAACCACAAGAAGCCAGAAATATACATATGTTGTTTTGTATAAAATGCATTCACTTTGTTTTAATTGGCAAAAAGATAGACCAGTTTTCTCAGGGTTATTTCTGAATCAATGTGATATATAATTATTCTACTGTTTCTGAATTTTGAAACTACCATAAACACTGTATTTTAGTTCTTTAATGTGTAGTAGCCTACATGTGATTTTGTCTTCTATGGGAAATTATCAGAATGTTAAAGGATTTGTAACAAAGAGTTTTCCCTCTCACTTTTTCATCTTTTCCCCTAAATATCAACAATATGGAGATGTAGTATCTAAGAACTAGCATTATGTTCTCAGCAGGCATGCAAGTGATAGAGCATGGTGTTCTTGGAAATGTTTGGAAAAGGCAGACAGGGATGGGCTGGAAGTGATTTGATGATTTATAAGATTAAAGTGATCTGAAGAGTTTAATAGTAAGAATTAGGAGAGGAATTCAATAATAATATGCCTGATCTTGCTCAGATGTTCTGTCTTATATTTCTTGACATTAAACAATGTTTAGCTTCTACACTGTAAAATCATAAATGTTTGGTGACTCAAATGATTTTTTCCCCAAATTTCCCAGGCTCTCTACCATGCAATTATTTTACAAAACAGTGTCTTGAATATTTCAGTGGTATAACTGGCACAAAACCTTCTCAGCATTAGCAGTGGATTTGCAAACACCTTCATCACTACAAGTCTAGGAAGAAAATTAAAGTAAATATTTTTCAAAGATGTTTGAAGTGAAATAACTTTGTGTTAGTCTTCATATAAACTGATCTATTTATGGCTTCCTAATGAGTACAAGGAATGTGCATTGAGTTTAGCAAAACAAGCTACTGTCAGGAGTAAAAATGTGTTTGTATAAGGGTCATAATTTCAGCAAAATTTTAGAATAAAATGCTATATTTCTTATAGTTTAAACACATTAGCACCCTGCCCTGCCCACTCCAACCCAGGCATAGGTACATGCACACGTCTGTGTCTGTGTGCATAGCTATGTGTGTGCATAGTTATGTGTGTGTGCAAACCTCTGTATGCACATACACACACACCACTAATCAAAAACAAACAGCATCTCCATAGAACATTGCAATGGTAACTATTCATTGGGCTAACTAGCCTGGTGCCTCGGTTGTCACTCACATGGACACCACTCTTATTGTCTTGGCTACAAACCACATTTTTTGACTTCTACAAAAGGTCTGGTTATCTTCAGCCTGTCAGCTGTTTTATGCTGTGAGGAATGCTTAACACCTGGACACCTGATGAGGCTGGATGCTGGGTCAGGCAAAGCTGCAATTACTGTAACAGATTCAGGCTTCGTTCAAAACTGCTTCATTCTGACAGATCATATCCAAGAAAAGCTGTTCTATATGTTTCAGGAAAATAAGTGACTGTTCATCCCACTCTCCTTATTCATAAAAACCAAGGCATTTTTTTTTTTTTTACAACTGACAGTTAAAGATTAGTCTGCTCATTTTTAAAAATTGCCTATGAGTAGGAATTAAATGAGAAACATACTTCTGGATTTAAATTTCTATGAAATTTTGGTGCTTCAGGTATAAAAATAACTCATTTTATAATCACAGTTTTTCTCTTTCTTATTTCCCCCTTTAGTTTTCTTGTGTCACAAATTCAAAAGAAAACACCTTTCTGGTTTGATTTGTTTTACTTTGCTTTTGTGGTATAAATGGCATCTTCCTTTTAGTAAACTGCTCAGAGATCAATATAAACATGCAAGATTTTTCATAAATATTCTTATATGTACTCTCTAAGTTCTCAAAGGTCTGCAAACAGAACTCAAAGTCAATAGTTGAGAAGTTATGATTAATGAATTTGATTAAATACAAGTCAACACTTGATAAATTTAACTGTATGCAAATCAAAAGTATTCCTGAGCAAACACTTATGATAAACTATCAAAAAATGTTACTGGTGACACATCATAAACAACAATTTCTTTTCAGAATAAAGAATCCCTATAAATAAATAGATATTAAATAAGATTTAAAGAAAATGGAAGATAGTTACGAAACTATGATTACTATCTTGCTCCTAATGTTTTATATGATACTTAAATGCTTCATGAGAAATGAGTAAATAAACAACTATTCAGGTAATTGCTCAATGATAAGTTAATGGTTTCATTTTTTAATAAAATTTACCAATAAAGTGCATATTGTCATTGCATAAAGATGTTAGGTACATGCATATAGGTTAATAAAGCAAATATATTATAATGTAATTAAATATATGATATTATTTTAGAATATTAGAATATCTATTTTATTTGTAGATACACAGACCTTTACTTACTAGGACATATTATGTGGACACTCCCTGATGGGGAAACGGGTTAGATGCAGCACTGCAAGCTAGCACAACAACTTCAGTGCGAGTTCTATCCCTACCTGGAGGTGACCCACAAGGCGTGGCAGATCTCTCCTGACCCGCCCACTGTCCCTCTCAGTAATGTATTACATTGATCTGCCTGTCTTCTCCCCTCTCTGTCTCTGGTGAAGCCTCTCACCACCCCTGCACCACTGGCTTGCACCCCAGTTCTGAACGCATAAATAAGTAAATCTTGAAAAAAGATATGTATCAAGACATGTATATCTTTTTTCATTATATATCATGTAAGTTGGAATATAGAATGTTCCCCCCAAAATGACAAAAGGCAGGTGTATAATTCATAAATTAAATTTTCTCATTTTAGATTAAGTTACATTACAGTGCTTCTGCATATTATAAAGGAAAAATCGAGATAAGATAAATGCTGCTGCTAGACATGCAGAGTGATATATACACAGGTGTCTATGAGATTATTTTTCTTAATCCTCCCACTGTCACACTCATCCAGATGCCACGTAGCTCACTGGAGTGGGTAAAATACAATTTTCTATTTCACTGATGCGAGGCTCTACCCATTGGGCTCACTTTGGCAATAGATTATTAGAGGGCATGACTTAAATGTAAACAAAGAGCTTGAGCAAATTTAAATGGTTTGGTTCAGGTGGTTTGGTCTCCTGTACTCCTGCAAATCCAATCTTGAATGATTCGGTGTCCAACATATGTAGGGACATATGATATATTCCTGAGCCCAACCTATAGTCTCAAGAATGAACCAAGCCTATGGATGGTCTTAAGAAACTTGAGCAAAAAATAAAACATGTTTATAGTACATTGAAAATTTTTGTGTGTGCAATTTTATTCACTGTCAGGTGACAAAAATTTTCGAATCAAAAATGGAATATTGCCCTAAAGACCCCCCTCTCTCTCTGCCCCCAAATGACAATGGCTGCCTTCACAATAGATAATTTTAACTCTTGTAGGCATTGAGAACATGCTAAGTAATCCCTGTTATATAACAGCAAAATTTTTGGTAAAACTATCAGCTGTAGCCTGGTAGTAAGAAAATGTAACTTTTGGTGATTTTTTTTTTTAAAGATTTTATTTATTTATTTGTGCATACAGAATTGGGGTACAGGCCAGAGGCTCAGGGGCCGTGAGAGGCTTCACCAGAGACAGAGTGGGGAACAGAACAGGCAGATTGACAAAGTACACTGCTGAGGGAAGCAGCGGGCGGGTCAGGAGAGGTCCGCCACGCCATGTGGTCACCTCCGGAGCAGGCGGGAATCAAACTCATGCGGAAGCGGCTTAAGATTCTCAGTGCTGTGCTTTAACCCGCTGCGCCACCAGGGAGGGCCAACTTTTGGTGATTTTTATATCACGGGGGTTAGTGTCAGCTACATATAAGTTGCCTCAAGAGAGATAAGTTCAAAAAAAATAGTCATTTTCAAGAATAATTAAAAGGTAAAACAGGCCCTCCATGGTGGCACAGCAGGTTAAAGCACAGAGCTGAGAAGCTAAAGCCACTCCAGCATGAGTTCGATCCCCGCCCAGGAGGTGATTGACATAGTGTGGCAGACCTCTCCTGACCCACGTGCTGCTCCCCTCAGCAGTGCACTTTGTCATTTGTCCTGTTCAGCTCTCCACTCTGTCTCTGGTGAAACTCTCACTGGCTTGCACCTCTGGCCTGTACCCCAACTCTGTATGCATAAATAAATAAACCTTCTAAAAAAAAAAAAGTGAAATAGAGATTCCCCTTTACCATTGAGGCTGCTTTTCTAGTTACAGAGTAGTCAACACCAGACTGAGACAATCATGAGAGAAAGGAAGCAAAGGAATAACGTATGCTTGAGAATTAGTTCTCAGGAAGGACTTTTGACCACTCACACCTCAGAATCAAATATATCAGAAGCCTAAAGAATTTATGATGGTGTATTAACAAAAAAAAAAAAAAAAAAAAGAACACATAAATTACAAAGTCATTTGATTATTTCAAATTTAAAATAAACATTACCCAACTTTACAGAATCAGGATGCTTGCTGTGAAATTTGCACAAAAATTAAGAAGC